>NW_028128467.1:600000-964850 GCF_965231255.1 Vanellus vanellus | reverse complement strand
AGTGGCCAGTGCTGGAAGGAGCCGAGGGGAGAGGCTGGGGGTGACGAATGCCCTGGGCACCTTCCCAGTCTGCCCATGGCACCGAGGGCACATACCGACCTCCTCTCTCCTGCACCCACATGTCTCAGCTCCCTGCCACGAGACCTGGCTCTGCACCACACACTCCAGTGGGTGTGTGTCCTCTCCCGGGCACGTCCAAGGCCAGCCCAGCCCCTCCCAGGCTCTCCCCAACATCCCTGCCCTCTCCCCAGCCCAGCCCCGCAAAGCAGCCCCCTCTGGGCTGGCCCCATGGCCCACCGCCACAGGGTGCTGCAGAGCTCTGGCTGCTCCCCCCACAGCCACAGCCCCTCTGAAGGGCACAGCAGCTGCTGGGGAACAGAGAGGGCTCTCAGCCTCCCCATCAGCCCCGGGGCTGGAGGCTGCACGTGGCAGGAGGACATGGAGGTCCGTGAACCTGCAGGAGCCCTGATCTCGGGCCAAGGAGGTGCCCACAACAGGCTGCCTCTGCCCCCTCAGTGCCAGCCCCTCTCCCCAGGCCGGCACAAGAGTCCTGCTCCAGAGACGGAGCAGCCTGCCCCGAGTGGGTGCTGCAGAAAGAGCTTTCTCCTTCTCATGGGTTCCTCCCTGCAGGCACAGAAGTGCTCCCTTGCTCTTCCCCCTGGACACCCCTTCTCCCCAGAGAGCCTTTCCCCAGGTGGACATTCCTGGTTCCCACCCTGTGCTCCCTGCATGGCCCTGAGCTGGTGGTGCTGCTGTGCAGAGGGAGGGGGCTGTGGTGCCCTGGGGCCATGAGGTGAGCCTGCACTGGCCATGCTGGTCAGGGTGGGCAGCAGACCCAGCCAGAAAGGGATGACTGCTGCTGAGCCCCGTTCCATCTCCCCTCCTGGCTCAGGAAAAGAGGACAGGGCTGAGTAGGACCAAAGGGTGTCTCCAAAGGCACAAAGGACAGGACAGGGCTGCACTGTATCCAGCCCTTGAGGCTTTCCGAGAGGGTGTCCTGAACTGCTCTCGTCTTATGTCCCTTTTCCTACTGGGTCCTCACAACCTGTCATTGTTTTGAAGTTTCCTTCTTAGCCCATGGGCTCCACAGGTTGACATTTTCAACCTTGGATGGTCACTCATTCTATGAGGTACAGCTCACTGCCCACTCAGACTCACACACTGTCCATGCAGATCCCCTGAGCTCTCCATGCACCTCCCAGTTCCTCATCTGTCATCAGCCCCACTGCTGGTGGGGCAGCGCCAGTCAGATAAGTCAAAGACCGGTTGCTGTCTGAGTGGACATGTGCAACACGAAGGGAGGACTTCACGCAGCCCTTGGGCCCTCACAGATCCCCCTGGGACTCTGCGCCTGTCCTCCTGAACCCATCAAGAACACCAGAAGAGCGACAGTGTTTATAAGGGAGCAGCTCCCTGGGTGCATTGGAAGACACGTCCAGACTTCTAACCCTGCCTTGAAAAATCCCTTTAGTGACCGTGCTTCCATCAGGGAGGCCAACTCTGACGCAGTTGTTCACACGGACTGCTCCTGCCTGCAGCAACAAGAATGCCACTGTAGAGACAACAGGACTGTCACAAGTAACATGAGACTTTAGGAGGAGTAGAAATGCAATGGCACCGCAGGACAGTGTGGATGTCAGGAGAGATCAGCACCATAAAGGCTGTCTCCTGCTCCTGTCCTTGGCATTGGCTCAGGGGAAGCAGCAGCCCCGACTCACAGGCAGTAGAGATGGGGCTGAGACCACTAATTTTTTGCTGCCTTCTTTATTGAGTTTATCTAAAGAAGTAGCCCAAATGCAAATGTGCATGTGGCCTTTGTGCCAAGAGAAAAAGAGGAATGAGGCCAAAAACAATAATATCACAAGTCTAGAAGAACAAAGAAATGCAAAAGAAAAAAAAAAAAAGGGAAAAGGAAAGGGAAAGGGAAAGGGAAAGGGAAAGGGAAAGGGAAAGGGAAAAGGGAAAGAAAGGGAAAGGGAAAAGGGAAAAGGGAAAGGGAAAAGGGAAAGGGAAAAGGGAAAAGGGAAAGGGAAGAAGGGAAGGGAAGGGAAGGGAAGGGAAGGGAAGGGAAGGGAAGGGAAGGGAAGGGAAGGGAAGGGAAGGGAAGGGAAGGGAAGGGAAGGGAAGGGAAGGGAAGGGAAGGGAAGGGAAGGGAAGGGAAGGGAAGGGAAGGGAAGGGAAGGGAAGGGAAGGGAAGGGAAGGGAAGGGAAGGGAAGGGAAGGGAAGGGAAGGGAAGGGAAGGGAAGGGAAGGGAAGGGAAGGGAAGGGAAGGGAAGGGAAGGGAAGGGAAGGGAAGGGAAGGGAAGGGAAGGGAAGGGAAGGAAAGGAAAGGAAAGGAAAGGAAAGGAAAGGAAAGGAAAGGAAAGGAAAGGAAAGGAAAGGAAAGGAAAGGAAAGGAAAGGAAAGGAAAGGAAAGGAAGGAAAGGGAAGGAAAGGAAAGGAAAGGAAAGGAAAGGAAAGGAAAGGAAAGGAAAGGAAAGGAAAGGAAGGAAAGGAAAGGAAAGGAAAGGAAAGGAAAGGAAAGGAAAGGAAAGGAAAGGAAAGATCAAAACCCTCAAAAAAAAAGGAAAAGTAAAGATACATATGCTGAAAAGCTAGTGCTGGCTTTTTTTGAGATACAGTGGGAGTCCTTGTGGGATAAGGAGAACCTTATTAATCTGAAGTAGATTATATTCAAATAGTTTCCACAATGCATCCTTGATTTCCTTGTTCCTCATGCTGTAGATGAGGGGGTTCACTGCTGGAGGCACCACCGAGTACAGAAATGACACCACCACATCCAGGGAATGGGAGGAGATGGGTGGGGGCTTCAGGTAGGCAAAAACTCCAGTGCTGACAAACAGGGAGACCACGGCCAGGTGAGGGACACACGTGGAAAAGGCTTTGTGCCGTCCCTGCTCAGAGGGCATCGTCAGCACCGCCCTCAAGATCTGCACATAGGATACCACAATGAAAACAAAACACCCAAAAGCTAAAAAACAATTTAATGTAAGAAGCCCAACTTCCCTGAGGTAGGAGTCTGAGCAGGAGAGCTTGAGGATGTGGGGGATTTCACAGAAGAACTGGTGCAGGGCATTGCCCTGGCAGAGGGGCAGTGAAAATGTATTGGCCGTGTGCAGCACAGCACTGAGAAACCCACTGGCCCAGACAGCTGCTGCCATGCGGACACAAACTCTGCTGCCCAGGAGGGTCCCGTAGTGCAGGGGTTGGCAGATGGCAACGTAGCGGTCATAGGCCATGACAGTGAGAAGGGCACACTCTGCTCCAAGCAAGAAGAAAAGCATAAAAACCTGTGCAGCACATCCCAAAAAGGAGATGTCCCTTGTGTCCCAGAGGGAATTGGCCATGGCTTTGGGGAGAGTGGTGGAGATGGAGCCCAGGTCTATGAGGGAGAGGTTGAGGAGGAAGAAGTACATGGGGGTGTGGAGGCGGTGGTCGCAGGTGATGGCAGTGATGATGAGGCCGTTTCCCAGGAGGGCAGCCAGGTAGATGCCCAGGAAGAGCCCGAAGGTCAAGAGCTGCAGCTCCCGAGTGTCTGCAAACGCCAGGAGGAGAAAGTGGGTGATGGAGCTGCTGTTGGACATTTGCTGTTCACTCTGGGCACAGGGACCTGCTGATGGAGTGGAAGACATTGACAAGTTAAGGCAGACTTCTTTGAGCCTTTCCTGTGCTTTTTCCTAAAAGATTCCTCCAAAATGACTTCTCTTTCTTTGTAAGAATTTCATTCAGATTTTGCTGTTGAGGGCCCTTCCTTTGAAGGGGTAGAAATCCTTCTCTTTCCCATCCTTTTAGCCTGAACCCTGCTGAGCCCTGAGGGACAAAAGGGCTTTGTGTGCCCTAGAGCAGAGTTGGGAGCGCTGGTTTGCCCACTAGTGACCTGCTGGTCTCTACACATGTAGCCCTCCTTACGCCTGCCTCCATGGGAGAATGGTCTCCCTAAAAATGTACTTGAAGAAAACAAATAAGAAGAGACTTTTTTGAGAGTGCAGTTTCAAAGCCCATTTCTCCACACAGTTTTTTCTCTCCTGGTGCAGCTGAGCACAGAGGGATGCAGAAGGGTGGAGGAGCTCTCTGCTGCCTGGAGCTGTCCCTGCCAGGAGCTGTTGCTCTGTGCCCAGGTCTCCCCCTGCCAGTGCTCCCAGAGCCCATCCCACCCGCTGTGTGCTCAGCTCTGCCCTGCAGCCCCCTCCCAGCAGCAGGGCACTGCCCAGGGCCAGCTCTGGCTGGGCAGTCTCCCGTAGGGACAGCGCAGACACCTCCGGGGCTGCAAAAGCCACACTGATGCTGCCTGTGAGCCACGGATTGGTGATTCCTGACACCACACGGTTTATTCACCACTAAGGGAAACAGACTGGGAGTTGAGTGCCTCCTCCTGCACTGAGTGATGAAATTCTATGTCCCATTGCCCACACAGAGAACCCAGACTAGAAGAGTGGATGAACAGTACCCTTTCCTTTCAGGTCGCCCCTGCCTTGCTGTGGTTCTTGAAACGTTCCCTGGGAATGTCCTGCAGTGATCTACAGCTGTGAGCAGCCCTGAAACACGCAGCACCCTCTCAACAGCAGTAGGACCATGACCTGCCAGAGGTCGCTCCTTCCACCCACTGCTTCTCCCCAAAGAAGCTCCGTGGGAGCTCCCCGGGCAGGCGCAGAGCTGACCCTGGCAGGCGGCAGAGTCCCTGCCCCGGCACACAGCCCCGGGGTGCAGGGACCCTGATGGCAAGGACAGCACTGCACAACCCTGCCTGCACACCCCTACGCACACCTCCACAATCATCCCCAGCAGAAGGCAGCCCTCGGGCCCTCTCCCTCTCACCGGGCAGCAGGGAAGCCCTGCTCTGGAGCACATCCTCCTCTTCTACAGCACAGAAACTGAGAGAGTCCTCCTGAAAGAGCCCAGCAGCTCTCAGATGGACCAGCTTGAGGAGATCCCTCCAGGAACTGGAGCTGCATTGCCCGGCACCCTGAGACTTATCACGCAGAGGGCGGTGAAGATTTCTGCCCCAGTGAACTCTCAGCACCCCCCACTCCCAACTGCCTTTAAGCTCTCTCTGCCTCGCAGGTCTCCCCTCTCTGCCTGCAGGCAGTGCCCCCAGCCCTGCTCCTGGGCAGAGCTGTCTCTCTGCAGCGCTGCCCGCTTGCCAGGAGCTCCCTCCGTCCCAGCAGCCCGGCCCAGCTCAGCAGCAGAGGACCAGCCCACGCTGGCACTGCCTCTGTCCCCTCTGGGCTCCCTGGAGGTGTCCCTGGGGCTCCAGGGGAACCTACTGGTAAACAGCCTGAAGGAGGCCCTCGTGTTCCCACCCTCAGATGCGGAGAGAGACTTATTTCTAGCTGTTGCGAATTTAAGTCTAAGAGTAACTGTTTTGTTTTAGTATTAGACATGACAGCAGGATAATGCCAGGGAGCAACCTCCTTTTACTCTTTGGAGGGAAGGGATTCAGCTGAGTCAATGGAGGCTTCTCAGCCTGGGTTTGTAGTCCCTGGGGCTACAAGAGCTCCATCCCATGCCCACCACAAACCCTCAGCAGGTGGCATTCCTCTGGCCTCACTTCACATGGGCACAAGAGCAGCTCCTGCATGAGAGCTCCTGGTCTCAGCTCACTTGTGAATGAGTGGAGAGGGAGGGCAGGAGGAAGATGTTCGGACACAGACACCTGGGGACATCTGTGGTGCCAGAGGTGACCAAGAGGCATGTTGGGAACTGCAAGCTCTATTGGAGCAGTTCAGAGAGACAGGGCAGCACCTGGGGGCATCTTGGTGGAGGCTGGAGGGAAATCCCTTTGGCCAACTTCAATGACAGAAGGTGTCCACGTGGAGGACATGTGCCCCTGTAA
This sequence comes from Vanellus vanellus, assembly GCF_965231255.1. NCBI lineage: Eukaryota > Metazoa > Chordata > Aves > Charadriiformes > Charadriidae > Vanellus > Vanellus vanellus. Next base: position 959,016 of record NW_028128467.1, on the reverse strand, counting down.
CTCTTCCTTCTGCCCAGGGCAGCCCATAGAGGGATTCAGCTGACCAAATGGAGTCGTGCGGCATGGGCAGAGTTAAGTCTCTCTCTTCTCCATCAGTTGTCTTTTCCACATGTCCCTGGAGTAGAATGGCAGGTGTCTCACGTGCATCCCTTCATTGCCTGACCTAATTCAGGGCAGCTGAACCTCAATTCAGTTTACAAATTCAGGGCTGTAGTGGTAGGGGAGGTGCCAGGGCTCTCCAGCACAACTGCATGTGCCTGACAGGGACAGCCGAGGTCCTGTACAGGAACCCCGTCCCCATCCAGCCTGGCTGTGTGACAGCCATCACCCAGAGCATCTCAGACAGAGTGGGTGCCTTTGGGCCACCGACTGAGTCCCACCCCTGCACTGGCACAAGCTCTGTCCCTTTCTCTCTCCAGAGAAACTGGGCAGCACCTGAACAGCAAGCACATCACACCATGGTCTCCTCTCGTGTTCCTTCACTCTCAAACTATGCTGGTTCTTCTCTCCTGAATTGTTTAGCCATCCCCTTGATGATAGAATCATGGATCAGGCCAATGATTTTCACAGTGGGCCTGAATCACAGCATGTTCACACCAAGGACATTTTCAACACCATCTTGTTCTTCCTCACACCAGCTTCATCTCCACCACAGAGTTTGCTCCCTTTGTGTGCACCTCAGTTCCTCTTCACACTGCCCTTTGCCATCCACTCCAGCATGTCTCTGCTCTGAAGCAAAACCTTTGCGCAACTGAGGTCTTGGGGCCTTGGAAGCACGTCTTGCGAGTCTGCTCTCAGCCCAAGTGTGCCACAGCTCAGGTGCCGCAGCCCAGCCATTTCCCAGGGCCTTCAGCCTGGGCACAGAGAGGAGGGGCTGGAGCTGTGTGTGCCATCTCTTCATTCCACTTGGAGGGAAGAAGAGCTGAGGGGTGTTGGGACATCTCCCATGACTGGGGTGCTGTGATGGGTGGGTGCAGGATGATCAGGAGGCCAGAAATTTTGAGAGAGGCTTGCACTCAGGGTGAAGAACCTGCTTAGATTTGTGGAGCTCCTCTAGGTGATAAATAAACTGGGTGAACCAGTAAGGGTCAGAAAAGAGACTGGTAAGGGTTACATTGTGGTGGGAGACAACAAACCTATTTACATCACCCTGTCAACTTTAATTGCCCTGGCATTCACTGGAAGGGGATCACAACTGCATGCAAACTGTCCTGGAGGCTTCTCGAGAATATTGGTCAAGACACAGCTGAGGACCCCAGTCTTCATAGCACAGCTGCCAGATTGGCCAACAATGGTAATGCTCATCTGCATCTGTTAATTTCAAAGAAGGTAGAGCTGGACATGAACGTCAAAAGAATGTCAGCTTTGGCTATCATATCCATGAAATAGTGGGGCCTGTCCCCCCAGAGGGAAGGAGAATAGAAGAGTGTAGATGCTAGACCTCAGACGAGCAGTCTTTGGCCTCGTCTTGTGACTTTTAGTCGGGGAGCCCATGTGAGCAGCACAGAAGGGCAGCAGAGCTCAGTATACCTCATCTGCAAGGACAGCATGTGTCGAGTATGAGAGTGTAGTCATACCAATAGTCAGAAAAAAACAAGCCCAGCTGTCAGGAGAGGAGCTTGGGGAAACAGAAAATTCACAGAGAAAATGAAGCATGCGAGATGAGGAGGCATGTGTTAAAACAAAGGAAGAATTCAGAAATACAGTTGGTTTTAGAAAAGCCACAGGTCCTATAGAGCTGACACTTGCACGGAAGTTCAAGGGCATAAGGATGAGCTGTTACTACTCCAGGAACTTTGAAAGAAGAATTGAACATCGTGTGTGACCACTGCCGAATTCGCTAAGAGCATGTGTAGATCCAAGTTTTTCTGTGTTCTCTTCTCTCCTCCTTCTTCACCAGCAAGGCCTCCCAGTTCCATGTGCCTAAGAGGCAAAACCCCATGCAAAACCCAGCAGTGGATGGAGATCAAGTCTGGGGATACTTAGCTAAGGTCAACCCTTAGTAGTCCATTGGACCAGATGGGATGAATCTAAAGATGTTGGGAGAGCAGCCCAATGTCACAAGAGGGCTGCTGTGATACATTTTGTAAGGTCATCATGACTGAAGAATCCACATGCATTGTCGGGAAATCACAGGCATTGGCATAGCCCCAGAAAACCCCAGTGCTGGCAGGAAGGAAGCAGGCACAGGAGTAGGAGTGTGTAGCTGTGGTGGGGACGGCCAAGGACCTTGGTGGGGCTTTGACACCCAAACAGAACTGAGAGCCTTGTCTGCTTAGCTATGGCTTCTGTCTCTCCCACTGTGCTCCACGAGAGGACACCAGATTCTGACAGCTCCAGTGCATTTTTTCTCCTCACCTGCCCTCCACAGAGCCTGGGACGTGCGCTACTGCTGATCTGCACCTGGTGTTACACATTCCCACATTGCATTGCCCCCAGGAAGTGCCAAGAGTATTTTAACAGGCCAAGGATACCCCTTCCCAGGGGATGGGGCTCTGGGCTTGACCATTCTGCTTGGTGAAGCACATCAAGGGTTTTCACAGGGGTCTTCACATTTAAATTTCCTCCTGTACCAAGTGCTTTCGACTTCCTGCTTTACCAGTCCCCGAGACAGGTGCTTTGTCTGCTCATTCCCTCCATGGTCTCTTCAGTGAGGGACGTCAGCAGGGCCTGCCAACACCCTCAGAAACCTGCAGGTTTGCTGCTTCTCCAGAAGCTTGGTCAGTCTTTCAGGATCTGCAGTTCAGGAACTCGGCACCAGAGGGCTCATTCCCACAAAAAACACCCGAAGGAACCAAGTCGGGGCCTAAATTTCCTTTAGTCTTCAGTTCTGCTGTGGCTCATTAAAGAGATTTTGGGAGTGTAGTCAAAGTGAAAAGATGTCAAAGCAGAGAGACAAAGGGAAGAAAAGGTTTGATTTTAACTAGCCAGTTTTGCATTAATGCCAATGCGTTTGGCTTAGAGGAATGACTTCAAGTAGAGTCGGCACCATCCAGAGCCATATGGATGGACTGGCACAGCCCCCGCACCATCCCTTGCAGGAGGCACCCCCCCTCTCCTAGGCTGAGGCATGCATTCAAGATGCAAACCTCTGCAGTGCCCACTTGTCACAGGCCTCCCGGCAGAGGCTGACTCATTCCCCATGACCCTCCAAGCCTGCATCAGCTCATTGGGCTTTTGCTCCCCAGCACTGCAACGCTCCAGCCCATGGCAGCTTTGGCTTTGACACCCTCCCTCCATGCTGGGCCAAGGGTTCCCAGTTCCTCCTTGGCAGCTGCCCCTGCTTCCACCTCCTGCCTGCTGCCTTTTGGCCCTGGCGCTCACTCACTTTACACCAGCAGCCTCCTCAGAGGCATGTTTCTCTTCATGGCTATTCAGAGAGAACCTTTCTGCCCTTGGAGGAGGCTGTCCTGTAAGGCCTATGAGATTCCCTGAGCTCCTTCACCCTTCAGAGCTGCTTCCCAGGGCACCGCTTGTATCAGTCTCCCACGCACATGAAAGTCATCTTCCGTGGAGCCTGCCCATCTGTGCTCTGCTGCTGGCCTTCCTCACTCCTCTTTGGCACCTGGGATGCCACTATTTCCTGGTAACGAGGGACCTCAGCAGGCTGGAGAAAGGAGCAGAGGGGAACTTCACTGGGTTCAACAAGGGGAAAAGCCCAGGCAGCAGTAACACCATTCAGCAGTACCTGTTGTAGAATCATAGAATCATAGAATTGCTGAGGTTGGAAGGGACCTTTAAGGTTGTCAAGTCCAACCATTAACCTACCCTGACAAAAACCATTTCTAAACCATGTCCCTAAGTACCGCATCTCCCCTTTTTTTAAACATCTCCAGAGATGGTGAAACCACCACTTCCCTGGGCAGCCTATTCCAATGCTTGATAACCCTTTCAGTGAAAAAAGTGTTTCCTAATATCGAATCTAAACCTTGCCTGGCATAACTTGATCCCATTTCCTCTTGTCCTATCCCTTGTCACCAGGGAGAAGAGGTGGCTCATATTCAGTTGACTGTCCACAAACACCCCCAGGTCCTTTTCTGCCGGGCAGCTTTCAAGCCACTCCGCCCCAATCCTGTAGTGCTGCATGGGGTTGTTGTGATGCAAGTGCAGGACCTGGCACTTGGACTGGTTGAACCTAACACCATTGGCCTTGGCCCATCAGTCCAGCCTGTCCAGATCCCTCTGCAGAGCCAACCTACCCTCAAGCAGATCAGCACGCCCACCTAGTTTAATGTCATCTGCGAACTTACTGAGGGTGCATTCGATCCCCTCATCCAGATCATTGATAAAGATATTAAAGAGAACCGGCCCCAGCACCAAGACCTGGGATACAACCCTTGTGACCGGACACCAACTGCATTGAACTCCATTCACCACCACTCTCTGGGCACGGCCATCCAGATGGTTTTTTACCCAGCGAAGAGTACACCTGGTCCAGGCCATGAGCACCCAACTTCTCCAGGAGAATGCTATGGGAAACGGTGTCAAAAGCTTTGCTACAATCCAGGTAGATTACATCCACAGCTTTTCCCTCATCCACTAAGTGGGTCACCTTGTCATAGAAGGAGATGAGTTTTGTCAGGCATGACCTGCCTTTCACAAACCCATGCTGACTGGGCCTGTTCACCCTATTCTCCTGCATGTGCCATGTAATGGCCCTGAGGATGATCTGTTCCATGACCTTCCCAGGCACCGAGGTCAGACTGACTGGCCTGTAGTTCCCTGGATCCTCCTTCCTGCCCTTCTTGTGGATGGCTGTCACATTTGCCAACCTCCAGTCAGCTGGGACCTCCCTGGTTAGCCAGGACTTCTCATAAATGATGCACAGTGGGCCGGTGAGCACTTCCGCCAGCTCCCTCAGTACCCTTGGGTGGATCCCATCCAGCCCCATAGATTTGTGTACCTCCAGGTGCTGAAGCAGGTCCCTCACCATTTCCCCTTGGATTACAGGGGCTTCATTCTGCTCCCCATCCCTGTCTTCCATCTCAAGGGTCTGGGCACTTAGAGAACAACTGGTTCTACTGCTGAAGACTGAGGCAAAGATGGCATAAAGTACCTCAGCCTTTTCCTCATCCTTGGTCACTATGTTACTGGTCCCATCTACTAGAGGACAGAGCTTATCCTCCGTTTTCTTTTTATTGCTAATACATTTATAGAACCTGTTTTTGTTGCCCTTGACAACAGAAGCCAGGTTTAGTTCTAGCTGGGCTTTGGTCCTTCTAATTTTCTCCCTACATAGCCTCACTACCTCTTTGTAGTCCTCCTGGGTGGCCTGCCCTTCCAAAGGCCATAAATCCTCTTTTTCTCCCTACGTTGCAACCCTAGCTCCCCGTTCAGCCAGGCCGGTCTTTTTCCCAAACGGCTTGTCTTTTGGCACAGGGGGACAGCCTGCTCCTGCGCCTTTAAGACTTCCTTCTTGAAAAACATGCAGGCTTCCTGGGCTCCTTTGCCCTGGAGGACTGCCTCCCAGGGGACTTTGTCAACCAGGCTCCTGAAAAGCCCCAAGTCTGCCCTCTTGAAGTCCAGGGTAGCAGTTCTGCTGACAATTACGATAGATGGGACTCCTCGTTTTGGACTACAGAAATTCAACAGACCTCTTAAAGGAATAGTTCATCGCTTTAGAGAATTATATTTTTGCGTGTGTGTGTATATATACATTAGAAGACAAATATAACAGTAATTTGAGTGAGACTGCACTTTTAGAGGACTCTAGTGTCTGAATTTGTGACTATATTTACTTTATAGCCAGCTGTGGTGTGTGGGTTTCGAGGTCTCAGCGTTTTCGAGCTCGCCCGGTGCGGGGACCTCAGGAGGGAGACCTCAGCACTCGACCCAAGCTGCCACCACGGTTATTTCATACCATGAGCGTCGTCACATTCAATACAGATTAGAAAGTTTGCTGCAAAGTTCATTCTCTCCCTTGATGGCTGCCCTCCTGAGAACTTCTTGCCCCAGTGACAAATCCCTGAGACCTTCCGCTCCTCCCGAAGCCGTAGCGCTCACCGTGTCCCACATTTACTGTCCACTGCTGGGAGTGCACAGCTTCCGACTGATATCGTTGGCTGAGTGTAGTCTTTGTATATTTTGTATTGGTATCTGGATCCATATTGGTTCTTTGGTGTTAGTAATGTAAATTATCCAATCTTTGTCTATTAAATCTGTTGACATTTCCACCCATGTGTTTGCTTGTTTTTTGTCTGATTCCCCTTCCTGGGTGGGCAGGGGTCATGGGGTGACAGAGTGATTGTCTAAATGACAATAAATTGTGAGGGATTTCTCAAACCATAACACAGGCACAACTTTATGGTGAGGCTCTGGACTTGGTTTCTTCTTCCCCATTGCTCGGGGAAGCCGGGAGGTGGTGTGCGGTTTTCCTACACTCAGCCTCACTCACCCTCACACCCCACGGCCCCCAGGAAGAGCCCTGAGCCACCAGTGAGGGGCAGGACCTGCCTTCCCAGGGCCTGGGGGTCAGGGGTTGGCTTTTCTGCTGCATCAACCAAGCCAAGGGGTTCCTCAGCATTACAGCCACCTGCACAGTGTCTTTGCCTATTTGCAACCACAGCCTCCAGTTATCTCCTCTAACGAGCCCATGGGGAGGCTTTGGCAGTAACGACCCTCCGTGGGGCCAATCAAGGCTTCAAGGTACTTTGCTTCTGACTTGGACTTCTGGAGCATGTTGCTCAGTCTCCTCTCAGTGTCTGAGGTTTATGGAGTCAGGGTCAAATACACCATGGGGCTCGTTAAGGTACAGAAAGCCCTAATGAGCTATTTCTCTCCCTGTAATTTGCTTCAAGTCTTCAATAGAGCTAATTGGAGTTCTTTCATACTATAATATAGAAGGAAGATTTTAAAGAGAACCTAATAGAAAATATTATTTTTTTTTATTTCAAAGGGTTTTTTTATCAACAGTTCAGTTAGAGAAGAGGTGATAGAAGCAGTCAGCAGTTGATATTGATGCAGAGGGTCTCCTCAGGAGGTCTGGACAGCCAGGAAAAGCAATCCCCTGAGGTCTGAGACTGTATGGACAGCCTTGCTCCTCACCTCCCCTTTCTCACCATCCCTGTCATTGGCCAACTGGGATTTGCATCACTTTTCCTTATCTCAGACTTCTCCACTGAAGTCTGCAGCTGGGTGTTACAGCTCCATTGCACCATCTCCCTCGTGCGCTCCTCAGAGACCTGGCTGCACCCAGGCACAGGAGGAGTTTTCCTCTTTGCAAGCAGAGAAAAGTAAAGCATGATCAAGTTTGATAAACAATAAAACACCCTCTGCAACCAGATGCTCAGGACAAGCTGCCTCTAATGAGGTTGCTTTGCTACAAGGGATGATCTTATCAGAAATGCTTTAGATGGACAGGTACAAAAAGAGAGATATAAACGTAGTTACAGACTTGGCTAAAGGAGATAATTAGACGATGGAAAGACAGCCAAACTTGTAACTCCCTGAAGCTCAAAGCAGCAGCTGGATAGGTGACAGGAATCTGAGTGACCAAAGAGGAAGGGCAGGAGAAAAGTGGAGTGCAATAGAAAAGGCCTTTGTCGAGACAGTCTGCATCTGAAAAGCTGACTTTAGAAATGGTCATTGTATATAAACAGGTGATACAGGTCTGAAAGATGAGAGACATTCAAACCACTTTATTAACAGGCAGAATAGTGGCAATGAAGTCACAGGGGAAGATCTATACTTCTGTGGAATATAATTTTTGAAAGGCCATTGGATTGGTAGAAGTCTCGTGAGAGAGGACAATCAAGTGTTGGACCCAAATTTGACCAAGGCCAAAAGTGCAACTCAGGGAACCACTGGCTGTTCAAACTCAGATTGCTGAGGAGTGTGCCATGAGTCATTGTCCTCTTTTGTGACATTTCTGGGCACCAAAAAGAGAAGAATGTGTCCAAATGCAGTCAGCATGGACTTGCTGAGGCTACATACTGGGACATAGTGGGGCATGTGCACTTGCAGCCCAGAAAGCCAACCACATCCTGGGTTGCATCAAAAGAAGCGTACCCATAATGTGTCCTACAGCCCTAGGCAACAATCCCCGTAGTCCAAATGGTGATCCAGACAGCTGCTCTCTTTGATTCATCTTGTTGGGTTTCACACCTAGGGCTGATGGCTGTTCCAGGGCAGCTCTGGAAGGAGCTGAGCTGAGATGTTCCTTCCTCAGGAGTCTGTAATTGGGGATTCCATCTGCCACTGTGCCTCTGTGCTCTTCTCGATTTCTGGAGATGCGCTCTTGATGAGCTGGATGAGCGGATGAGGGAAAAGCTGTGGATGTAATCTACCTGGATTTTAGCAAAGATTTTGACACCGTTTCCCACAGCATTCTCCTGGAGAAATTGGCTGCTCATGGCCTGGACAGGTGTAATCTTCGCTGGGTAAAAAACCATCTGGATGGCCATGTCCAGAGAGTGGTGGTAAATGGAGTTCAATCCAGTGGTATACCCCAGGGCTTGGTGCTGGGGCCGGTTCTCTTTAATATCTTTATCAATGATCTGGATGAGGGGATTGAATGCACCCTCAGAAAGTTCGCAGATGACATTAAACTGGGGGGGCGTGCTGATCTGCTTGAGGGTAGGTTGGCTCTGCAGAGGGATCTGGACAGGCTGAACTGATGGGTCGAGGCCAATGGTGTGAGGTTCAACAAGGCCAAGTGCCGGGTTCTGCACTTGGGTCACAACAGCCCCATGCAGAACTACAGGATGGGGGCGGAGTGTCTGGAAAGCTGCCCGGCAGAAAATTACCTGGGGGTGTTGGTGGACAGACAGTTGAATATGAGCCGGCAGTGTGCGCAGGTGACCAAGAAGGCCAATGGCATCCTGGCCTGTATCAAGAATGGTTTGGTGAGCATGACTAGGGAGGTGATCATCCCCCTGTACTCGGCCCAGTGAGACCCCACCTCGAGTACTGCGTTCAGTTTTGGGGCCCTCACTACAAGAAGGACATTGAGGTGTTGTAGCATGTCCAGAGAAAGGCAATGAAACTGGTGAGGGGTCTGGAGGACAAATCTTATGAGGAACGACTGAGGGAATTTGGGTTGTTTAGCATGGAGGAGGCTGAGGGGAGACCTTATCACCCTCTACAACTACCTGAAAGGAGGTTGTAGAGAGGTGGGGGCTGACCTCTTCTCCCTGGTGACAAGTGGTAGGACCAGAGGAAATGGGTTCAAGTTATGTCAGGGGAGGTTTAGATTGAATATTAGGAAACACTTTTTCACTGAACGGGTTATTAAACATTGCATTAGGCTGCCCAGGGAGGCGGTGGATTCACTATTCCTGGAGGTGATTAAAAAAAGAGTAGATGTTGTACTTAGGGACATGGTTTAGAAGTGGTTTTTGTCAGGGTAGGGTAATGGTTGGACTTGATGACCTTAAAGGTCCCTTCCAACCTCAGCAATTCTATGATTCTATGATTTTACAACATGTACTGCTGAATGGTGTTACTGCTGCCTGGGCATTTCCCCTTGTTGAACTCGGTGAAGTTCCCCTCTGCTCCTTTCTCCAGCCTGCTGAGGTCCCTCAGAAGGGCAGCACAACCATCTTGTGTAGCAGCAGCTCCTCTCAGTTTCATATCATCTGCAACCCGCTGAGGGTGAACTCTGCCCCACCATCCAGGCCATTAACCAAGTTGTTAAAGAGTGTTGGTCCCAGTGTCGACTCCCCACGTACAGACGTAGTAAATGACCTGTAGCTGGATTGCGTATCTCTGGACACAACCTTCTGACCCCAGGTGTTCAGCAAGCTTCCAATCGACCGCCCTTTCACAGAACCACAGAATCATAGAACCTATGATAGAGAACTCCTATATTCTTTTCTGTGTTCTCTCTCTAATCATAGAGATCTGCAGTGACAATAATGGCATTGTTCCCCTGTTCAGCCCCACATTGCCTGACAGAATTCAGGGCAGCTACTCAATTTCATGTTCAAACCTGGGCCCAGAGAGCTACATGAGATGACAAGCCTGGCATGGGCCACACGGGACATACAAGAAAAGAGTTCCCATTGAGGGTGGATGCATCACAGATGCCCCAGACAGCATTGCAGAGAGTGCTATTTGGTGTCTGTTCTGTTGTCTGATGCCGTCACTCAGAGGCATCAGTCACCAGATCTGTTCAGAGGCAAGGTCTGACCCTTCTCTATCCCACAGCGGCACACATTGCATGGACATGAAGCGCATCGCACAGGCATCTTCACTCACTCCCTTGGTGATACAGTCAATGAAAAGACCAATAACTTGAAAAGTGTGCCCGGATACATCTTGTCCTAAAGGAGAGCATCATCCAGGCCCAGCAATGGTCCACATCAAAACTCAATTGAAACTCAAAAAGAATTCCAGTGCACCAAGATGAGCTTTTGCTACTTCGGGAACAGTTAAAGAAGCCCAAGGGATAATGTAGCAGCACTGCTGAATTTAGTAGGAGTAGGTGTAGATAGATCTGAGATACTTGATGTCCTCTTTTCCTCAGTAACCACCAGCAAGGTCTCCCAGGCCTTTGTGCTTTGAGGCTGGATTCCGGAGGAGAACAATCAGCAGTGGATGGGGAACAAGCCAGGGTTCACATGAGCCAACTGCACACTTACCAGTGTGTAGGACCAGAGAGTTTGCATCCAAGGGTGTTTTTTCACCAGGAGGTGCTGCTCTGTGATGATCCCAGCAAGAAAGGCACTCAGCCTCCATAAGGGACCTTTGAAACTCTTCTGACATCTACCCAGAGAAGTCTCCAGGTTCATGAGCAGGTTCGCATGAAGAACCGTAAGTATCCTGGCATTCAGTGGCCAGGCAAAGCAACAGGGTGCCAACAGTCTGGAGGATCTTGGGATGACTTCTTAACACAGCTGCCAGGTGGGCCAGGAAGGGTGATGCTCACCTAGCCCAGGTACTGGCCAACATGGAAGAGCTGGTCAGGATGTGATCATCCGTGTGAGCCTTGGCTGTCGTGACCAGCAAATAGTGGTGTCCCAGGTGCCAAAGTGGAGTGAGGAAGGCCAGCAGCGGAGCACATATGGGCAGGCTCCAGAGAAGACGACTTTGACGTGTGTGGGAGACTGACACAAGCGGTGCCCTGGGAAGCAGCTCTGAAGGGTGAAGGAGCTCAGGGAATCTCATAGGCCTTACAGGACAGCCTCCTCCAAGGGCAGGAAGGATCTCTCTGAAGAGCCATGAAGAGAAACATGCCCCTGAGGAGGCTGCTGGTGTAAAGTGAGTGAGCGCCAGGGCCAAAAGGCAGCAGGCAGGAGGTGGAAGCAGGGGCAGCTGCCAAGGAGGAACTGGGAACCCTTGGCCCAGCATGGAGGGAGGGTGTCAAAGCCAAAGCTGCCATGGGCTGGAGAGTTGCAGTGCTGGGGAGCAAAAGCCCAATGAGCTGATGCAGGCTTGGAGGGTCATGGGGAACGAGTCAGCCTCTGTCGGGAGGCCTGTGACAAGTGGGCACATCAGAGGTTTGCATCTTGAATGCACGCCTCAGCCTAGGAGAGGGGGGGTGCCTCCTGCAAGGGATGGTGCGGGGGCTGTGCCAGTCCATCCATATGGCTCTGGGTGGTGCCGACTCTACTTGAAGTCATTCCTCTAAGCCAAACGCATTGGCATTAATGCAAAACTGGCTAGTTAAAATCAAACCTTTTCTTCCCTTTGTCTCTCTGCTTTGACATCTTTTCACTTTGACTACACTCCCAAAATCTCTTTAATGAGCCACAGCAGAACTGAAGACTAAAGGAAATTTAGGCCCCGACTTGGTTCCTTCGGGTGTTTTTTGTGGGAATGAGCCCTCTGGTGCCGAGTTCCTGAACTGCAGATCCTGAAAGACTGACCAAGCTTCTGGAGAAGCAGCAAACCTGCAGGTTTCTGAGGGTGTTGGCAGGCCCTGCTGACGTCCCTCACTGAAGAGACCATGGAGGGAATGAGCAGACAAAGCACCTGTCTCTGGGGACTTGTAAAGCAGGAAGTCGAAGGCACTTGGTACAGGAGGAAATTTAAATGTGAAGACCCCTGTGAAAGCCCTTGATGTGCTTCACCAAGCAGAATGGTCAAGCCCAGAGCCCCAGCCCCTGGGAAGGGGTATCCTTGGCCTCTTGAAATACTCTTGGCACTTCCTGGGGGCAATGCAATGTGGGAATGTGTAACACCAGGTGCAGATCAGCAGTAGCGCACGTCCCAGGCTCTGTGGAGGGCAGGTGAGGAGAAAAAATGCACTGGAGCTGTCAGAATCTGGTGTCCTCTCGTGGAGCACAGTGGGAGAGACAGAAGCCATAGCTAAGCAGACAAGGCTCTCAGTTCTGTTTGGGTGTCAAAGCCCCACCAAGGTCCTTGGCCGTCCCCACCACAGCTACACACTCCTACTCCTGTGCCTGCTTCCTTCCTGCCAGCACTGGGGTTTTCTGGGGCTTTGCCAATGCCTGTGACTTCCCGACAATGCGTGTGGATTCTTCAGTCATGATGACCTTCCAAAATGTATCACAGCAGCCCTCTTGTGACATTGGGCTGCTCTCCCAACATCTTTAGATTCATCCCATCTGGTCCAATGGACTACTAAGGGTTGACCTTAGCTAAGTATCCCCAGACTTGATCTCCATCCACTGCTGGGTTTTGCATGGGGATTTGCCTCTTAGGCACATGGAACTGGGAGGCCTTGCTGGTGAAGAAGGAGGAGAGAAGAGAACAGAGAAAAACTTGGATCTACACATGCTCTTACCGAATTCAGCAGTGGTCACACACTATGTTCAATTCTTTCAAAGTTCCTGGAGTAGTAACAGCTCATCCTTATGCCCTTGAACTTCTGTGCAAGTGTCAGCTCTATAGGACCTGTGGCTTTTCTAAAACCAACCGTATTTCTGAATTCTTCCTTTGTTTTAACACATGCCTCCTCATCTCACATGTTTCATTTTCTCTATGGAGCTTCCCCATGAATTTTCTGTTTCCCCAAGCTCCTCTCCTGACAGCTGGGCTTGTTTTTTTCTGACTATTGGTATGACTACACTCTCATACTCGACACATGCTGTCCTTGCAGATGAGGTATACTGAGCTCTGCTGCCCTTCTGTGCTGCTCACATGTGCTCCCCGACTAAAAGTCACAAGACGAGGCCAAAGGCTGCTCCTCTGAGGTCTAGCATCTACATTCTTCTATTCTCCTTCCTTTTGGGAGGAGAGACCCCACTATTTCATGGACATGATAGCCAAAGCTGACATTCTTTACATGTCCATGTCCAGCTCTACCTTCATGGAAATTAACAGATGCAGATGAGCATTACCATTGTTGGCCGATCTGGCAGCTGTGCTATAAAGACTGGGGTCCTCAGCTGTGTCTTGACCAATATTCTCGAGAAGCCTCCAGGACAGTTTGCATGCAGTTGTGGTCCCCTTCCAGTGAATGCCAGGGCAATTAAAGTTGACAGGGTGATGTAAATAGGTTTGTTGTCTCCCACCACAATGTAACCCTTACCAGTCTCTTTTCTGACCCTTACTGGTTCACCCAGCTTATTTATCACCTAGAGGAGCTCCACAAATCTAAGCAGGTCCTTCACCCTGAGGGCAAGCCTCTCTCAAAATTTCTGGCCTCCTGATCATCCTGCACCCACCCATCACAGCACCCCAGTCATGGAAGATGTCCAAACACCCCTCAGCTCTTCTTCCCTCCAAGTGGAATGAAGAGATGGCACACACAGCTCCAGCCCCTCCTCTCTGTGCCCAGGCTGAAGGCCCTGGGGCATGGCTGGGCTGCGGCACCTCAGCTGTGGTACACTTGGGCTGAGAGCAGACTCACAAGACCTGCTTCCAAGGCCCCAAGACCTCAGTTGCGCAAAGGTTTTGCTTCAGAGCAGAGACATGCTGGAGTGGATGGCAAAGGGCAGTGTGAAGAGGAACTGAGGTGCACACAAAGGGAGCAAACTCTGTGGTGGAGATGAAGCTGGTGTGAGGAAGAACAAGATGGTGTTGAAAATGTCCTTGGTGTGAACATGCTGTGATTCAGGCCCACTGTGAAAATCATTGGCCTGATCCATGATTCTATCATCAAGGGGATGGCTAAACAATTCAGGAGAGAAGAACCAGCATAGTTTGAGAGTGAAGGAACATGAGAGGAGACCCTGGTGTGATGTGCTTGCTGTTCAGGCGCTGCCCAGTATCTATTGGAGAGAGAAGGGACAGAGCTTGCGCCAGTGCAGGGGTGGGACTCAGTCAGTGGCCCAAAGGCACCCACTCTGTCTGAGATGCTCTGGGTGATGGCTGTCACACAGCCAGGCTGGATGGGGATGGAGTTCCTGTACAGGACCTCGGCTGTCCCTGTCAGGCACATGCAGTTGTGCTGGAGAGCCCTGGCACCTCCCCTACCACTACAGCCCTGAATTTGTAAACTAAATTGAGGTTCAGCTGCCCTGAATTAGGTCAGGCAATGAAGGGATGCACGTGAGACACCTGCCATTCTACTCCAGGGACATGTGGAAAAGACAACTGATGGAGAAGAGAGAAACTTAACTCTGCCTGTGCCGCACGACTCCATTTGGTCAGCTGAATCCCTCTATGGGCTGCCCTGGGCAGAAGGAAGAGTTACAGGGGCACTTGTCCTCCACGTGGACACCTTCTGTCATTGAAGTTGGCCAAAGGGATTTCCCCCCAGCCTCCACCAAGATGCCCCCAGATGCTGCCCTGTCTCTCTGAACTGCTCCAATAGAGCTTGCAGTTCCCAACATGCCTCTTGGTCACCTCTGGCACCACAGATGTCCCCAGGTGTCTGTGTCCGAACATCTTCCTCCTGCCCTCCCTCTCCACTCATTCACAAGTGAGCTGAGACCAGGAGCTCTCATGCAGGAGCTGCTCTTGTGCCCATGTGAAGTGAGGCCAGAGGAATGCCACCTGCTGAGGGTTTGTGGTGGGCATGGGATGGAGCTCTTGTAGCCCCAGGGACTACAAACCCAGGCTGAGAAGCCTCCATTGACTCAGCTGAATCCCTTCCCTCCAAAGAGTAAAAGGAGGTTGCTCCCTGGCATTATCCTGCTGTCATGTCTAATACTAAAACAAAACAGTTACTCTTAGACTTAAATTCGCAACAGCTAGAAATAAGTCTCTCTCCGCATCTGAGGGTGGGAACACGAGGGCCTCCTTCAGGCTGTTTACCAGTAGGTTCCCCTGGAGCCCCAGGGACACCTCCAGGGAGCCCAGAGGGGACAGAGAGAGTGCCACCGTGGGCTGGTCCTCTGCTGCTGAGCTGGGCTGGGCTGCTGGGCCGGAGGGAGCTCCTGGCAAGCGGGCAGCGCTGCAGAGAGACAGCTCTGCCCTGGAGCAGGGCTGGGGGCACTGCCTGCAGGCAGCGAGAGGAGACCTGCGAGGCAGAGAGCTTAAAGGCAGTTGGGAGTGGGGGGTGCTGAGAGCTCAATGGGGCAGAAATCTTCACCGCCCTCTGCGTGGTAAGTCTCGGGGTGCCGGGCAATGCAGCTCCAGTTCCTGGAGGGATCTCCTCAAGCTGGTCCATCTGAGAGCTGCTGGGCTCTGTCAGGAGGACTCTCTCAGTTTCTGTGCTGTAGAGGAGGAGGAGGATGTGCTCCAGAGCAGGGCTTCCCTGCTGCCCGGTGAGAGGGACAGGGCCCGAGGGCTGCCTTCTGCCGGGGATGGTTGTGGAGGTGTGCGTAGGCGTGTGCAGGCAGGGGTGGGCAGGGCTGTCCTTGCCATCAGGGTCCCTGCACGCCAGGGTCTGTGTGCCGGGGCAAGGACTCTGCCAGGGTCAGCTCTCCGCCTGCCCGGGGAGCTCCCATGGAGCTTCTGTGGGGAGAAGCAGTGGGTGGAAGGAGTGACTGTGAGCAAGGCAGATGCCTTCTGTTGCTGAGATGGACCTGTGTGGGTCAGGGCTGCTCCAGATCCCCATCACCCCCAGGACATTTGCACAGAGTCCTTTTGAAGAAGGACATCGAGGCACCTTTCCCCTGAAAGGGAACAAGTCTGTGCTGTGGGATTTCTCCTCTCAGCTGCTGGGTGGGCAGTGGGAGGTGGGAATGGATTTCTCCTTTATGGAGAAGGCACAGAGACCCCCGTTCTCGATAGCACTTCCCTGAACCCCTCCTGAGGCCCCGCACACCCAGAGATGCCCCCGGGCAGCGCTGTGCTGCCAGGAGGGGTCTGCAGGGCAGAGCTGAGCACACAGCGGGTGGGATGGGCTCTGGGGCACTGGCAGGGAGGAGACCCGGGGGGCAGAGAAGCAGCTCCAGGCAGGGGCAGCTCCTGGCAGCCCAGACATGGGCAGGGACAGAGGGAGCTGCTGCCAGACATGCCCGGGCCCCCCTGCCCTGATCCCGGCACCTCCCGCCATACCCTCACCTTCAGACAACTTCTCCGCAGCAAGCCTCTGCTCTCCTCTCCCGCCCACCCCACAGCCACAGGGTCCAGAGCCCGAGATGCCTTCTCGGCAGCTGCACCTCCAGTCCAGGAGAAGTGTTTGTGTCCTACAAGTGATGCACAACATAAAAACAAGTGCCCTGCAGTGTCTCTGTCTGGAGACACTGTCACTGAGGAGAAGGCTTCACTGCACGCCTGTCTGACTCCCTCTCCTCGCTTCCTTTTTTCAGAGCACAGGCGCATTTCTCCTCGTTTCCCCACCCCTCTATTGAACTCTGCATCTCAGGAATTGGGGAGGGGGTGCGGGTCAGCTTCTCTTCTGCCTCTGACTCTGGGAGTCCTGCCCCAGAGGTGCCCTCATGGAAAGTAGGTGACGAAGTAGTATTTTACCTGAAGGGAATGTGTCATTGAGTTTGTGGGGTTGGGAATGAGCTGGGTCATTCCTCATTCAGCTGTGGGAGGGGGATTTCTGTGAGGAATGGCATTGGGATTTCCTCAGAGAAGTCTCTCCCAGTTTGTCACTGCCTTTTCCTCCTTGGACAGGTCCCCCTGCCCAGACACAGCAAATGTCCAATGGCAGTTCCATCACACAGTTCCTCCTCCTGACATTCGCGGACACTCGGGAGCTGCAGCTCTTGACCTTCGGGCTCTTCCTGGGCATCTACCTGGCTGCCCTCCTGGGAAACGGCCTCATCATCACTGCCATCACCTGCGACCACCGCCTCCACACCCCCATGTACTTCTTCCTCCTCAACCTCTCCCTTCTGGACCTGGGCTCCATCTCCACCACTCTCCCCAAAGCAATGGCCAACTCCCTCTGGAACACCAGGGCCATCTCCTATGCAGGATGTGCTGCACAGGTCTTTTTCTTTCTCATTTTTATTTCAGCTGAATATTTTCTCCTAACCATCATGACCTATGACCGCTACGTTGCCATCTGCCAACCCCTGCACTACGGGACCCTCCTGGGCAGCAGAGCTTGTGTCCGCATGGCAGCAGCTGTCTGGGGCAGTGTTTTTCCTTATGCTGTGCTGCACACGGCCAATACATTCTCACTGCCCCTCTGCCAGGGCAATGCCCTGCACCAGTTCTTCTGTGAAATCCCCCACATCCTCAAGCTCTCCTGCTCACACTCCTACCTCAGGGAAGTTGGGCTGATTGTGGTTAGTGCCTGTTTAGCATTTGTGTGTTTTGTTTTCATTCTGCTGTCCTATGTGCAGATCTTGAGGGCGGTGCTGAGGATCCCCTCTGAGCAGGGACGGCACAAAGCCTTTTCCACGTGCCTCCCTCACCTGGCCGTGGTCTCCCTCTTTCTCAGCACTGGAGTGTTTGCCCACCTGAAGCCCCCCTCCATCTCCTCCCCATCTCTGGACCTGGTTGTGTCATTTCTGTACTCGGTGGTGCCTCCAGCAGTGAACCCCCTCATCTACAGCATGCGGAACCAGGAGCTCAAGGATGCCCTGTGGAAACAGGCCCAATGGACGCTGTTTCACCGACAATAGCCTACCGCCTCTTCTCCGCACATTGCGCAGAGTTTATCTTAGACCACGAGCCTGAATTTTTATCTTTTGATAATCCTGCTTATTGATAATTTTCTGAGTTTACACTGCTTGTCTTGAGGCTTGATCCTACTGTGTCTGACCCTTGCACAACACTGAGTCAGATGTAGCTGGTCAGATAACAGCTCTTAAATGAAATGGGATGTCCCAGGTAGAATAGGGAGAAAATGGAGAAATGGGAAAAAAAAAAGACATGGGCTGAGATAAATATTGTTTAAAAGAACAGTAACAGAAAAGATACTATTACTGCTACTACTACTACTACTACTACTAAACAAAATAAAGTGATGCAAAGCAAATTGCTGTCACTTCCCAATGATTAACTCCACAGCCTGTCCGGAGACGTGATCATCGATCCCTGCCCCCCTGCTAAGTCCCATTTATATACTGAGCATGACGTCTATGGGATGGAATATTCCTTTGGCCAGCTTGTCTTGTCTGTGGCCCCCCACCTTCAACAGGAAGTTGAAAAAGTCCGTGACAATATAAGCATCACTCAGCAACAACTAAAACAATATGTGTTAGCAATGTTATTCTCATAGTCAATCCAAAACACAGCAGCTACCAGGAAGGATATTAACTCTATCCCAGGCAAAACCAGGACAGCGTCCGCCCCTTATTCTATACCATCTACCTCATGCCCAGGTCTTACACTTTTCCATAAATCACCACCATTTTCCTGTCTTTGATATATGTATATATGCACACAGATATCATTCCCCTAGTCCATGGCCCATCCCACTGAAATGTCCCTTGAGTTCATTTAGTCCATGACTTTGGGCTCCATCTGTTGTAACTGTCTTTCCCGGCAGGAGACGTGGTGTGTGGTGTTGAATTGTTGCGTGCTGCATCTGGAGCTCGCAGCTGGTGTAGCCGGCAGGGCCCATGCCCATCATCTGTGGGTCACTCTCACTGTAATATCATGGCTAGAGCATACAACAACTGTAGTAGTGATGGCATATAGTGGTAATTTAGCAATAAATATATAATTTGATTCATTGGCCATTCTCACCAAAATCAAATCCCCTTGAGGAACACGTTGGTCATCCCCATCCTCCCGCATCACCCACCAAGTGCACCAAGGGCCCTAAACAAAAGAAATCCCATGGATAGGATTGCCTTTGCCTGTGTCAGGAATAACCCAGACTTTCTTCCCGAACATATTCTTCATGTGCCCTATGGGGACTTTATCTCCTTCCACAGTATGGAAAAGTTCTCACTGGGCAGGGACAGCTCCATAGCAGATCCTCAAATGTTACCTAACCAAGTGGCCTTTGCTAAATGGGCATCCCTGCATTTGAAGGTCCCACCACCCATGGCTCTCAGTGTAGTTTATAGCAGTCCGTTGTATCGTTTGATCTTCCCAGAGGCTCGTGCATGGTAGGGGATGTGATACACCCACCCAATGCCATGCTCTTTGGCCCGCTGCATGCTCTGCTCGTGGGATGAGGGTGTGCAGGCCCCGTGGCAGGCAACAGCGCCTGGCTCCGAGCACTGCCTGCTGACAGCTCACAGGAACAAACCAAGCGTGGCATCATTGCCCTTAGGGCAGTGCCTGCTGCGACAGGGCAATGGGTAATAGTTCTAAGGTAGAAGAGGGTCGATTTAGACTACATAGAAGTCTTTTCCTCTGTTTTACCAGGTAGAGAAGGGAGCAGCCAGAAACGGACTCATAATACATGTCAACTCCTGGCTACGTGGCTGGTGCTATCATGAGGGTTTTTGCTTTTATGACAATAAAATATGAACATGGCCTTTTAGAGAGGGATGGGATCCACCTGTCTAGAAGAGGCAAGGGAGTCTTTGGAAGCAGGCTGGCCAGCTTGGTGAGGAAGGCTTGAAACTGTCACATCCAGCTGGGCAATAACCACAGCCAACCAGAGCAGTGACAAATATTCCTTAGCAGACTCCCAAGGTGATATCCAGAAAGCCAACCACCTCCAGGGCGTGTACGACTGTGATGGATCCTCTCGCTCTCCTCCAGGGAACCTGCATGCTTGATGACCTCTCTGAAACGCCTGTACACACGCAGCGTGGTTAATGGACAGGAAGAAGTACAGATCTGTGTGCAGTCACAGGGCCATGGTTTCATTGCAATTACAGAGACATGGTGGGATAGCTCGCAGGACTGGAATGCTGTCACAGATGGCTATGTACTTTTTTGGAAAGACAGGCCAGCAGGGTGAGGTGGTGGAGTTGCTCTCTATGGGACAGAGCAACTGGAACCATTGAGCTCTGCCTGCAGCTGGATGAAGAACGTGTTGAGAGCTTATCGTTATGAATTAAGGGACAGGCTACTGTGGGAGTCACTGTTGTGGGTGTTTACTACAGACCACCAGATCAGGAAGAGGAAGTTGATGAGGCCTTCTACAGACAGCTGGAAATAGCCTCATGGTCACAGGCCCTGGTTGTCTGGGGGGACCTCAGCCACCCTGGTATTTGCAGGAGAAACAACACAGCCAGGCACACACAGTCCCGGAGGTTTCTGCAGAGCATTGATGAGAACTTTCTGACACAGTTGGTGGGGAAACCAACGAGGAGAGGTGCACTGCTGGGCATTTTACTGACAAATAAAGAAGGACTAGTTGGGGATGTGAAGGCTGGGGTAGCCTTGGCTGCAGTGACCATGAGATGGTGGAGTTCCGGATCTTGAGTGGAAGAAGCAGGGCAAAATGTAGGACTGGAGCAGCTCTTTTATGAGAAACAGCTAAGAGAGTTGCGTCTGTTGAGCCTGGAGAAGAGAAGGCTAAGAGGGGATCTCCTCAATGCTTATCAATATCTAAAGGACGGGTGTCAAGAAGATGGGGCCAGAATATTTTCTGTGCTGCCCAGCGACAGGACAAGGGGAAATGGGCACAAACTGGAACACAGGAAATTCCATCTTAACACAAGGATAAATGTCTTTACTTTGAGGGCACCAAAGCACTGGAAGAGGCTGTCCAGAGAGGCTGTGGAGTCTCCTTCTGTGGAGATATTCAAAAGCCGCCTGGCTGTATTCCTGTCCAACGTGCTGTAGGTGACCCTACTTTGGCAGGGGGGTTGCACTAGATGATCTCCGAGGGTTCCTTCCAACCCCTACAATTCTGTGATTCTGTGATCCCGTGGTTCTGTGATCTTCTATGTTTTCCGTTGGCCAAAGGGATTCCCCACCAGTGCACACGGATGCTGCCCTGTCTCTCAAAAGTGCTCCATTAGAGCTTGCAGCTCCCTGCACGTGTCCTGAACCACCTCTGGCACCTCAAATGTCACCCGATGTTTGCATTGGAAAAGCTCCCTCCTGGCCTCTGTCTCCATTGCTCACAGGGCAGCTCAGAGAAGGAGCTCACACTGATTTAGGGCAGCTGAGCTGAGGCAAGAGGAATCCCCGCTCCGGTCTCCCCAGAGCCTTCTCTTCTCCAGGCTGAACAACCCCAACTCTCTCAGCCTTTCCTCACAGCAGAGGTGCTCCAGCCCTCGGAGCATCTTTGTGGCCTCCTCTGGACCCACTCCAACAGGTCCATGTCTCTCCTGTGCTGAGGGCTCCAGAGCTGGAGCAGCACTACAGGTGGGGTCTCACCAAAGCAGAGCAGAAGGGCACAATGCCCTCCCTCATCCTGCTGCTGATGCTTCTTTTGATGCAGCCCAGGATACCGTTGGCTTTCTGGACTGCGAGCACACATTGCAATCTCATGTCCAGCTTTTCACCCCCCAGTATACCCAAGTCCTTCTCGGCAGGGCTGCTCTCCATCCCTTCATCCCCCAGGCTGTATTGATATCAGGGATTGCCCCAACCCAGGTGCAGGACCCTTCGTTTGGCCCTGTTGAACCTCATGCTGTTCATACGGGCCCACTTTTTGAGCCTTTCCAGGTCCCTCTGGATGACATCCTGTCCCCTGGGAGTGTCAACCGCACTACTCAGCATGGTGTCATCAGCATACTTGCTGAGGGTGCACTCGATCCCACTGCCTATGTCACTGATGAAGATATTGAACAGTACTGGTCCCAGTATGGACCCCTGAGGATCACCCCTTGTCACCAGTCTCCATCTGGATGTGAGGCCATTGACCACTACTGGATGGGACTACCCAACCAGTTCCTCATCCACCGAACAATCCACCCTTCATATCCATGTCTCTCCAGTTTCACAGAATAACAGAGTGGTCAGGGTTGGAAGGGACTTCTGGAGATCATCTAGTCCAAGCCCCCTCCCAGAGCAGGGTCACCTACAGCAGGTTGCACAGGATGGCAACCAGGCGGGTTTGGAATGTCTCCAGAGTGGGAGATTCCCCCACCTCTCTGGGCAGCCTGTGCCAGTACTCTGCCACCCTCAAAGGAAAGAACTTCCTCCTCATGTTAAGATGGAACTTCCTGGAACCCCTTCAAATGCCCCATACAATTTGGCCCTCTCTGCTTACCTGCGCACTCTATCCTCAAAAGCACCTGTTTTCACTTTCAGCGGTGTTTGGAGCAAAAAAGACAAACGTCCAGCTTTTGCTGCCACAGCAAATGTGCCAGAGGGGAAAAGTGATGCTGGTCCTCACTGCCTCCTGGAACCCTTTCAAATACCCCAGACAATTTGGCCCTCTCTGCTTTCCTGCGCACTCTATCCTCAAAAGCACCTTTTTTCACTCTTGGAGGTGTTTGGAGCAAAAAAGACAAACGTCCAGCTTTTGCTGCCACAGCAAAGGTGCTAGCGGGGAAAAGTGATGCTGGTCCTCACTGCCTCCTGGAACCCCTTCCAATGACCCAGACAATTTGGCCCTCTCTGCTTTCCTGTGCACTCCATCCTCAGAAGCACCTTTTTTCACTGTCGGCGGTGTTTGGAGTAAAAAAGACAAACGTCCAGCTCCTGCTCCCACTGCAAAGTTTCCAGCGGTGAAAAGTAATGCTGGTCCTCACTGCCTCCTGGAACCCCTTCAAATGCCCCAGACAATTTGGCCCTCTCTGCTTTCCTGCGCACTCTATCCTCAAAAGCACCTTTTTTAACTCTTGGCGGTGTTTGGAGCAAAAAAGACAAACGTCCAGCTTTTGCTGCCACAGCAAAGGTGCCAGCGGGGAAAAGTGATGCTGGTCCTCACTGCATCCTGGAACCCGTTCAAATGCCCCGCAGGCATTTACTTTTTCTGTAATGCTTTACTTTCCTTTTCTTACAAACAGGAAAAGTTCTCCTGCGCCTGGGTGCAGCCAGGGCTCTGAGGAGCGCAGGTGGGAGATGGGGCAATGGAGCTGTGACATCCAGCTGCAGACTTCAGTGGAGAGGTCTGATGCAAGGACCAGGGGTGTCAGTCCCAGGTGGCCAATGTCAGAAATGGGGAGGGTGGGGAGGTGAGGAGCAAAGCTGTCCTACCTACAGTGTCAGACCTCCAGGGACTGCTTCTCCTCCCTGTCCAGACCCCCTGAAGGGACAGCCTGTATCCAGAACAATCAGAGAATGCTTCTATCCTAATCATAAGTGATAATCAGGAGTAATACATTATATCCTTTAAAATAAAAAAGACATTTTTCTTAGGTGCACTTTGAAATCTCCTCCTTAACTACACTCTGAAACCTCTCTAATTGGCTGTACAAGTCTTGAAGATTTGAAGAAAATTACAAGAACGATGAACACCTTGTTAGGGCTTTCTGTCTTTTAATGAGCCCCACGGTGTATTTGGTGCTGAGTCCATGAGCCTCAGGCACTGAGAGGAGATTGAACAAAGTGCTCCAGAAGTCCAAGTCAGAAGCAAAGTACCTTGAAGCCTTGATTGGCCCCACTGAGGGTCCTTACTGCCAAAGTCTCCCCAGGGACTCGTTAGAGGAGATAACTGGAGGCTGTGGCTGCAGGTAGGCAAAGGCACTGTGCAGGTGGCTGTAATGCTGAGGAACCCCTTGGTTTGGTTGATGCAGCAGAAAGGCCAGACCCTGACCCCCAGGCCCTGGGAAGGCAGGTCCTGCCCCTCACTGGTGGCTCAGTGCTCTTCTGGGGGCAGTGGGGTGTGAGGGCGAGCGAGGCTGAGTGTAGGAAAATTCTGTGACACCTCCTGCCCTCCCAAAAAGGGGCAAGGACAAAACAAAATCCAGAGTCCCAAAAGAATCACAGAATCATTGAGAATTGCAAAAGACCTTTAGGATCATAGAGTCCAGCTGTAAATCTAACACTGCCGAGTCCACCACTAAACCATGTCCCTATGTGCCACGTCTACACATCCGTTAAATACCTCCAGTGATAGTGACTCAACCACTTCTCTGGGCCGCCTGTTCCAGTGTTCGAAAGCCCTTTAGCTGAATAAATTTTTCCTAATACGCAATGTAAATCTCCCCTGGAGAAACTTGAGGTCATTTCCCTCAAGTCCTCTCTTTCATTACTTGGGAGAAGAGACCAACCCCCACCTTGCTACAACGTCCTTTCAGGGAACAGGAGAGAGCGAGAAAGTCTCCACTCAGCCTCCTCTTCTCCTGTCTGAACGACCCCAGTTCCCTCAGCCGCTCCCCACAAGACTTGTCCTCCAGACCCCTCACCAGCTTTGTTGCCTTTCTCTGGACACGCTCCAACACCTCAATGTCCTTATTGTCATGAGGGGTCCAAAACTGAACACAATACTCGAGGTGGGGCCTCACCAGTGCCGAGTACAGGGGGACAATCACTTTCCTAGTCCTGCTCACCACACTATTACTGGTACAAGCCCGGATGCTGTGGGCCTTCATGGCCACCTGGGCACACTGCCAGCTCATATTCAGCCACCAACACCCCCAGGTCCTTTTCTTCTGCACAGCTTTCCAGCCACTCTGCCCCAAGCATGTAGCGCTGCGTGAGGTTGTTGTGACCCAAGGGCAGGACCTGGCACTTGGCCTTGTTGAACCCCACACCATTTGCCTCGGCCCATGGATCCAGCTTGTCCAGATCCCTCTGCAGAGCCTTCCGACACTCAGGCAGATCAACACTCCCACCTTAATTGGTGTCATCTGCGAACTTACTGAGGGGGCACTCCACCCCCTTGTCTAGATCGTTGATAAAGATATTGAAGAGAACCGGGCCCAGTACTGAGCCCCGGGGAACATCACTTGTGACCGGCCACCAAATGGACTGAACTCCATTCCGCACCACTCTTTGGTCCTGGCCGTCCAGCCAGTGTTTTACCCAGCAGAGTGTACACCTGTCCAAGCCATGAGCAGCCAGTTTCTCCAGGAGGATGCTGTGGGAAAAAGTGTCAAAGGCTTTAATGAAGCGCAGGTAAACAACACCCACAGCCTTTTCCTCTTCCACTAAGCCGATCACCTTGTCATAGAAGGAGGTCAGGTTTCTCAGGCAGGACTTGCCTTTCATAAACTCATGCTGGCTGGGTCTAATCGCCTGGTTCTCCTGTATGTGCTGCATGATGGAACTCAGGATGATCTCCTCCGTAACCTTCCCCAGCACCGAGGTCGGACTGATAGGCCTGTAATTCCCCAGGTCCTCCTTCTGGTCCTTCTTGTAGATGGGCGCCACGTTTGTTATCTTCCAGTCAACTGGGACCACCCCAGTTAGCCAGGAATGCTGATAAATGATGGAAAGTGGCTTGGTGAGCAATCCCGCCAGTTCCCTCAGTACCCTTGGGTGGATCTCAAGCGGCACCATAGACTTGTGTATTTCTAAGTGATGTAGCAGGTTCCTCACCATTTCCCCTTGGATTGTGGGGGCTTCATTCTGCTCCCCCTTGGATTGTGGGGGCTTCATTCTGTCATAAACCCCTTTTTTCCCCTCAGTTCCAGCCAAAGCTCTCTGTTCAGCCAGGTCTTCTTCCCTGATGGCTCGTCATTCGGCACATGGTGACAGCCTGCTCCCGTGCCTTTAAAAGTTCCTTCTTGATGAATGACCAGCCTTCCTGGACTCCTTTGCCCTTCAGGACTTCCTCCCAAGGGACTCTGTTAACCACACCCCTACAGAGGCCAAAGCCCGCCCTGCGGAAGTCCCAGGTGGCAGTTCTGTTGACCCCACTCCTGACTTCACCAAGAATTGAAAATTCTGTCATTTCATGATCACTATGCCCAAGATGGGCTCCAATCCTCACATCCCCCACAAGCCCTTCTCTGTTGGCAAACAACAGGTCCAGCGGGGTGTTTCCCTCCTCTGCTCCCTCCCCACCTGTGTCAGGAAGTTATCCTCAACACACTCCAGGAACCTCCTGGGCTGCTTCCTCTCCACTGTATTGCATTTCCAGCAGACATCCAGTAAGTTGAAGTCCCCCACGAGGACAAGGGCTGGCTATCGTGACACTTGTCCCAGCCGCTTCTAGAATATTTCATCTGTCTCTTCATCCTGGTTGGGTGGTCTATAACAGACTCCCACCATGACATCTGCCTTCTTGGTGTTTAACATCTCCCAGTACAGACAGGGTCCTGTCCCAGTACAAAGTGGGTTATTTTAACGTGTCCCAGTATAGACAGATAGGCCGAATCCCAGTAGCAGTGGGATCCCCTGATACCCTTGGAATGCAGACTGGGCACCATCCAAGTACAAACTGCATCTCCTGGCAACCTCCCAGCACAGACTGGGCCCTTTCAAGTCCAAAATGGGGCCCTTTGAACCAAGCCCAAGAAGACTGGGCCTCGTCCCTGTACAAACTGGATCCCCAATCCCCTCCCAGTACAGACTGAGCCTTCTCCCAGTATAAACTGCATCCCTTTAACCCTTCCCATGACAGACTGGTCCCTGTCCCACTAGAAAGTGGATCTCCTCAACCCCTCCCAGTAGAGACTGGGCCCTGACCCAGTACGAAGTGGATCTCTTCAACCTCTGCCAGTACAGATGGGGCCCTCTCCTAGTACAAACTGGATCACTCGATCCCCTCTTAGTAAAAACTAGTTCCTGTCCCAGTACAAACTCCACCACCTCATCCCCTCCACACAGAAACTGGGTCAGGTGCCACTACAAACTGGATCCCATGGCCCCCTCCCTGTAACCCCTGGGCCCCATTCCATGAGAAACTTTACCTCTTTAAACCCTCCCGGTACACACTGCGCCCTTCTCAGTACACACCAAATCCCTTAACCCCTCCCACTACAGACTGGTCCCCGTGGCAGTACAAACTAGATGCTGTGGCCCCCTCCCAGTACAGACTGGGTCCCCTCCTGGTACAAACTGGATCCCGTGCTCCCCTCCCAGTACAGAACTGACTGTCAACAAATAGAGATTACTCCATTTTACCCCTCCAAGTACAGACTGGGTTCCGTCCCTTTATAAACTGGATCCCTTAAACACATGACAGTAAAGACTGGGCTCCGTCCAAATAGAAACTGGATCCCTTTAACCCCTCCAAGTACAGACTGGGTCAATGCCGAGTCCAAAATGGACTCCCCGGTCCCCACCCACTACCAACTGGCCACCTCCAATACAATCTGGATCCTCTAACTTATGCCAGGACAGACTGGGCCCTGTCCCAGTCCAAACTGCATCCCCTGATTCCCTCCCAGTACAGAAGGGGCCTTGTCCCAGTATAAAGAGAATCCCTTTAATTCCTCCCAGCGGAGAAAGAGCCTCTTCCTAGTCCAAAGTGGATCCCAGCCCAGCTCCCAGTGCAGACTGCTCTGTGTACCAGTACAAAATGAATCGCTTTAACACTGCCCTGTACAGACTGGGCCTCATCTCAGTACAGACTGGATCCCCCAGTTTCCTCCCAGTACAGACTGGGCCCTCTCCACGTAGAAACGGGATCCTCTGAGCCAATCCCAGCAGAGTCTGGGCCTCGTCTCAGTACAAACAGACTGGGCCCTGTCCCAGTACAAACTTTATGCCTTTAGACCCTCCCAGGGTACACTGGGCCACCCTCCCAGTCCAAACTGGAGCCCCTGGCCCCTTCCCACTACAGTCTGGGCTCTGTCACAGTACAAACTGGGTTGCTTTAACCCCTGCCAGTACAAACTTGGCCCCTCCCACTACAAACTAGTCCTCTTTCACCCCTCCAAGTACAGGCTGAGCATGCTTCCAGTATAAACTGGATGCTCTCATCCCCTCCCAGTACGACTGGGCATTGTGCCATTTGAAACTGGATTTCATTAAACCCTTCCAGTACAGACTTGGTCCCCTCCCAGTAAAAACGGGCTCTGTTTAGAATCATGGAATGGTTTGGATTGGAAGGCACCATTAAAGGCCATCTAGTGCAACCCCCCGGCCATGAGCAGGGACACCTTCAACTGGATGAGCTGTCTCCAAGCCCCGGCCAACCTGGCCTGGAATGTTTCCAGGGATGGGGCATCTCCTGTCTCTCTGGGCAACCTGGGCCAGTGTCTCACCATCCTCATTGTTAAAAGGTTCTTTATATCGGGTGTAAATTTCCCCCCTTTTAGTTTAAAGCCCTCACCCTTTGTCCTATCGCAACAGGCCCTGCTAAAAACTCTGTCCCCAGCTCTCCTGTAGGCCCCCTTTAGGTACTGGAAGGCCCAAATAAATTCTCCCCAGAGCATTCTCTTCTCCAGGCTGAACAACCCCAACTCTCTCAGCCTTTCCTCACAGCAGAGGTGCTCCAGCCCTCGGAGCATCTTTGTGGCCTCCTCTGGACCCACTCCAACAGGTCCATGTCTCTCCTGTGCTGAGGGCTCCAGAGCTGGAGCAGCACTCCAGGTGGGGTCTCACCAAAGCAGAGCAGAGGGGCAGAATGCCCTCCCTCAACCTGCTGGTAATGCTTCTTTTGATGCAGCCCAGGATACCGTTGGCTTTGTGATCTGCGAGCACACATTGCCAGCTCATGTCCAGCTTTTCATCCCCCAGTATACCCAAGTCCTTCTCGGCGGGGCTGCTCTCCATCCCTTCATCCCCCAGGCTGTATTGATATCAGGGATTGCCCTGACCCCGGTGCAGGACCCTTCACTTGGCCCTGTTGAACCTCATGCTGTTCATACGGGCTCACTTCTTGAGCCTGTCCCGGTCCCTCTGGATGACATCTTGTCCCTTGGGAGTGTCAACCGCACCACTCAGCGTGGTATCATCAGCATACTTGATGAAGGTGCACTCGATCCCACTGCCTTTGTCATTGATGAAGATATTGAACAGTACTGGTCCCAGTACAGACCGCTGAGGTTCACCACTTGTCACCAGTCTCCATCTGGACATGAGGCCGTTGACCACTACTGGATGGGACCATCAAACCAGTTCCTCATCCACCGAACAATCCACCCTTCAAATCCATGTCTCTCCAGTTTCACAGAATCACAGAGTGGTCAGGGTTGGAAGGGACTTCTGGAGATCATCTAGTCCAAGCCCCCTCCCAGAGCAGGGTCACCTACAGCAGTTGCACATGACACGTCCAGGCGGGTTTGGAATGTCTCCAGAGTGGGAGACTCCCCCACCTGTCTGGGCAGCCTGTGCCAGTGCTCTGCCACCCTCAAAGGAAAGAACTTCCTCCTCATGTTAAGATGGAACTTCCTATGTTCAAGTTAGCGCCTGTTATCTCTTGTCCTATCACTGGGCACCACTGAAAAAAGACTATTCCCATCCCCCTGGCACCCTCCCTTTAAGTATTTATAAGCATAGATAGGGTCCCCCCTTAGTCTCTTTTTCTCCAGACTAAAAAGCCCCAAGTCCCTCAGCTTTTCCTCATAAGAGAGATGTTCCAATCCCCTCATCATCTTTGTAGCCCTTTGCTGGACCCTCTCCAGCAGTTCCCTGTCCTTCTTGAACTGGGGAGACCAGATCTGGACACAGTACTCCAGATGAGGCCTCACCAGGGCAGAGTAGAGGGGAGGATGACCTCCCTCGACCTGCTGGCCACACTCTGCTTGATGCACCCCAGCATGCCATTGGCCGCCTCGGCCACCAAGACACATTGCTGGCTCATGGGCATCCTGTTGTCCACTGGGACATGCTGCTGCATGTTCCCCCAAGATCTTCCTTTCTTCCAGCTGGACAAGCCCAGCTTTTTCAGCTTCTTCTCACAGCACAAGTGCTCCAACCATGACCACCTTGGTGGCCCTCCACTAAATGAGCTCCAGTTTACCAATGTCTCTCACGCATTGAAGGGGGTCAGAACCTGGGGGAGTATTCTGGATCTGTTCTCAAATGTGCTGAGCCCAGGGCGATAATCACTCCCACTGGCTGTGCTCCTGCTCATACCACCCAGGATGCTTTTGGCCTTTGCCGACGGCTCCATGTTTTGCCTAATGAAACCAAAGGACCACCAGAGCCTTTCCTGCAGTGCTGATACCAGCCTAGGCAGTCCCTGCCCTCTGTCACTTCAGGCCCTTAGTCAAAGTCAGCAAAAGAACTTTAGATCTGTCCTTGTTGGATAACATGATGTTACTAGTGGCCTGTCCTTGTCTAGGTCCCTTGGGATGGCAACCCTGCCCTCTAATATAGTGTCTGCTCTCCTCAATGAGGTGTCATCTACAAATGCTATAAAAAAAGCATTTTCTCATCTCCTTTGGGTAATTAAAAGCCCTTGAAACATGGTGGAACCCGACTAGATACATCCCTCTGGGCAGAACACTATGCGTTCACCAAGTTCCTCCAAGCCCGAGTACTCATATCAGTTATTACCCATCTACTTATCCACCCAATCAGACCATAATGTCCTAACTGGACACAAGAATACTGTGGGGAATGAGGCTGATAGCATAGTGTTCGACGCAGAGTCTAATTGGAGGCCTGTAAATAGAAGTGCTCCCCAGGGGTCAGTACTGGCCAGTCTTGTTCAACATGTTAATCAACGTCCTGGATGAGGGCACAGAGTGTACCCTCAGCAAGTTTGCTGACATCTGTTGGAAGGGTAACACAGCAGGGCATAGGCAGTCCAGGAGGTTCTTGGATTGTATTGCCAACGTCTTTCTCCCAGTGGTAGAGGAGCAAACAAGGAGAGGAGCTCTGCTGGACCTTGTCCT
Source organism: Vanellus vanellus (assembly GCF_965231255.1). Lineage (NCBI taxonomy): Eukaryota > Metazoa > Chordata > Aves > Charadriiformes > Charadriidae > Vanellus > Vanellus vanellus. Next base: position 928,333 of record NW_028128467.1, on the reverse strand, counting down.
TACCAACAAGGAGAGGCTGGTAGGCGGTGTCAAGCTCAAGGGCAGTCTGGGCTGCCGTGACCATGAAATGATCAAGTTTGAGATCCTCAAGGCAGCGAGGAAGGTGCGCAGCAAGCTGACCACCCTGGTCTTTAGCAGAGCTGACTGTGTCTTCTTGAAGAATCTGTTTGGTATAGTGCCATGGGATGAAGCGCTGGAGGGAAGAAGGGCCCAAGTAAGCCAGTTAATATTCAAGGCTCACCTTCTCCAAGGTCAGGAGTCATGCATCCCTACAAAGAAGAAGGCAGGCAGAAAAGCCAGGAGGCCTGCATGGATGAACAAGGAGCTCCTGGACATGCTCACGAGTGAAAAGGAGGCCTATAGGGTGTGGAAACAGGGGCGGGAAGCCTGGGAGGAATACAGAGAAAATGGTTCAAGCAGCCCCGGATCAGGTGAGGCAAGCTAAAGCCCAGACTGAACTAAATCTGGCCAGGGGCATCAAGACAAACAAAAAATCCGTCTTTAAGTATGTCAGCGAGAAAAGAAAGACTAGGGAAGATGTGGGCCCTCTCCGGAAGGAAATGCAAGAACTGGTCACCCGGGACAGAGACAAAGCTGAGGTCCTCAATGACTTTTTTGCCTCAGTCTTCTCTGGCAAAGACGGCAGCCGCACTGCCCATGATGCAGAGGGCAAAGGCAAGGAGCTGGAAAATGAAGAACTGCCCACTGTAGGCAAAGATCATGTATAAACCACCTGAGGAACCTGAAGGTGCACAAGTCCATGGGACCGGATGAGACACATCCACGGGTCCTGAGGGAACTGGCAGACGAAGTTGCTAAGCCACTGTCCCTCATATTTGAGAAGTCGTGGCAGTCTGGTGAGCTTCCTGCTGACTGGCCAAGGGGAAACATAAGCCCTGTTTTCAAAAAGGGAAATAAGGAAGACCTGGGGGACTACAGGCCAGCCAGTCTTACCCCTGTGCCTGGCCCAATCATGGAGCGGATCCTCCTGGAAACTCTGCTGAGGGACATAGAAAATAAGGAGGTGATAGGTAGCATCCAGCATGGCTTCACCAAGGGCAAGTCATGCCTGACAAAATTTGATACCCTTCTATAAACAGGTTACATAGTCTATGTTACATGTCTATGTCCTTCGGCATGCCAGCCTTTCCTACCAGGGTAGTGTCTGCAAATCCTATGAAAAAGAACACTTGCATCTTCTCCAGGTCCTTAAAAACATGTTAAACAGGGCAGGTGGCAGGACAGACCCTTGCAGGAGCTATCAAGCTAGATGCCTCAAGGCAGAATACCACGCATTGACCACAGACCTCTGAGCCCAATCAGCTGTCTGGTTAGTTACCCATCTCCTTATGCACCCATGCAAGCCATGACATCCTAATTCAGGCACAAGCATATTGTGGGGGAAGATGTTGAAAACTTTGCTGACTTCCAACTTAAAAACGAGCGCTTCTCTCCCTGCGCTGAGCAATTGTGTTCCTCCATCACCGAAAGTAGAGAACGGTGAGACACAAACTGCCCTGGGTAAATCCAGGGTTTCAGACACCCACAAATGGGTTCTGAGCGGACACACTCTGGGGCACAGCCTTGAGTTCCCCTGCTTATCCGTTGGCCATTTTTTTAAAAGAGCATGCAATATTTGGATGCTGCCAGTCATCAGGGAGTTCCCTCCCTCAACCTCCATGGCCTTTCAATGATTACGGAGTGTCATTGGACATGCTGGGACATTGGCTTACCCTGTCATCTCCCTCAGCTGCCACCCCTCCTGTCCCATAGACTGGTAAGGATTGTCTTAGTTAAGGTGACTTGGGAACAAGCCACTGCTGGTGGTGTTCCTCCAGATTCCTGCCCCGAGTCTCAGAGCCCTGGGAGACCTTGCTGGGGCAGAGTGAGGCAAAGAGGATGTAGAGAATCTCCGATATAGCTCCACCCACTCTCTGAAACTCAGCAGTGGCCACACAGTGGCTTTGTTTCTCCTTGAACTCTTCCTGAAGGAGTAAACACTCATCCTGGTGCCCTTGAATTGCCTTTCAGGGTTAGATTGAATTATGATCTGGACTATAGCAGAGCTTGGAGGAGGCTGTCCTTGAAGACCAGCTGGACTGAGCTCTGCCACCATGTCACAGCTCTGTCTGCCACAGGAATGGCTCCAGCTCGTCCTGTCTGTGCCCCTGGCTGAGATCATTGCTGCACGTTTGGGCTGAAGCCCCCCAGCTGTGGCACCAGGCAAGCAGTGACTTGCCATAAGGAATCCTGTTACCAAGAGTCCAAGACCCCGTGTGTGCTACTGATGGGACAAGAAGAGGGGGTACTCATGGCCAGCTCTTCTTCTGCTGGGAGAAATACCACTGCTGGAAGTAAGTGTCTCTGCGCAGCTGAGGGAAGGAACATGAGAGATTGTATCAGCCTTTTTCACAGGCGGTTCCCCTGGAGCCCCAGGGACACCTCCAAGGAGGAGCCCAGAGGGGACAGAGAGAGTGCCAGCGTGGGCTGGTCCTCTGCTGCCGAGCTGGGTCGGGCTGCTGGGACAGAGGGAGCTCCTGGCAAGCGGGCAGCGCTGCAGAGAGACAGCTCTGCCCAGGAGCAGCTCCTCTGCACGGCACAGCAGGGCTGAGAGCACTGCCTGCAGGCAGCGAGGGCAGAGCAGGGAGGCAGAGAGAGGTTAAGGGCAGTCTGGAGAGGGAGGATGCTGAGGGCTCACTGTGGGGGAGAAATCTTCATAGCCCTTGACATGGTAAGTCTCTGGGTTAGGGCAATTGCAGCTGCAGTTCCTGGAAAGATGTCCAAAAGCTGCTCCTCCCATGGCCTATGTGATCTTTCAGGAGGACGCCGACACTTCCTCTAGTGTAGAGGTAAAGAATGTGCTCCAGAGCAGGAATGCCCTGCAGTGCCTCCAGAGGGAGAGGGCACGATGGCTGCCTTCTCCTTAGGACCACTGCCATGTGTGAAGGTGGGTGTGCAGGCAGGGGTGGGCAGGGCTGTCCTTGCCAGCAGGGTCCCTGCACCCCAGGGGCTGTGTGCCGGGGCAGGGACTCTGCCGCCTGCCAGGGTCAGCTCTCCCCCTCCCACGGAGTCGCTGTGGGGAGAAGGTGTGTGTGGAAGGAGCAACTCCTTGCATGGCAGGGTCCTGGTGTTGCCGAGAGAGAACTGCGTGGGTCAGGGCTGTTCACAGCTGAAGGGCAGTGGCAGAGGAAACTTTTCAAGAAGAACCTCAAGGCAGAAGCTACCTGAAAGGGAAGGAGTTTGTGCTTTCAGTCTTCTGCCTTTTTTTTTTTTTTTTTTTTTTTTTTTGGGGGGGGGGGGGGGTGAGACGAGGAGATTTGTCTCCCCGTTCTTCAGAAGGCACAGAGCCTCCAAATCCTTTTCACTTAGAGGTGAATAAATCAGGGAGTAAGAAAAATCCATATGCTACAGCTTACAGAGAGCACCCAGCATCACCTTTCCAGCCTTATCAGAGTCGGTCAGATGTTCCTGTCAGAGCCTGCACCCACAGAAATGCTCCTGGGCAGTGTTCTGCTGCCAGGAGGTGTCTGCGGGACAGAGCTGAGCACACAGCATCTGTGATGGGTTCTGTGTGCACTGCCGGCGAGGAGACGCGCTGCCAGAGAAAGAGCTCCCAGCAGGGACAGCTCCAGGCAGCAGAGCCCTGGGCAGGGAAAGAGAGGGAGCAGCTCCCATGTGCCTTGGGAGGGTGATTCGGGCACCTTCCTGCCATCTCCTGTAATGAGGGTGCCTTCTACTGAAAATCCCCTGGTCTCCTCTTACGCTCAGCAGAGCTTCTGACATCAAGGCTGTGGGGTTTCTGGCTGAGGTGCCTCCTCAGTAGCCATACACAAAGGAGGAGAAACTCCTTAGTTCTATGGGTCTCTGTCTTCTCTCAGCAGGAGCATTTCTCCACCTTCCCCTCCTGTCCATGCTGCTCTTGTTCTTACATCCATACTCTCTAGTAAGAGGGGGTTCAGGTGTGGCTCACACGCCAACATTGCCACGCAGCTGTGTCCGTGGGACCAAAGTCCTTCACACCAGCCAAACCTGTGGGGCTGTGGAAAATGCAGTGTGGAGCTGGGGGGTGAGCTGGCTCTGCTGAGATCACTGCACTTTGAGCACTTGTGGGAGTTTCCCTGGCATTCTTCTGCTGGAAAATGCTGACCAGCTTGTCTTCATGACACAGAGATTACCGATGAGGCAAACGGTGACTTTCAGAAGCTGCCACACCTTTCCCAGATGCCCACTGCTGTCGAGCAGGGGTGACTGCTCCGGAGCCCATGGGCAGAAACCTCCTCCTCATGCAGTGTTTGGCCAGAACAAAGCAGAGCTCAGAACTTGGGGAAATCAAAAGGTCCTAAAAGGAAGGAGGAAGGCAATGTGTGTTTGGGAAGGACAGAGGAGAATGGGACACAGGGAATGTGAAGAGACTTGCTCAGCGCAGCCCTAACTTGTGAGTGTGCTTTCCTCCTTTGGCAGACCCTCATGAACAAAGGGATCAGATGTCCAACAGCAGCTCCATCACCCACTTCCTCCTCCTGGCATTGGCAGACACACGGGAGCTGCAGCTCTTGACCTTCGGGCTCTTCCTGGGCATCTACCTGGCTGCCCTCCTGGGAAACGGCCTCATCATCACCGCCATTGCCTGCGACCACCGCCTCCACACCCCCATGTACTTCTTCCTCTTCAGCCTCTCCCTCTTTGACCTGGGCTCCATCTCCACCACTCTCCCCAAAGCCATGGCCAATTCCCTCTGGAACATCAGGGCCATCTCCTACTTGGGATGTGCTGCTCAAGTCTTTCTGTTTGTCTTTTTCATTTCAGCAGAGTTTTCTCTTCTCACCATCATGGCCTATGACCGCTACGTTGCCATCTGCCATCCCCTACACTACGGGACCCTCCTGGGCAGCAGAGCTTGTGTCCGCATGGCAGCAGCTGCCTGGGGCATTGGGTTTCTCAATTCTCTCCTGCACACAGCCAATACATTTTCACTCCCCCTCTGCCAGGGCAATGCCCTGCACCAGTTTTTCTGTGAAATCCCCCACATCCTCAGGCTCTCCTGCACAGATGCTTACCTCAGGGAAGTTGGGCTTCTTGTTGTTAGCGCCTGTTTGGCCTTTGGGTGTTTTGTTTTCATTTTGGTCTCCTATGTGCAGATCTTGAGGGCTGTGTTGAGGATGCCCTCGGAGCAGGGACGGCACAAAGCCTTTTCCACGTGCCTCCCTCACCTGGCCGTGGTCTCCCTCGTTATCAGTACTGCCATGTTTGCTAACCTGAAGCCCCCCTCCATCTCCTCCAAATCCCTGAATCTGTTGGTGTCATTCCTGTACTCAGTGGTGCCTCCAGCAGTGAACCCTCTCATCTACAGCATGAGGAACAAGGAGCTCAAGGATGCCCTAAGGAAATGGATGACTGGTTTCTTCTCAGAGGCAGCAATGAACTGCCCATCTTGTTCTGCACAGCACTCCTAATGTAACTCATTACAGGCCCAGACTCTCTTTGGAAGAGTTTTTCCTTTTGTGTCTTTGGTGTTTGGATTTCATGGTTGTATGAATGCTGTCAACAAAAGAACAGAGCCATCCTTTATCCTTTTTCTATGTCAGCATCTGCCTGTCTTGTGTTAGGCAGAGACTTTCTGTAAATAAGGAGCTGCTCTCTCTGTGTGTTTAAACAAAATAAAGGGCCCTGCACTGACTTGTTTGTCTGAGACCCATTCTCCAAGATGTTCTCTATAGCTGCAGGGGCCTCATCTGTGTGCTGAGGTGGAGGGGGCAGGAGCCATCTGAGCTGGGTCTGCCTCCCAGCCTGACCAGCATGGCCCTGGGCACCACAGCCCCCGGCTCTGCAGAGCTGCACCACCAGCTCGGGGGCTGTGGGACGCCTGGGGAGGGGGTGCAGGAACGGCTGGCCAGGCCAGCACAGATGAGCTCTCTCGGGAAAAGGCTCTGGGGCAGGAGATAGCCAGGTTCAGGGAGTGTCTGGGCTGGTGGGGATGGGAAGTGCCCCAGAGAGGAAAACCCCAGGGAAGAGCTGAAGTGGGGGAGTGTGCAGGGTGGGGACACACAGCAGTGTCCTGGCACAGCCGGGCTCCTGCGAGAGACATGATGGACCAGACGAGCAGGGTCTGGGCTGTGCCTGTGCCCACTGGACACCCCGGCGAGGTTGCCCCAGGGCCATCATCACAGAATCCCAGTATCATAGAAACTCCTATATTGGAGAAGACCTGTAAGATCACATAGTCCAATCATTAAAACCTGTCAAACCTGATCTCCTTCTATGACAAGGTGACCCACTTAGTGGTGGAGGGAAAAGCTGTGGATGTTATCTACCTGGATTTCTGCAAGGCTTTTGACACCGTTTCCCATAGCATTCTCCTGGAGAAACTGGCTGCTCATGGCCTGGATAGGTGTACTCTTCGCTGGGTAAAAAACTGGCTGGATGGCCGTGTCCAGAGAGTGGTGGTAAATGGAATTAAATCCAGTTGCTGTCCAGTGACAAGTGGTGTCCCCCAGGGATCGGTGCTGGGGCCCGTTCTCTTTAATATCTTTATCAATGATCTGGATGAGGGGATCGAATGCACCCTCAGTAAGTTCGCAGACGACACTAAACTGGGGGGGCGTGTTGATCTGCTTGAGGGTAGATTGGCTCTGCAGAGGGATCTGGACAGGCTGGACAGATGGGCAGAGGCCAATGGTATGAGGTTCAACAAGGCCAAGTGTCGGGTCCTGCACTTGGGTCACAACAGCCCCATGCAGCGCTACAGACTGGGGGCGGAGTGGCTCGAAAGCTGCCTGGCAGAAAAGGACCTGGGGGTGTTGGTGGACAGCCGGCTGAGCATGAGCCAGCAGTGTGCCCAGGCAGCCAAGAAGGCCAACACCATCCTGGCCTGCATCAGGAATAGTGTGGTGAGCCGGACTAGGGAAGTCATCATCCCCCTGTACTCGGCACTGGTGAGGCCTCACCTCGAGTACTGTGTTCAGTTTTGGGCCCCTCACTACAAGAAGGACATTGAGGTGTTGGAGCGTGTCCAGAGAAGGGCTACAAAGCTGGTGAAGGGTCTGGAGGACAAACCTTATGAGGAACGACTGAGGGATCTGGGGTTGTTTGGCCTGGAGAAGAGGAGGCTGAGGGGAGACCTTATCACCCTCTACAACTACCTGAAAGGAGGTTTTAGAGAGATGGGAGCTGACCTCTTCTCCCTGGTGACAAGTGATAGGACAAGAGGAAATGGGTTCAAGTTATGTCAGAGCAGGTTTAGATTGGATATTAGGAAGCATTTTTTCACTGAAAGGGTTATTAAACATTGGAATAGGCTGCCCAGAGAGGTGGTGGATTCACCATCCCTGGAGGTGTTTAAGAAAAGGTGCTTAGGGACATGGTTCAGAAGTGGTGGTGTTTTTATCAGGGTAGGTTAACGGTTGGACTTGATGATCTTAAAGGTCCCTTCCAACCTCACTAATTCTATGATTCTATGGTTCTATGATTACCCTAACACAGACAAGCCCATCACTAAACCATGTCCCTCAGCACTATATCTACACAACCCTTAAACACCTCCAGGGATGAGGACTACACCACCGCCCTGAGTAACGCATTCCAATGCCTGATGACCCTTTCAATAAAGAAATTATTCCTAATATCCAGTTGAAACTTCCCTTGGTGCAAATTGAACCATTTCCTCTTGTTCTAACACCTGTTACCTGACAGAACAGGTGGACCCCCACCTCTCTGCAACCTCCTTTCAGATCGTTTTAGAGAGCGATAAGGTCTCCCCTCTGCCTCCTTTTCTCCAGGCTAAACAACCCCAGTTCCCTCAGCCACTCCTCATAAGACATGTGCTCCAGACCCCTCACCGGTTTCGATGCCCTTCTCCGGACACGCTCCAGTGCCTCAATGTTCTTCTTGTGGTGAGGGCCCAAAAACTGAACACAGCACTCCAGATGCGCCCTCCCCAGTGCCCAGTACAGGGGGAAAATCAGGACTACACTAGTCCTGATACAGGCCAGGATGATGGTGGCCGCCTTGGCCACCTGGGCACACTGCTGGCTCACGTTCAGCTACTGTCAACCAACAGAGGTCCCTCTCTGCTGAGCAGCTTTCCAGACACTCCTTCCCAAGCCTGTAGCGTTGGCGGGGGTTGTTGTGGCCAAAGTGTGAGATGCGGCAATTGGCCTCATTAAAACACTTATGGTTTGTTTTGGCCCATGGGTCCAGTCTGTCCGAATCCCTCTGCAGAGCCTCCCTACCCTCAGGCAGATCAACACTCCCACCCAGCTCGGTGTCATCCTCAAACTGACTGAGGGAGCACTCCATCCCCTCATCCCGATCATTGATAAAGATGTTAAACAGGACTGGCCCCAGTACTGAGCCCTGGGGGACACCACTCCTGACCGCCCGCCAACTGCAATTAACTCCGTTCACCACCACTCTCTGGGCACGGCCTTCCAGACAGTTTTTTACCCAGCAAAGCGTGTGCCCATCCGAGCCATGAGCAGCCAGTTTCTCCAGGAGAATGCTGTGGGAAAGGGTGTCAAAGGCTTTACTAAAGTCCAGATAGACAACATCCACAGTCTTTCCCTCATCCACTGAGCGCGTGACCACGTTGTAGAAGGCGATCAGGTTAGTCAAGCAGGACCTGCCTTTCATAAATGCCTTTGCTAATGTGGCACTGAGTTCAAACTCTCTGTAATAGATTTTATCTCACAGTGAGGGACTGCAAAACTAGAAAGGGTTACTGCGAATGTGCCAAGAGAATTAGAAAAAGCCATTAATGAAGAGGCAGAGAGTATGACAGCCTTAGAGGAAGAAATCAAATTATTATCAAAAATGGTAATATAGAATGGCTTAGCTCTAGAGCACCTTTTAGAAGTACAGGACAGAGTAGGTGTGTTCTTGAATAAGAGCTGCTGGGGTTTTTATGTCAGTCATATATAACGGTCTTCCAGTATCTGAAGGGGGACTACAGGAAAGCTGGGGAGGGACTTTTCACAAGGGTAAAGAGTACGTTAAAAAAAATGTAGGGGTAGGACGAGGGGGAATGTTTTCAAGCTGGAAGAGGGGAGATTTAGAATAGATATTAGGAAAAAATAAAATAATCAAATGAGGGTGGTGAGACACTGGCCCAGGTTGCCACAGGAAGCTGTGGCTGCCCCATCCCTGGAGGTGTTCAAGGCCAGGTTGCATGGAGCTTGGAGCAATCTGGTCTAGTGGGACATGTCCTTGCCCAGGGCAGTGGGGGTGGGACTTGGTGATCTTTAATTTCCTTTCCAATCTAAACTATTCTATGAGTCTATGATTCTACCATTCTACTCACACCACTCAAGCTGCACCATCTATTTGATGCTGTGCACTTCCCATACTGCCTCTACAGGGGCAAACACTCACAGAAATTTTCCTGCTCCAACCAAATAAAGCATTTTCATCGTGTTGTCTGTAAGCTCCAATTCCAGATTTACTGCCCAACAGAACTCTGAAGTTCTGTTGGTTCGGAGCATCCAGAGAGCCAGACCAAAAGCTGCATGGTGGGTCATTGTGGTCAGCACCATCACCCACAAACCTTCCACTTTGACTGCAGAGAGTGTCCCTCAGTTTACAGACCACAGAACAAAGTTGGGATGAGGCTGTTCCTTCAGACGGCTTCCCAGACAAAATGCTGTTTGAGTTGAGCCAAGGTTGTGTCAGGGACAATTCCTTGAGGCAGCCAACCAAATATTAAATGAACACAAGTTATTTGTGGATGGAATTCTGTGTGCAGGAGCAAGGACTGCCTTCAGTCTAACAGTACAGTTTCCTTATTCTTACCGTGGTTTGGGCCACACTGGCCACTGCAGCAAACAACAGATGCTCTCCCCTACCTCTCTCTCTAGGGAGAGGAAGAAGAGAGAGCAAGAGACTTGTGAACTTAACAGGAAGTCAACTACTTTAATGCAATATTAATAATAAAATAAAAAAGAAATAATGACATACATACTAAACTGGATCAAGCTCCCAGGATGATAATCACGTCACCAGCAGGCACGGGGAAAGTCCCAGGCTCAACTCTGGGACAGATGGGAACTGCATTCAGGAATGCACAGATAGGCATCAAAGGCAGACGAACAGCCAGAGTCCTCCTGGGACACAAACCACTGAAGGAAGAGAGCTGACCCTTTGATCCCTCAGCTTTTATACTGAGCGTGAGGCAGATGGGATGGATTACCCTGATGGTCAGTTTGGGGTCATCTGTCCTGGCCTCTCCTCCCGACAGGTGCGACTCCTCTATGCTCTTCTGCTTCTGACCCTCCAATGGGGCAAAGAACCAAGTCAGCTGGCCTTGGGGGTTATACCAATAAGTATGAGAAAGAGAATTCTGCATACCATTCCTCGGCATACATTACAACTAATCAGGTTTTATCACTCTGAACAGTGTCACCACAATATGCTGTTAATTTCAGAGAGTTCAGTTAGTTTGAAGAGGCTCAGCTGCAAGGTAAAGTTGCTGAACAGAAAAGGGGTTCTGTTTCACCTCAAACCAGCACAGGTGGGCTGTTCTTTTGGGAGGGTATAAGGAGAATAAAAGAGAAGCACTTGTGATTTCAGGGAATGACAAGAGAAGCAAAGGATGCTGTTGGCCGTCTTTGCTGAGGGCTCATGTGTTGCCTTATGAAACCCAAGGACCACCAGAGCCTTTCCTGTGGAGCTGCTACCCCGCCGCACAGCCCCTGCCCTCTGCCATTGACAGCAATGGAATCACTGTGAAGGTGCAGTAAAAGAAATGAAATAGTTTGTGGTGCTGCAATGGATGGGCACATAGTTCTCAGTACAGACAGGCTGGAAGGCTCAGGGGTGGGGTTCCCTCTTGTGGCTCCATCTCTGGAGACAGAGGAGCATTAGGAGGACTTTGGAAGAAGCTGCACAGGTTATGGGGAACTCACTGGCAAAACCTCAGAAAAACATGGCTTTGTGTTTGAAGAAATAGTGAAGACAGAGAGTCATGAGTAAAGCTTGGGCCAGCACGGGGTGGGAGTGAGGTGGGGAAGCAGGGGTGGTGGTTGAAATCTGCGGAGAAACGGGCACAGGCAGAGGAAAGTGTAGGACAACTTGTGGTCAGGATGCACGACATCCCCCCAACCCCACCCCAACAGAACTGAAATCCTTGTCCTTTCCACTATGGCTGCGGTCTCTTCCACTGGAGCCCCTGAGAGCACTCCAGTTCCTCACAGACACACTGCTTCGCTGCCTCCTCCCCCACCCTCCAGACAGCCCGAGAGGTTTCCTACACACACCCCCTCATCTCACTGCTCCCAGGAAGAGCCCTGAGCATCCCTTGAAGGAAAGAATCCCCATTGCCAGGGTGTGGGGGTCAGCGCTTGAATATCCTGCTTGATGAGACACGGCAAGGGCTTTCACAGACACTTTCACAATTCATTTCCAACTGGAAGCAGTGCCTCTGGCTTTCTGCTTCAGGGACAGTCAGGGATGGCCCTCAGTGGGGACCGCTGACGCCCTCAGAACCTTGGAGGCTGACTTGCACTGCTCTAGAGACCACTTCAATCCACCCTCAGTACCTGCAGTTCAGGAACTGGGCACCAGAGGGCTCATTAACATGCAAAATGCCATAACGAGCCACGGCTCTGGGCATAATTTTCTTATTATACAATTCTGCTGTGGTTAATTAAAGAGATTTCAGAAGAGGAAAGGTTTCATTAGTAAATGATGAGAAGAAAGGATTTATTTTTCTTTCTTTTTTTTTTACTTGTCTGCTTCATTTCTCTGTCTATTGATATCAGCAATTTCCAAAAGACACTGAAACTGGACCTCTCCAAACGGAGTCTGACTGAGTAGGGCACTCAAGACCCTGTATGTCAGACACTCTGTGGGCAGCCTTTGTCCCCACCTCCAACCCCACCTTTCTCTCATCAGCCACCTGGGACTTACAGCACCTTTCCTCAAATCTCAGCTTTCTCTGCTACACTCTGGAGTTGCAGGTTTCAGCCCTTTGGAAACAGTTTCCACCTGTTTCACTTGGGGAATGAACTGCACTCAGACCAGACACAGAATTTTCTTCGTAGCCAAAAAACGAGACCAAAGGAAGTCATGGTTGAATAGAAAATAAAATACTCTGTTGTACATTAAGTCCACCTTTCCTCCTCTGAAGTCCACTCTCCACAGAGGACAGCCTTAGACCAAAGGCAAACACATTTCTGTGCCAAGCACGGATCCCGAGAACCCCCAAAGCACTCCCTGCCCCAGAGTCTCTCGGTTCATATGCGCTCACAGCGAGGCACACGCTGAAGTCACGAGCTCCCTCCATTCACAGAGGGAAGCAAAGAGACAAAGTGAACGGCATGCTCTCTTTGGAATGGCCAAAGGTGCACTGACCCCAAGGGGTCTGGGTTACAGGAGCATCTTCAGGCAGACTCTGCAGCATCCACACCCACTCCTTGCCCATCCTCCTCCAGCGCTGGACAGCTTGGGTGCAATTGCCCAGGCTTCCTTTTCTCCCGGAGGGAGAGAAATCAGTTGTCTCCACTCAGATGCTTTGCCCTACCCTGCCTGTCCACCAGCCGCAGCTCCACAACTGCTCCCATCAGCCCGGGGTCACACTTCCCAGTCCCACATCGGGTCTTCAGCTATGCCTGGGAATCTGGGAGGCAGTGGGCACCTCTGTGTGGGCATCAGCCCCTGAATGACGAAGTAAGGCAGAAGTTGAAACATGCAGAAAAGACCTCGGTGTAATAAGTGTGTCAGAAGTCTTCATTTTCAGAACTTTGATACTGTTCTGTAAATTGTCATATTTTTTTGCATATGTCCTGGACAGAGACCAGACAGCTGAGGACACTTTGTCTCCCTCTGGCTGTTTACCTCTGGAGTCTTGCCTTGAGGCACAGTGGCTGAGAAGAACTTGTTTCTGAAACATGAGGCAAAGAGGGTGTGAAGTATACATCTGTCTCCACCTATTCTTACTGAGATAAGCTGTGACCAGACATTGTCTTTATTTCTTCTTCAAGTGTTCCTGAAATAATGTTGAGTTCTTGAATTCTCTTCCATGTTTCAAGCAAATTTTGATAGACAAGCTTGCTGTGTTTGGAGGATGCTGTCCTTGAAGACCAGGTATACCTAGCTGTCCTGCCCACCAGTGCTGCTGACCATGGGATACTGGCTACCTCTCCCCAAAGTAAGCCAAAATCTGCTCCACTGATGACCGGCATCTGCAGTCTTCTATTCTCCTTTCTCCCTCTCCTCAGGAGATCATGCTGCACCATTTCAGGGTCACAACAGACCGTCTTCACATCCCTGAGCAGCTCTTGCTTGCTTGCAAGTATCAGATCTGGGTTTGGATGACCCTTGTTGGCCCATCTGGCAGTTGTGTAAAGAAGCTGTCCCAAAACTGCCTGGACTGTTTGCATCCTGCGGTGTTGCCCTTCCAGAAAATGCCAGGTCATTAAAGTCCCCGTGGAGGACCAGGCTTCTACACCCAGAGACTTCTTTGAGGTGCTTAGAAAAGACAAAGCCAACTGCCCCACCCTGACTGTGGCTTCCTTATCTCCCACCACAAAAGCACCGTTACTGACACTTCCTCTGACCTCCACTCACAAGGGCTCACCCAATTTGCCACTTGCCCCATGAAGGAGCTCCATACATCCAAGCAACTTGTTCCCTTTGAGGGAACCCCACCCCCAATCCTTCCAGCCTGTCTGTACTGAAAACTATGAACCCATCCATTGCAGCACCCCAAACTCTGTGACTTCTTCTACCACACCTTGGCAGTTACTCCATCAGTGTCAAAAACCAGAGGCTCCAGCTCGTCCTGGCTGAGGGCGTCAGTGCCCGTAAGGGCTGTAGCACCTCAGGTGTAGCACCAGGCCAAGCTCTGACTGAGAGAAACCTTGGACCAAGCGTTCCAGTCCCCCTATTTGCAAAGGCTTTGCCTCAGAGAAGAGCCATGCCAAAGGGGATGGAAACCCAAAGCCGAAATGATTGGATGTCAAGAGAGCGAGCAAAGCCTGCCGTCCCCAAGGACAGAGAGAAACAGGGCTGGGAAGTGCAGCCCTGGCAATATACAGGGGTTCTATCAATGCTGTCTCTGCTGCTCCAGAAGGCCTTCCGTGCACGTGAAGGCTATCTCTATGAACAACAAGGTGCTGCTGAGCAGCCCACTGTGAAAATTGTTGGTCTGTTCCTTGACTGTGTCTTCAAGGGGGTGAGTCAAGCGTGGGAGAGAGAAAGCCCACCATTCTGACAGCGTAGGCCCACGTGTGATGTGCCTCGTGTTCCTGCACTGCCCTATGTAAACTGAATGGAGAAGGGACAGACCTTGCCACAAACTGCAAGTGACAAATTGGGTGAGCCTTTTTGAGTGGAGGTCAGAGGAAGTGCCAGTAACAGTGCTTTTGTGGTGGGAGATAAGGAAGCCACAGTCAGGGTGGGGCAGTTGGCATAACAGCCGTGTAACACACCCCAAGAGAACCTCTGGGACATTCAGTGCTTTTTTTGAGGCAGCTGCAGTGAAGCCAGTCCTGTTCCATCTCCATCCAGTAGATCACAGTATCACAGTATCACAGTATCACAGTATGCTAGGGATTGGAAGGGACCTCAAAAGATCATCTAGTCCAATCCCCCTGTCGGAGCAGGAACACCTAGATGAGGTTGCACAGGAAGGCGTCCAGGCGAGTTTTGAATGTCTCCAGAGAAGGAGACTCCACAACCTCCCTGGGCAGCCTGTTCCAGTGCTCTGTCACCCTCACTGAGAAGAAGTTTCTTCTCAAATTTAAGTGGAACCTCTTGTGTTCCAGCTTGAATCCATTACCCCTTGTCCTATCACTGGTCGCTACTGAGAAGAGCCTGGCTCCATCCTCATGACGTTCCCCCTTTATATATTTATAAACGCTAATAAGATCACCCCTCAGTCTCCTCTTCTCCAAACTAAAGAGACCCAGCTCCCTCAGTCTTTCCTCATAAGGGAGATGCTCCACTCCCTTAATCATCTTAGTTGCCCTACGCTGGACTCTCTCCAGCAGCTCTCTGTCCCTCTTGAACCGAGGGGCCCAGAACTGGACACAATATTCCAGATGCGGTCTCACCAGGGCAGAGTAGAGGGGAAGGAGGACCTCTCTCGATCTGCTAACCACCCCCCTTCTAATACAGCCCAGGATGCCATTGGCCTTCTTGGCCACAAGGGCACAGTGCTGGCTCATGGTCATCCTGCTGTCCACCAGGACCCCCAGGTCCCTTTCCTCTACACTGCTCTCTAACAGGTAGCTCCCCATCCTATACTGGAACCTGGGGTTGTTTCTGCCCAGATGCAGGACCCTACACTTTCCCTTGTTGTATTTCACTAAGTTATTCCCTGCCCAAATCTCCAGCCTGTCCAAGTCTCTCTGGATGGCAGCACAGCCCTCTGGCGTGTCAGCCACTCCTCCTAGCTTAGTGTCATCAGCAAACTTGCTGATAGTACACTCAATTCCCTCATCTAAATCATTAATGAATATATTGAATAATATGGGCCCCAGTACCGACCCTTGAGGCACTCCGCTGGTTACCGGCCTCCAACTGGACTCTGCCCCATTGACTACGACTCTCTGGCTTCTCTCCTTCAGCCAGTTCGCAGTCCACCTAATTATCCGGTCATCCAGTCCACACTTCCTCAGTTTAGCCATGAGGATGCTGTGGGAGACCGTGTCAAATGCTTTACTGAAGTCAAGGTAGACCACATCCACCGCTCTGCCATCATCCATCCACCTCGTTATTTCCTCATAAAAGGCTATGAGGTTGGTCAAGCATGACTTCCCCTTGGAAAAGCCATGCTGACTGCCCCTAATAACCCTCTTATCCTTGATATGCCTTGAGAGGGCACCAAGGATAAGCTGCTCCATCAGTTTCCCAGGGATGGAGGTGAGGCTGACCGGTCTATAGTTACCCGGGTCCTCCTTCTTGCCCTTTTTGAAGACTGGAGTGACATTTGCTTTCCTCCAGTCCTCAGGCACCTCGCCCGTTTCCCAAGACTTGGTAAAGATGGTGGAGAGTGGTCCAGCAATGACTTCAGACAGCTCCTTCAGCACCCGCGGGTGCATCCCATCTGGACCCATGGATTTATGGATGTCCAGGTTGCTTAACTGGTCTCTGACCCAGTCCTCATCAACTAAGGCAAACCCATCCATTGATTTGACTTCATCTTCATCTGGGGTCTCAGCAGAACAGGACTCCTCAGGACAGCCCCCGACAGAGTAGACAGAGACAAAGAAGGCATTCAATAGTTCTGCCTTCTCTGTATCTTCTGTCACCAGGGCACCCACCCCATTCAGTAGTGGGCCTACATTGCCTCTGGTGTTAGTTTTATCTGCCATGTATTTGAAAAAGCTCTTCCTATTGTCTTTGACCCCTCTTGCCAGGTTTAACTCTAAGGAGGCCTTAGCTTTCCTAGTTGCCTCTCTACATCCCCTGACAGCAGCCCTGTACTCCTCCCAAGTGGTCAGCCCCTCCTTCCATGATCTATAAACTCTCTTCTTCCACTTGAGCTTGCCAAGCAAGCTCAGGTGGAAGAAGAGCTTGCTTGTCCCCTGGGAACAGGGGACAAGGGCTTTCTTGTCCCCTGGGAAACCCCCATAATGCAGCACTGGACTGTGCATCCTTGTACTGAGGTACCCCTTGTTCATTTTTCACGATTTGGGGCATCTCAGATGAGTGAAGAGCAGGGGGGGACACCACAGGGCTGAGGTGCCGGCCAGCCTCTGGGACTGGCAACAGGAGGCCAGGGAGACACTATGACTGCTGCAGTGCTCTGCCTCTGCCTGTGGAAGGGAAGGACTCGTGTCTCCAAACACCCCTGTGTGTACAAGGAGTGCATGAGGCCAAATGAGGTGGGGACACCTCACAGCCCTGACATTTGTGTCTGACTCCAGGAACAACCCACACTATCCCAGTGAGGTTCATCTCACCTGTCTTGGACAGGCTCATTACCAATTCCTCTGTCTGCTATGTTATCCCTCCTTGGCTTTCTGGCCAAGAAAGGGGAGGGGGACAATCAAACCTCCTTGATGCAGTTTCCCCTCCTGCAAATGGGGAACATCACCAACACTTGACAAATCTCTTCATCCTCTTTCATGACTTGCCCAGTATCTTCCTGCATTAAAAGGCTACCAAGCTCTTCCTTGTTGTGCATGATGGGAGCAGGAAGGCCAATGGGCATCAGCTGAAAAGCATGAAGAAAATCTTTCTCCCCATCAAGATAGTCAAGCACTGGAGGAGATCTCTCAGAGAGCTTATGTCATCTCTATATTTCATGGAATCATAGAATGGTTTAGGTTGGAGGGGAATTTAAAAACCATCTACTTCCAACCCTACTGCCATAGTCAGGGACACCTCCCACTAGACCAGCTTGCTCAAAGCCACATCCAGCCTGGCCTTGAACACCTCCAGGGACGGGGCATCCACCACTTCCCTGGGCAACATGTTCCAGTGCCTCACCACCCTTGGAGTAATGAATTTGTTCTTAATATCTAATCTCAATCTTCCCTCTTTCAGTTTAAACCCATTACCCCTCATCCTATTGCTACACTCCCTGAAAACAGTGCCTCCCCAGCTCTCCTGTAGGCCCCCTTTAGGTAATGGAAGGCCACAGTAAGGTCTCCTTGGAGCCTTTTCTTATACAGGCTGAACAACCCCAACTCTCTCAGCCTGTCTTCAGAGGAGAGGTGCTCCAGCCCTCTAATCATCTTTGTGAGCCTCCTCTGGACTCACTCCAACAGGTCCATGTCCTTTTTCTGTTGGAGGCTCCAGAGCTGGATACAGTACTCCAGGTGGAGTCTCACAAGAGCAGAGTAGAGGGGAAGAATCACCTCCCTCGACCTGCTGGCCATGCTGCTTTTAATGAAGCTCAGGATGTGCTTGGCTTTCTGGGATGCAGGCACTCATTTCTGGCTCATGTTGAGCTTCTCATCCACCAACACCTCCAAGTCCTTCTCCTCAGGGCTTCTCTCTATCCATTCTGCACCCAGCCTGTATTTGTGCTTTGATTGATTTCCTCTTGCAACTCTAAACTTCAAACATTTTTGGTGTTGTTATTCTCTTTGCTTGGTTTTGTCTTGTTTTAATAAGTGATTTCTCAGCGATTTTGTGTGCTGCCTCTGTTTGCAAAGGCAAGTGATCATAAAATTGGGGTGGGATGCAGTGAGAGGGACACGGGAGCGCGGTGCCAGTGTAGGTGCCTGGGACCCTCTGCCCAGGCTCCAGCTGCAGCTTCCCAGGGGCTCTGGTCTCCAGCAGCTCCTCTGGGACAGCGGCCAGGCCCAGGCAGGTGCTTCAGAGACACAGGGTCCTCTGGAGGTACCACTGGGTACTGATGGACAGACAGCGGAGCGCTGCCTGGAAGCCTGAGACATTTTGACATGTGTATGAGCACGACCTCATCAGCTGAAACAAGAGAATAATTTTAATAAACATTTCGTGTACTCCCATGAGATGTAGATGAGGAGTTTCAGGATGTCCATTGACAGCAAGACGAGAGCTACTGACCTTTCCCTCTCTTTGCATTGTCAGAAATCTCTCTCAGCCTCTGAATTTAATCCCCCTAATCTTTCACGTATTTCCACCTCTCCTAAATGAAGTGGCCATGTCTGAAGGCACCTTTCCAGCAATGCACGTGAACAGAAGCACTTGCGATTGCTCTCTACATTCCCCTTCCCCTTCCTCTTTCATCATTCAGACACCTCTCAACAATCCCACTGCTGCTTTGAGCTTCAGGCAGTTAAAATTTGACTGTCAGTAGTCTGTTGAATTCTGTTTTTAGGAAACTCTTCATTTGTGCTTATTTCCATAAGAACAGGTTCAACAAGTCTTTAGGTTCAACAAGGTTTCAGGTTCAACGAGGCCAAGTGCCAGGTCCTGCACTTGGGTCACAACAACCCCATGGACACTACAAGCTTGGGGCAGAGGGGCTGGAAAGCTGCCCAGCAGAAAAGGACCTGGGGGTGTTGGTTGACAGCTGCCTGGATATGAGCCAGCAGTGTGCCCAGGTGGCCAAGAAGGCCAACAGCATCCTGGCCTGCATCAGGAATAGTGTGGTGAGCCGGACTAGGGAAGTCATCATCCCCCTGTACTCGGCACTGGTGAGGCCTCACCTCGAGTACTGTGTTCAGTTTTGGGCCCCTCACTACAAGAAGGACATTGAGGTGTTGGAGCGTGTCAAGAGAAAGGCAATGAAGCTGGTGAGGGGTCTGGAGGACAAATCTTATGAGGAGCGGCTGAGGGAACTGGGATTGTTTAGCCTGGAGAAGAGGAGGCTGAGGGGAGACCTTATTGCTCTCTACAGCTCCCTGAAAGGACGTTGTAGAGAGGTGGGGGCTGACCTCTTCTCCCTGGTGACAAGTGATAGGACAAGAGGAAATGGGTTCAAGTTATGCCAGGCAAGGTTTAGATTGGATATTACAATTTTTTTTTTTTCACTGAAAGGGTTATCAAGCATTGGAATAGGCTGCCCAGGGAGGTGATGGATTCAACATGCCTGGAGGTGTTTAAAGAAAGGGTAGATGTGGTACTTGGGGACATGGTTTAGAAGTGGTTCTGCCAGGGTAGGTTAATGGTTGGACTTGATGATCTTAAAGGTCCCTTCCAACCTCAACAATTCTATGATTCTATGATTCTATTCTATGAAATCCATGCTGATGTTTCTTGGACATGTTCTTCTTTTATCGGTGCCCAGAAATGTCACCAAGGAGGGCTCTGTCTGATGGCACAACACTCCTCACCAAAGTGAGCTTGTACAGCCACTGGCTCCCTGGGTTGCACATTTGGACTCTTTCAAAGACAGGTGCTACACTTGCTTGTCCTCTCTCACCAGAGACCTCTGCAATCCCATGACCTTTCAAAAGGGATATTCCAAAGAAATATTGATCTTCCCCTGTAACCTCATTACCACTCTTCTCTCTGGTACACACTGTGTGTACTTTCTCTAATCTTTCAGATGCTTACCCTTCTCCTGAGACAATGTTCATTTCTAAAGTCATCTTTGCAGATGCAGACTCTCTGGGCAAAGGCCCTTTCCATTCTTCGCCAGTTTTCTCCTCCCCTTACTCTTTCTTCACTCAGATACCTCTCACCTGTGCTGCTGCTTTGACTTTCAAGGAGTTCAGAGCTTGCCTGTCTTTCAACAATCTAATTGTCTCCTCAGCCAACTCCTTAATTGTGTTTATATGTCTTGTCTATCTACCTTCCTAAACTCTTTCTCATAAGAACTCCCTTGTAGAAAGGCAGCCTCATTAGAGGTAGCTTGTCCTGAGCGTGTGATTGCGGACTGTGTGTTATTGTTTAGGAAAACTGATTATGCTTTACTTTTCTGTTCTTACAAACAGGAAAAGTTCTTCTGCACCTGGGTGCAGCCAGGGCTCTGAGGAGCGCAGGTGGGAGATGGGGCAATGGAGCTGTGACATCCAGCTGCAGACTTCAGTGGAGAGGTCTGATGCAAGGACCAGGGGTGTCAGTCCCAGGTGGCCAATGTCAGAAATGGGGAGGGCGGGGAGGTGAGGAGCAAAGCTGTCCTACAGTGTCAGACCTCCAGGGACTGCTTCTCCTCCCTGTCCAGACCCCCTGAAGGGACACCCTATATCCAGAACAATCAGAGAATGCTTCTATCCTAATCGTAAGGGATAATCAGGAGTAATATAGTATATCCTTTAAAATAAAAAAGACATTTTTCTTAGGTGCGCTTTGAAATCTCCTCCTTAACTACACTCTGAAACCTCTCTAATTGGCTGTACAAGTCTTGAAGATTTGAAGAAAATTACAAGAACGATGAACACCTTGTTAGAGCTTTCTGTCTTTTAATGAGCCCCACGGTGTATTTGGTGCTGAGTCCATGAGCGTCAGGCACTGAGAGAAGATTGAACAAAGTGCTCCAGCAGTCCAAGTCAGAAGCAAAGTACCTTGAAGCCTTGATTGGCCCCACTGAGGGTCGTTACTGCCAAAGCCTCCCCAGGGACTCGTTAGAGGAGATAACTGGAGGCTGTGGCTGCAGGTAGGCAGAGGCACTGTGCAGGTGGCTGTAATGCTGAGGAACCCCTTGGCTTGGTTGATGCAGCAGAAAGGCCAACCCCTGACCCCCAGGCCCTGGGAAGGCAGGTCCTGCCCCTCACTGGTGGCTCAGGGCTCTTCCTGGGGGCAGTGGGGTGTGAGGGTGAGCGAGGCTGAGTGTAGGAAAATTCTGTGACACCTCCTGCCCTCCCAAAAAGGGGCAAGGACTAAACAAAATCCAGAGTCCCAAAAGAATCACAGAATCATTTAGAATTGCATAAGACCTTTAGGATCATAGAGTCCAACTGTAAACCTAACACTGCCGAGTCCACCACTAAACCATGTCCCTGTGTGCCACATCTGCACATCCATTAAATACCTCCAGGGATGGTGACTCAACCACTTCCCTGGGCCGCCTGTTCCAGTGCTCGAAAGCCCTTTAGCTGAAGAAATTTTTCCTAATACGCAATGTAAATCTCCCCTGGAGAAACTTGAGGCCATTTCCCTCAAGTCCTCTCTCTCATTACTTGGGAGAAGAGACCAACCCCCACCTCGCTACAACGTCCTTTCAGGGAACCGTAGAGAGCGAGAAAGTCTCCCCTCAGCCTCCTCTTCTCCAGGCTAAACAACCCCAGTTCCCTCAGCCGCTCCCCACAAGACTTGTCCTCCAGACCCCTCACCAGCTTCGTTGCCCTTCTCTGGACACGCTCCAAGACCTCAATGTCTTCCTTTTACTGAGGGGCCCAAAACTGAACACAGTACTCGAGGTGGGGCCTCACCAGTGCAGAGTACAGGGGGACAATCACTTTCCTAGTCCTGCTCATCACACTTTTACTGGTACAAGCCCGGATGCTGTGGGCCTTCATGGCCACCTGGGCACACTGCCAGCTCATATTCAGCCACCAACACCCCCAGGTCCTTTTCTGCTGGGCATCTTTCCAGCCACTCTGCCCCAAGCATGTAGCGCTGCGTGAGGTTGTTGTGACCCAAGGGCAGGACCCGGCTCTTGGCCTTGTTGAACCCCACACCATTTGCCTCAGCCCATGGATCCAGCTTGTCCAGATCCCTCTGCAGAGCCTTCCGACACTCAGGCAGATCAACACTCCCACCTTAATTGGTGTCATCTGCAAACTTACTGAGGGGGCACTCCACCCCCTTGTCTAGATCGTTGATAAAGATATTGAAGAGAATCGGTCCCAGTACTGAGCCCCGGGGAACGTCACTTGTGACCGGCCGCCAAATGGATTGAACTCCATTCAGCACCACTCTTTGGTCCCGGCCGTCCAGCCAGTGTTTTACCCAGCAGAGTGTACACCTGTCCAAGCCATGAGCAGCCAGTTTCTCCAGGAGGATGCCGTGGGAAAACGTGTCAAAGGCTTTAATGAAGCGCAGGTAAACAACATCCACAGCCTTTTCCTCATCCACTAAGCCGGTTACCTTGTCATAGAAGGAGGTCAGGTTTCTCAGGCAGGACTTGCCTTTCATAAACTCATGCTGGCTGGGTCTGATCGTCTAGTTGTCCTGTATGTGCTGCATGATGGAACTCAGGATGATCTCCTCCGTAACCTTCCCCAGCACCGAGGTCCGACTGATAGGCCTGTAATTCCCCAGGTCCTCCTTCTGGTTCTTCTTGTAGATGGGCGCCACGTTTGTTATCTTCCAGTCAACTGGGACCACCCCAGTTAGCCAGGAATGCTGATAGATGATGGAAAGTGGCTTGCTGAGCACTCCCGCCAGTTCCCTCAGTACCCTTGGGTGGATCTCAAGCGGCGCCATAGACTTGCGTATTTCTAAGTGATATAGCAGGTTCCTCACCATTTCCCCTTGGATTGTGGGGGCTTCATTCTGCTGCCCAACCCTGTCTTCCAGCTCAGGGGGCTGGGTACCCAGAGAGCAACTGCTCTTACTCTTAAAGACTGAGGCAAAGAAGGCATTAAGTATGTCAGCCTTTTCCTCATCCCTGGTCACCGTCTTTCCCTCCACATCCAATAAAGGATGGAGATTCTTCTTGGCCCTCCTGTTGTTGATGGTGTATTTACAGAAACAGTTTTTTAATTGTCTTTTATGGCATGGCCAGATTAATTTCTAGTTGGGCTTTAGTCCTTCTAATTTTCTCCCTTCATAACCTCATGACATCCTTGCAGTCCAACTGAGTTGCCTGCCACTTCTTCCAACTGTCATAAACTCCTTTTTTCCCCTCAGTTCCAGCCAAAGCTCTCTGTTCAGCCAGGTCTTCGGCTGAAGACGGCTCGTCTTTTGGCACATGGTGACAGCCTGCTCCCGTGCCTTTAAAAGTTCCTTCTTGATGAATGTCCAGCCTTCCTGGACTCCTTTGCCCTTCAGGACTTCCTCCCAAGGGACTCTCTTAACCACACCCCTAAACAGGCCAAAGCCCACCCTCCGGAAGTCCCAGGTGGCAGTTCTGTTGACCCCCCTCCTGACTTCTCCAAGAATTGAAAATTCTGTCATTTCATGATCACTATGCCCAAGACGGCCTCCAATCCTCACATCCCCCACAAGCCCTTCTCTGTTGGCAAACAACAGACCCAGTGGGGTGCTTCCCTCCTCTGCTCCCTCCCCAGCTGTGTCAGGAAGTTACCCTCAACACACTCCAGGAACCTCCTGGGCTGTTTCCTCTCCACTGTATTGCATTTCCAGCAGACATCCAGTAAGTTGAAGTCCCCCACGAGGACAAGGGCTGACTATCGTGACACTTGTCCCAGCTGCTTCTAGAATATTTCATCTGTCTCTTCATCCTGGTTGGGTGGTCTATAACAGACTCCCACCACGATATCTGCCTTCTTGGCCTTTATTTAACACCTCCCAGCACAGACTGGGCCCTTTCAAGTCCAAAATGGGGCCCTTTGAACCAAGCCCAAGAAGACTGGGCCCCGTCCCTGTACAAACTGGATCCCCAACCCTCTCCCAGTACAGACTGAGCCTTGTCCCAGTATAAACTGCATCCCTTTAACCCTTCCCATGACAGACTGGGCCCCTGTCCCACTAGAAAGTGGATCTCCTCAACCCCTCCCAGCAGAGACTGGGCCCTGACCCAGTATGAAGTGGATCCCCTCAACCTCTGCCAGTACAGATGGGGCCCTCTCCTAGTACAAACTGGATCACTCGATCCCCTCTTAGTAAAAACTAGTTCCTGTCCCAGTACAAACTCCACCACCTCATCCCCTCCACACAGAAACTGGGTCAGGTGCCAGTACAAACTGGATCCCATGGCCCCCTCCCTGTAACCACTGGGCCCCATTCCATGAGAAACTTTACCTCTTTAAACCCTCCCGGTATACACTGCGCCCTTCCCAGTACACACCAAATCCCTTAACCCCTCCCACTACAGACTGGTCCCCGTGGCAGTACGAACTAGATGCTGTGGCCCCCTCCCAGTACAGACTGGGTCCCCTCCTGGTACAAACTGGATCCCGTGCTCCCCTCCCAGTACAGAACTGACTGTCAACAAATAGAGATTACTCCATTTAACCCCTCCAAGTACAGACTGGGTCAATGCCGAGTCCAAAATGGACTCCCCGGTCCCCACCCACTACCAACTGGCCACCTCCAATACAATCTGGATCCTCTAACTTATGCCAGGACAGACTGGGCCCTGTCCCAGTCCAAACTGCATCCCCTGATTCCCTCCCAGTACAGAAGGGGCCTTGTCCCAGTATAAAGAGAATCCCTTTAATTCCTCCCAGCGGAGAAAGAGCCTCTTCCTAGTCCAAAGTGGATCCCAGCCCAGCTCCCAGTGCAGACTGCTCTGTGTACCAGTACAAAATGGATTGCTTTAACGCTGCCTTGTACAGACTGGGCCTCATCTCAGTACAGACTGGATCCTCCAGTTTCCTCCCAGTACAGTCTGGGACGTCTCCACTTAGAAACGGGATCCTCTGAGCCAATCCCAGCAGAGTCTGGGCCTCGTCTCAGTACAAACAGACTGGGCCCTGTCCCAGTACAAACTTTATCCCTTTAGACCCTCCCAGGGTACACTGGGCCACCCTCCCAGTCCAAACTGGAGCCCCTGGCCCCTTCCCACTACAGTCTGGGCTCTGTCACAGTACAAACTGGGTTGCTTTAACCCCTGCCAGTACAAACTTGGCCCCTCCGACTACAAATTAGTCCTCTTTCACCCTCCAAGTACAGGCTGAGCACGCGCCCAGTATAAACTGGATCCTCTCATCCCCTCCCAGTACGATTTGCACTGTGCCATTTCAAACTGGATTTCATTAAACCCTTCCAGTACAGACTTGGTCCCCTCCCAGTAAAAACGAGCTCTGGTTAGAATCATGGAATGGTTTGGGTTGGAAGGGACCATTAAAGGCCATCTAGTGCAACCCCCCTGCCATGAGCAGGGACACCTTCAACTGGATGAGCTGTCTCCAAGCCCCGGCCAACCTGGCCTGGTAAGCAAACAGCTTATGGCCAATATGCATTAAATTTCAGAGAGTTCAGTTAGTTCGAGGAGGCTTGGCTGCAAAGTCAAATTACTGAACAGAAAATGGGTTCTGTTTCGCCTCAAACCAGCACAGGTGGGCTGTTCTTTTGGGAGGGCATAAGGAGAATAAAAGAGAAGCACTCGGGATTTCAGGGAATGGAAAGAGAAGCAAAGGATGCTGTTGGCCTTCTTTGCCCCCTGCTCCTGTTTTGCCTAATGAAACTGAAGGACCAGCAGAGCCTTTCCCGCAAAGCTGCCACCCAGCCACACCGCCCCTGCCCTCTGTCATTGCACGGGGTTAGTGCACCTCAAGGGCAGGACTTCAGAGTTCTCTTTATCGGACATCATGATATTACTTTTGGCCCATCCCTCTGGCCTGTCTATGTCCTTTGGCATGCCAGCCCTTCCCGCCAGAGTAGTGTCTGCAAATCCTATGAAAAAGAACACTTGCATCTTCTCCAGGTCCTTAAAAACATGTTAAACAGGGCAGGTGGCAGGACAGACCCTTGCAGGAGCTTTCAAGCTAGATGCCTCAAGGAAGAGTACCACACATTGACCACACACCTCTGAGCCGAAACAGCCGTCTGGTTAGTTACCCATCTCCTTATGCACCCATGCAAGCCATGACATCCTAATTCGGGCACAAGCATATTGTGGGGGAAGATGCTGAAAACTTTGCTGACTTCCAACTTAAAAGACCAGCACTGCTCTCCCTGCGCTGAGCAATCCTGTTCTTCCATCACAGGAAGCAGAGAACAGTGGGACACAAGCTGCCCTGGGTAAATCCAGGGTTTCAGACACCCACAAATGGGTTCTGAGCGGACACACTCTGGGGCACAGCCTTGACTTCCCCTGCTTATCTGTTGGCCAATTTTTAAAAGAGCATGCAATATTTGGATGCTGCCAGTCATCAGGGAGTTCCCTCCCACAACCTCCATGGCCTTTCAATGATTACGGAGTGTCATTGGACATGCTGGGACATTGGCTTACCCTGTCATCTCCCTCAGCTGCCACCCCTCCTGTCCCATAGACTGGTAAGGATTGTCTTAGTTAAGGTGACTTGGGAACAAGCCACTGCTGGTGGTGTTCCTCCAGATTCCTGCCCCGAGACACAGAGCCCTGGGAGACCTTGCTGGGGCAGACTGAGGCAAAGAGGATGTAGAGAATTTCCGATATAGCTCCACCCGCTCTATGAAACTCAGCAGTGGCCACACAGTGGCTTTGTTTCTCTTCAAACTGTTCCTGTAGGAGTAAACACTCATTCTGGTGCCCTTGAATTGCCTTTCAGGCTTAGACTGAATTGTGATCTGGACTATAGCACAGCTTGGAGGAGGCTGTCCTTGAAGACCAGCTGGACTGAGCTCTGCCACCATGTCACAGCTCTGCCTGCCACAGGAATGGCTCCAGCTTGTCCTTTCTGTGCCCCTGGCTGAGATCATTGCTGCACGTTTGGGCTGAAGCCCCCCAGCTGTGGCACCAGGCAAACGGTGACTTGCCATAAGGAATCCTGGTACCAAGAGTCCAAGAACCCGTGTGTGCTACTGGTGGGAGAAGAAGACGGGGTACTCATGGCCAGCTCTTCTTCTGCTGGGAGAAATAACACTGCTGCAAGTAAGTGTCTCTGCGCAGTGGAGGGAGGGAACATGAAAGATTGCATCAGCCTTGTTCACAGGCGGTTCCCCTGGAGCCCCAGGGACACCTCCAAGGAGGAGCCCAGAGGGGACAGAGAGAGTGCCACCGTGGGCTGGTCCTCTGCTGCTGAGCTGGGCCGGGCTGCTGGGCCGGAGGGAGCTCCTGGCAAGTGGGCAGCGCTGCAGAGAGACAGCTCTACCCAGGAGCAGGGCTGGGGACACTGCCTGCAGGCAGAGAGGGGAGACCTGCGAGGCAGAGTGAGCTTAAAGGCAGTTGGGAGTGGGGGGTGCTAGAGCTCACTGGGGCAGAAATCTTCACCGCCCTCTGCGTGGTAAGTCTCGGGGTGCCGGGCAATGCAGCTCCAGTTCCTGGAGGGATCTCCTCAAGCTGGTCCATCTGAGAGCTGCTGGGCTCTGTCAGGAGGACTCTCTCAGTTTCAGTGCTGTAGAGGAGGAGGATGTGCTCCAGAGCAGGGCTTCCCTGCTGCCCGGTGAGAGGGAGGGGGCCCGAGGGCTGCCTTCTGCTGGGGATGGCTGTGGAGGTGTGCGTAGGGGTGTGCAGGCAGGGGTGGCCAGGGCTGTCCTTGCCAGCAGGGTCCCTGCACCCCGGGGCTGTGTGCCGGGGCAGGGACTCTGCCAGGGTCAGCTCTCCACCTGCCCGGGGAGCTCCCACGGAGCTTCTGTGGGGAGAATCAGTGGGTGGAAGGAGTGACTGCCAGCAAGGCAGATGCCTTCTGTTGCTGAGATGGACCTGTGTGGGTCAGGGCTGCTCCAGATCCCCATCACCCCCAGGACATTTGCAGAGGGCCCTTTTGAAGAAGGATATCGAGGCACCTTTCCCCTGAAAGGGAACTAGTCTGTACTGTGGGATTTCTCCTCTTTGCTGCTGGGTGGGCAGTGGGTGGTGAGAATGGAATTCTCCTTTGTGGAGAAGGCACAAAGACCCCCGTTCTCGATAGCACTTCCCTGAGCTGCTCCTGAGCCCCCACACACCCAGAGATGCCCCCGGGCAGTGCTGTGCTGCCAGGAGGGGTCTGCAGGGCAGAGCTGAGCACACAGCGGGTGGGATGGGATCTGGGGCACTGGCAGGGAGGAGACCCGGGGGCAGAGAAGCAGCTCCAGGCAGGGGCAGCTCCTGGCAGCCCAGACACAGGCAGGGACAGAGAGGGAGCTGCTGCCAGAAGTGCCCAGGCAGGGGGGATCCCGGCACCTCCGGCCACCCCCTGACCTTCAGACAACTTCTCGGCAGGAAGCCTCTGCTCTTCTCTCCCGCCTGCCCCACAGCCAAAGGGTCCAGAGCCCAAGATGCCTTCTCAGCAGCTGCACCTCCAGTCAAGGAGATGTGTTTGTGTCCTACAAGTGATGCACAACATAAAAGCAAGTGCCATGCAGTGTCTCTGTCTGGAGACAATGTCACTGAGGAGAAGGCTTCACTGCACGCCTGCCTGACTCCCTCTCCTCGCTTCATTTTTTCAGAGCACAGACATGTTTCTCCTTGTTTCCCCACCCCTCTGTTGAACTCTGCATCTAAGGAGTTTGGGAGGGGGTGCGGGTCAGCTTCTCTTCTGCCTCTGACTCTGCCTCTGACTCGTGCCCCAGAGGTGCCCTCATGGAAAGTAGGTGACGAAGCAGTATTTTACCCGATAAGGGAGAGTGTCACTGAGTTTGTGGGGTTGGGAATGAGCTGGATCATTCCTCATTCAGCTGTGGGAGGGGGATTTCTGTGAGGAATGGCATTGGGATTTCCTCAGAGAAGTCTCTCCCAGTTTATGACTGCCTTTTCCTTCTTGGACAGGTCCCCCTGCCCAGAGGCAGCAAATGTCCAACAGCAGCTCCATCACCCACTTCATCCTCCTGGCATTGGCAGACACACGGGAGCTGCAGCTCTTGACCTTCGGGCTCTTCCTGGGCATCTACCTGGCTGCCCTCCTGGGAAACGGCCTCATCATCACCGCCATCACCTGTGACCGCCGCCTCCACACCCCCATGTACTTCTTCCTCCTCAACCTCTCTGTTCTTGACCTGGGCTCCATCTCTACCACTCTCCCCAAAGCCATGGCCAACTCCCTCTGGAACACCAGGGCCATCTCCTATGCAGGATGTGCTGTCCAGCTCTTTTTCTTTCTCATTTTTATTTCAGCTGAGTATTTTCTCCTCACCATCATGGCCTATGACCGCTACGTTGCCATCTGCCATCCCCTGCACTACGGGACCCTCCTGGGCAGCAGAGCTTGTGTCCACATGGCAGCAGCTGCCTGGGGCAGTGGGTTTCTCAATTCTCTCCTGCACACGGCCAATACATTTTCACTGCCCCTCTGCCAGGGCAATGCCGTGGACCAGTTTTTCTGTGAAGTCCCCCACATCCTCAAGCTCTCCTGCTCACACTCCTACCTCAGGGAAGCTGGGCTTCTTGTGGTTGGTGTCTGTTTAGCATTGGCGTGTTTTGTTTTCATTGTGGTGTCCTATGTGCAGATCTTGAGGGCGGTGCTGAGGATCCCCTCTGAGCAGGGACGCCACAAAGCCTTTTCCACGTGTGTCCCTCACCTGGCCGTGTTCTCCCTCTTTATCATCACTGGAGTGTTTGCCCATCTGAAGCCCCCCTCCATCTCCTCCCCATCTCTGGACCTGGTGGTGGCAGTGTTGTACTCGGTGGTGCCTCCAGCAGTGAACCCCCTCATCTACAGCATGAGGAACCAGGAGCTCAAGGATGCCCTGCGGAAACAGGCCCAATGGACGCTGTTTCACCGACAATAACCTGCCGCCCCTTCTCCGCACATTGCCCAGAATTTATCTTAGACCACGAGCCTGAATTTTTCTCTTGTGATAATCCTGCTTATTGATATTTTTCTGGGTTTATACTACTTTTTTTGAGGCTTGATCCTACTGTGTCTGACCCTTGCACAACACTGAGTCAGATGTAGCCAGTCAGATAACAGCTCTTAAATGAAATGGGATGTCCCAGGTAGAATAGGGAGAAAAGGGAGAAACAGAAAAAAAAAGACATGGGCTTAGATAAATATTGTTTAAAAGAACAGTAACAGAAAAGATAATAATAATAATAATAATAATAATAATAATAATAATAATAATAATAATAATAATAATAATAATAAACAAAATTAAGTGATGTAACACAAATTGCTGACACTTCCCAATGATTAACTCCCCAGCCTGTCCGGAGATGTGATCACCGATCCCTGCCCCCCTGCTAACTCCCATTTATATACTGAGCATGACAGCTATGGGATGGAATATTCCTTTGGCCAGCTTGTCTTGTCTGTGGCCCCCCACCCTCTACGGGAAGTTGAAAAAGTTTGTGACTTAATATAAGCATCACTCAGCAACAACTAAAACAATATGAGTTAGCAATGTTATTCTCATAGTCAATCCAAAACACAGCAGCTACCAGGAAGGATATTAACTCTATCCCAGGCAAAACCAGGACAGCGTCCGCCCCTTATTCTATACCATCTACCTCATGCCCAGGTCTTACACTTTTCCATAAATCACCACCATTTTCCTGTCTTTGATATATGTATATATGCACACAGATATCATTCCCTTAGTCCATGGGCCATCCCACTGAAATGTCCCTTGAGTTCATTTAGTCCATGACTTTGGGCTCCATTTGTTGTAACTGTCTTTCCCAGCAGGAGACGTGGTGTGTGGTGTTGAATTGTTGCGTGCTGCATCTGGAGCTCGCAGCTGGTGTAGCCGGCAGGGCCCATGCCCATCATCTGTGGGTTGAAGATGTCGATCTCAAGACAATTCCCGGGTGCCAGTTGCTGCAGCCACTTCTGGTTCCATCACTTCTGCACTTTGCTCAGTTTCATCAAAGTTCATTCTTCATTAATTTAGGTCACTTTCACTGCAATGCCATAGATAGAGCATATAGCAACCGTATCAGTGATGACATATAGTGGTAATTTAGCAATAAATATCATATCATTTGATTCATTGGCCATTCTCACCAAAATCAAATCCCCTTGAGGAACACGTCGATCATCCCCATCCTCCTGCATCACCCACCAAGTGCAGTCAGGGCCTTAAAAAAAGCAATCCCACAGATAGTTTTGCCTTTCCTTGTGTCAGGAATAACCCAGACTCTCTTCCCGAACATGTTCAGATCCTCAAATGTTCCCTAACCAGGTGGCCTTTGCCAAATGTGTATCCTGACTTTTGAAGGTCCCACCACCCATGGCTCTCAGTGTAGTTTATAGCAGTCCGGTGTACTGTTTCATTTTCCCAGAGGCTTGTGCATGGTAGGGGATGTGATACACCCGCCCAATGCCATGCTCTTTGGCCCAGGTGTCTATGAGGCTGTTTGGAAATGAGTCCCACTGTCTGACTCAATTCTCTCTGGGGTGCCATGTCGCCATCAGACTTGCTGTTCAAGGCCCACGATAGTTGTTCAGGGTGGTGGCATGTGTCACAGGGTGTGTTTCCAGCCGTCAGGTGTTTGCTTCCACCGTTGTGAGCATGTGGTACTTGCCTTGGCAGGTTTGAGGGAGTGTGATAGAACCCATCTGCCAGGCCTCCCCGTATTGATATTTCAGCCAACGTCCTCCATATCAAAGAAGCTTTAACCGCTTGGCTTGCTTAAATGCAGCACACGTTTCACATTCGTGGATAACCTGTGCAATAGTGAACGTGATCAAGTCCACCCCCTGGTCACGAGCCCATCTATATGTCACATCTCTTCCTTGATGGCTTGATGCGTCATGGGCCCACCAAGCTATGAATAGTTCACCCTTACGTTGCCAGTCCATGTCCACCTGAGCCACTTCAATCTTAGCAGCCTGATCCACCTGCTTGTTGTTTTGATGTTCCTCAGTGGCCTGACCCTTGGGTACGTGGTCATCTACATGATGTACTTTCACAACCAGATTCTCTATCTGGGCAGCAATGTCTTGCCACAGTTCAGCAGCCCAGATGGGTCTACCTCTGCACTGCCAGTTGCTCTGCTCCCACTGCTGTAACCACCCCCACAGAGCATTTGCCACCACCCATGAATCAATATGGAGGTAAAGCACCAGCTGCGCAGGGGCTCACAGCCGGTCCCGGGTCACCCCTGTGCCTGTGATTTCACTTTGGGGCACATTCCAGAGCCACCAGACAGGCAGGGATTGGGAGACGGTGTTGGAGGGAGGGCACGGACAAAGTGCTGTAGCACCTCCAGGAGAAGCACCTTCCACTGCCACAGGCTGTGACGTGGGCGATAGCTTGGCTCCCAGCAACACTCATCCTCACCCAGGGAGAGGAAGATGAGTGCTGTGCTTTGCACCGTCTTCAGTGAGCTTTGCCTGGAGGAGAGACTCTGTGATGGGTGGCATTGAGTTCAGTGGTCAGAAGAACATCCTCTGTAGCTGCAGTCAATACTTCAGGTCAGTGCTTGGAACAAGAGGGGATGGGGACACACAGCATTTCCCAGGCTGTGTCACGCTGCCTTAGTGTCTCTCCAGCGCTTCCCTCGGCACTGAACCTCTTTTCCAGCACTTCCCCACAGTCCTGGTGCCTCCCTGGACACCGGAATTCATCCCCAACCCAAGATCTCACAGCAGCGCTGGAAGCGGTGTCTGACGAACCCCCCGATGTGGTGCAGGGCTGGAGCGTGGCCAGCCGGGCTTGTCTGCCGTGGGGCGGGACGTGTTCCTTCCCCACACAGCGCCATTCTCTGGTGGTCTTGTTGAAGCAAGGAGGGCACTGGCCCTGTGGCTCTCTGTGCACAGCCGGAGGCGGTGACTCCTTGTTAAAACAACCTGCTCGTAACACATGAATTAATAAACCCCATGGCCTCCCAGCGTGGCTACTGCGCGTGCCCAAATTGGTGCCCCAGGAAGGAGGCACAGGGGATAATAGGGTCCGGTTTTAATGCAGCAAAGCTGCTTTTTCCCCCAGCACTGCTTTGATTTTTTCAGGGCTTTGTTTTCCACCCGCTGGAGCAATGCCGGGAAGGTCGTCTATAATATCCCCGGCACTCCACCTGAAATGATGTGGCTCATTATCAAGTACGCCTACACCGGCACAGTACCTGTCACGGCCGACAATGTTGAACGTTTGCTGATAGCAGCCGACCAGTTCGACGTCATGGGCATCGTCAGACTGTGCTGCGAGTTCTTACAGTCCCAGCTCTGCTCGGAGAACTGCGTTGGCATCTGGAGATTCACCAAGTATTACTACTGCCCTGACCTGTGGGAAGCAGCCCACGCGTTCATACTCGATCACTTGGAGGGGGTGACCAGGGTGTCAAGAGAGTTTCTGGAGCTCTCTGTCAACGATCTCCAGCGCGTCCTGGAGAAGGAGGATCTCCGTGGGAAGGAAGGGGCCATGTTCAAGGCCATTCTGCAATGGACGGCTCAGGGCCCGCAGAACAGGAGGCAGCAGGTTGCAGTCTTGCTGGGCGAGGAAGAGTGGAAGGGGGGACACAGGGGATGTATTTAAAAAAAAAAAAAAGAAAGTCTAGCTTTTTCTTAGTTTAGAAAAAAATAAACTCAGCATTGTTGACAGTTAAGACTTTGCTTGAAACTGTTGAAATCCTACCTAAGCAAGGGTATGAAGGTCGCAAGGTCGGGCATTGGAATAGACTGTCCAGGGAGGTGGTTGAGTCACCATCCCTGGGTGTGTTTAAGGGATGTTTAGATATGGTGTTGGGGGATATGGTGTAGGGGAGAACTTTGTAGAGTAGGGTAGATAGTTGGACTCGATGATCCCAAGGGTCTCTTCCAACCTAGACAATTCTATGATTCTATGAATTTGTAGTTCATATTCATTGTACAAACACATGACTCACCCAAATCCCATTGCTTGTTAGCACGTGCATGGTTTCCGAAGGCACACACACTGACACTGACACTATGGAAATGATGAGGTATGTGTTGTCTATGAGTACCCAGGCCACAGTTGTGTGAGGCATTGCACAAGCATCCAAAATCAATGCACTGCTGCAGCAAAGGCCAAGAGGTTCCTGGGCTGTGTTAGGAAAAGCGTTGTCTTCAGCTGGAGGGATGTGACCTATCTCTTCTCCTCAGCACTTGTTAGGTCACATCTGCAGTGCTGTGTCCAGTGCTCGGCTCCCCAGTGCAAGGAAGCTCTTGACCTCCTAAAGGACTTCCAGCAAAGGGCCACAAAGCTGATTTAAGGGGCTGCAGAATCTTTCCTAGGAAGGAAGGCTGAGAAATCAGCAGTGTTCCCAAAAGCGTCAGCAAGCTTCAGCGTATCAACCAGAAGAGCTAGACCTTGTCATTCAAGGCAGGATTCCATGCACTAGGGCTGTGTCAGCAGCAGCTGTGGTGATTGAGAGAGCAAGAAATGGTCTCCTGGGGCACATCCTGATGCTAACGGTTCATTCCTGACTCCTTTGTCCTCCTCCGCAGAGTTCAAGCAGCAACTGTGTGTGTGCCGCGGTTGGGAAGTGCATTGGTTTATGGAAATAAACAGAGGTGGTCGTTGGCCTCTTTGGCTGAACTCTCCGTCCCTGCCCCAAGGTGCTCTCAGAGTTCCGAGATGTCCCCTGCCTTGGCTGGCCCTGCAGCGTGGGCAGTCGGGTGCCCCAGGGCAAAGCCCGCTGCATCTGCCCCGGCTGGCTGCGGAGAGGAGGGGACAGCGGGGGTGACAGCCCGGGGGGTGACAGCCCAGGGGGTGACAGGAGGGCCAGCAGGCGGTGAGAGGCATAGGGGGTGGCAGGATGGACACAGGGCTGTGGGGAGGGCCAGCACTGGCCCAGGGGCTGCCAGGAGGTGACTCCGGGTGATGAAGGCCCCAGGGGAGACAGGAGGGACCCCAGAGACTTGGGGGGACAGGAGACCCATCAGGGACAGGTCACAGGACAGCAGGGACAGCAGCGGCCTGGGGTGGTGACAGGCCTTTTGTCACAATGCACGTGAGGCGTGGCTGGGCAGGGGCGGCGTGCCGTGTCCCCGTGGCCATAGTGACCGGTCAGGCCTGGCAGCGCTGCGTGCCAGAGAGGGAGCAGAGGCCACGCTGGGCTCAGCCAGGTAAAACGATGAGGAAATGTGGGAGGATATCTTATA
Organism: Vanellus vanellus; assembly: GCF_965231255.1. Taxonomy (NCBI): domain Eukaryota; kingdom Metazoa; phylum Chordata; class Aves; order Charadriiformes; family Charadriidae; genus Vanellus; species Vanellus vanellus. The sequence goes on along the minus strand of NW_028128467.1, from coordinate 893,264 downwards.
AGAACAAACTTGCCAGATGTCTTTGAAAGCTGGTGGAGAGCGCTGAAAGGGACAGAAACAGAACGGAAGGGCAATTTGAGGAAAAAGTGGTTTGGGCGACTTAATGTTGTCTTCAACTTGTTTTACTCCACTGCATTGGAGAACTGGTTTTGCGGCAGTTGCAGAAACTGCTCACCAGCAACATTTTGGATCAAGAGTGTATCTGTGAGGTATAATCTACGCAGGCCCTTGAAAGCCATCTTGCACACGAGTTTTCTCCGTATCTAAATTACACTTTGGAATCTCTTTTTAACGTGACTTCTTTTCTACACCAAAGAAATTGTCATTCAGGTGCTACTGAGCATCATTTCATCATTCATTTCTAACTGTATTTTTTTCCCTGATACTACGAGTTAACCATATCAGGGCAGTACTGAAGTTTTACGGTAGAACATTTATGGTGAATATATGTAAGCAATGTTCTTAGAGAAGTCTTAAATTCTTTTAAATCTAGTCAAAGGTGCCTGTTTCTCAGAGATCATAATGGTTTCGTATTACCAAGTATGATATTTCAGTTTGGTAATCTGCCGTCTTGATAAATTTGAATGTGATTAAAGACTTGGGGATGGGACTTCTCAGAAACAGAAAGACCTGGAACGTGTTTTCTGTGTGACTGATGGGACAAGAAGAGGGGGTACTCATGGCCAGCTCTTCTTCTGCTGGGAGAAATAACACTGCTGGAAGTAAGTGTCTCTGCACAGCTGAGGGAGGGAACATCAGAGATTGCATCAGCCTTTTTCACAGGCGGTTCCCCTGGAGCCCCAGGGACACCTCCAAGGAGGAGCCCAGAGGGGACAGAGAGAGTTCCACCGTGGGCTGGTCCTCTGCTGCTGAGCTGGGCCGGGCTGCTGGGACGGAGGGAGCTCCTGGCAAGCGGGCAGCGCTGCAGAGAGACAGCTCTGCCCAGGAGCAGGGCTGTGGGCACTGCCTGCAAGCAGAGAGGGGAGACCTGAGAGGCAGAGAGACCTTAAAGGCAGTTGGGAGTGGGGGTGCTGAGAGCTCACTGGGGCAGAAATCTTCACCGCCCTCTGTGTGGTAAGTCTCAGGGTGCCGGGCAACGCAGCTCCAGTTCCTGGAGGGATCTCCTCAAGCTGGTCCATCTGAGAGCTGCTGGGCTCTGTCAGGAGGACTCTCTCAGTTTCAGTGCTGTAGAGGAGGAGGATGTGCTCCAGAGCAGGGCTTCCCTGCTGCCTGGTGAGAGGGACAGGGCCCGAGGGCTGCCTTCTGCCGGGGATGGTTGTGGAGGTATGCGTAGGGGTGTGCAGGCAATGGTGGCCTGGGCTGTCCTTGCCGGCACGGTCCCTGCACCCCGGGGGCTGTGTGCCGGGGCAGGGACTCTGCCAGGGTCAGCTCTCCGCCTGCCCAGGGAGCTCCCACGGAGCTTCTTTGGGGAGAAGCGGTGGGTCGAAGGAGTGACTGCCAGCAAGGCAGATGCCTTCTGTTGCTGAGATGGACCTGTGTGGGTCAGGGCTGCTCCCAGATCCACATCACCCCCAGGACATTTGCACAGAGTCCTTTTGAAGACGGACTTTGAGGCACCTTTCCCCTGAAGGGGAACAAGTCTGTGCTGTGGGATTTCTCCTCTTTGCTGCTGGGTGGGCAGTGGGTGGTGGGAATGGATTTCTCCTTTGTGGAGAAGGCACAGAGACCCCCGTTCTCGATAGTACTTCCCTGAACCCCTCCTGAGCCCCCGCACACCCAGAGATGCCCCCGTGCAGCACTGTGCTGCCAGGAGGGGTCTGCAGGGCAGAGCTGAGCACACAGCGGGTGGGATGGGCTCTGGGGCACTGGCAGGGAGGAGACCCGGGGGCAGAGAAGCAGCTCCAGGCAGGGGCAGCTCCTGGCAGCCCAGACACAGGCAGGGACAGAGAGGGAGCTGCTGCCAGAAGTGCTCAGGCAGGGGGGATCCCGGCACCTCCTGCCGCCCCCTGACCTTCAGACAACTTCTCTGCAGCAAGCCTCTGCTCTCCTCTCCCGCACACCCCACAGCCAGAGGGTCCAGAGCCCGAGATGCCTTCTCGGCAGCTGCACCTCCAGTCCAGGAGAAGTGTTTGTGTCCTACAAGTGATGCACAACATAAAAGCAAGTGCCCTGCAGTGTCTCTGTCTGGAGATACTGTCACTGAGGAGAAGGCTTCACTGCACACCTGTCTGACTCCCTCTCTTCACTTCCTTTTTTCAGAGCACAGAGGCATTTCTCCTCGTTTCCCCACCCCTCTGTTGAACTCTGCATCTCAGGAGTTGGGGAGGGGGTGCGGGTCAGCTTCTCTTCTGCCTCTGACTCTGGGAGTCCTGCCGCAGACGTGTCCTCATGGAAAGTAGGTGTCGAAGTAGTATTTTACTTGATAAGGGAGTGTGTCATTGAGTTTGTGGGGTTGGGAATGAGCTGGGTCATTCCTCATTCAGCTGTGGGAGGGAGATTTCTGTGAGGAATGGCATTGGGATTTCCTCAGAGAAGTCTCTCCCAGTTTGTCACTGCCTTTTCCTCCTTGGACAGGTCCCCCTGCCCAGACACAGCAAATGTCCAACGGCAGCTCCATCACCCACTTCCTCCTCCTGGCTTTGTCAGACACACGGGAGCTGCAGCTCTTGACCTTCGGGCTCTTCCTGGGCATCTACCTGGCTGCCCTCCTGGGAAACGGCCTCATCATCACCGCCATCACCTGCGACCACCACCTCCACACCCCCATGTACTTCTTCCTCCTCAACCTCTCTGTTCTTGACCTGGGCTCCATCTCTACCACTGTTCCCAAAGCCATGGCCAATTCCCTCTGGAACACCAGGGCCATCTCCTATGCAGGATGTGCTGTCCAGCTCTTTTTCTTTTTCTTTTTTATGTCAACAGAGTGTTTTCTCCTCACCATCATGGCCTATGACCGCTACGTTGCCATCTGCCATCCCCTGCACTACAGGACCCTCCTGGGCAGCAGAGCTTGTGTCCGCATGGCAGCAGCTGTCTGGGGCAGTGGGTTTCTCAATTCTCTCCTGCACATGGCTAATACATTCTCACTCCCCCTCTGCCAGGGCAATGCCCTGGACCAGTTCTTCTGTGAAATCCCCCACATCCTCAAGCTCTCCTGCTCACACTCCTACCTCAGGGAAATTGGGCTTCTTGTGGTTAGTGCCTGTTTAGCCTTTGGGTGTTTTGTTTTCATTGTGGTGTCCTATGTGCAGATCTTGAGGGCAGTGCTGAGGATCCCCTCTGAGCAGGGACGGCACAAAGCCTTTTCCACATGCCTCCCTCACCTGGCCGTGGTCTCCCTCTTTATCATCACTGGAGTGTTTGCCCATCTGAAGCCCCCCTCCATCTCCTCCCCATCTCTGGACCTGGTTGTGTCATTTCTGTACTCGGTGGTGCCTCCAGCAGTGAACCCCTTCATCTACAGCATGAGGAACAGGGAGCTCAAGGATGCCCTACACAAACAGGCCCAATGGACACTGTTTCACTGACAATAACCTGCCACCCCTTCTCTGCACATTGCCCAGGGCTTATCTTAGGCTGTGAGTCTGCTTTTTTCTCTTGTGATCATCCTGCTTATAGATATTTTTCTGAGTTTACACTGCTTGTCTTTAGGCTGGATCCTACTGTGTCTCACCCTTGCACAACACTGTGTCAGGTGTGGCCTGACAGATAACAGCTCTTCAATAAAAGGGCAGCTCCCAAGTGCAGTGCCTGAAGGTAGGCTGTTCCTCCAAAGTTCCTTCCAAGAACACGTTCAAGGAATCAATATTTTAATGAGTCTCTTCTTGTGTTTTCAATGTTTCTGGAGCTAAGCTGATGGTACTATTGGTTTCCACTGCACCAAATATTCTGGATTTAAAAACGCTCTTCTTGGTGCCCAGTGGAAGGGGAGACGGTGCATGAGCTCCCATTATCTCCTCAGTCTTCTTCATGTATGACAGGACTGATGGCATATACCAGACATTCTGGAAATGAATCTTTTAGGGGGGAGGAGAGGCAGGATTAGGGACTCGACACGTGCCCTTGCGCTGGAACAGATGGAGACTCTGAAGGTGAAACACCCTCCAAGGTGAAGTCCACTAATATAAAGCACTGAATCAATGTGTCCACGCACAAGGACGCTGCAGTGCAGAGGGAGTCAGCAGGGACTCATCAGGCACAGGGAGGGGAGAGTGGGGAGACGCAGGAGGTGCCTGAGGGGTCCCCAGGGCCAGGACTGCTGTGCTGTCCTGGGGCATGGGGCTGACTGGGGAGAGCAGGGGGCAAATTCAGTCAGGGCTGGGGATCACGCACAACATGAATTCCGGAGAGGCAGAGAGTGACCAGCCTCTTTTTCCTCATTCCCTGAGCACCAGCACGAGCCCCGGGGCTGATGGGCAGGCTGACCTCCTTGTCTGCCCCCCAGGAGCTGCTTTGCCCTTGGGAGGAGCTGGGGCTGTGCGGTGAGTGCCCAGAGCTCTGCATCAGCCTGCGGTGGGCAGTGCTGTGGGGCCAGCCCAGACTGGGCTGCTGGGCTGGGTTGTCCTGGGGAGAGAGCAGGGGAGGTGGGCAGAGCTGTGCAGGGGCTGGGAAGGGCTGGGAAGTGGCTGGGAGAGGACAATGTCAGTGATAGAGCCCTTTCCAGGGAAGACTGAGGCAAAGAAGTCGTTGAGTATCTCAGCCTTCTACATGTCCTGGGTGACCAGGTCTCCCGGTTCCTTCCTGGGTGCGCCCACGTGTTCCCTAGTCTTCCTTTTGTCACCCACATACCTATAGAAGGCTTTCTTGTTGCCCCTCATGCCCCTGGCCAGATTCACCTCTACCTGGGCTTTAGCTTTCCTAACCTGATACTTGGCTTCTCAGACAATTCCTCCCAGGCTACCTGTCCTTGCTTCCACCCTCTGTAGGCTTCCTTTGTCTCTTTCAGATTGACCAGGAGTTCCTCGGTCATCCACGCAGGCCTCCTGCTGTCTTTGCCTGACTTCCTCTTTGACGGGATGTATCGCTTTGTCCCACCAAGCAGATCCCTGAAGAGGCCAAAGTTTATCTCCTGAAGTCCAGTGTAGTGAGCTTACTGTGCACCCTCCTCACCACCTTAACGATCTTAAATTCCACCATCTCAAGGTCACTGACCTTGACCATGACATTCCTCACCAGCCCCTTTTTGTTGGTGAGGACATGGTCCAGCATGGCACCTCTCCTTGTTGGCTCCTCTGTCACTTGGAGAAGGATGTTATCATCAGTGCGTTCCAGGAACCTCCGGGATTGCCTATGCACAGGTGTGTTGTCCTTCCACCAGATATTGGAGTGGTTGAAGTTCCCTCTGAGGACCAGGGCTTGTTAACATGAGGCTGCTCCAATCTGTGTATAGAGGGTCTTATCCACTTGTTCTTCCTGGTCAGGGGCCTGTAGCAGAACCCCCCTATAATGCCACCTCTCCATGCCCTCCCTTAAATCTTGACCCATAAGTTCTCGGTCGGCTCCTTATGCATCTGCAGGTAGAGCTCCACACACTCCAGCTGGTCCTTCCCCTGCCTGTCCTTCCTGAAGAGCCTGTATCTATCCTTTCCAACACTCCAGTCATAGGACCCACCTCACCATGTCTCCATGATGCTGATTAGATCACAGTCTTGCAGGCTAGGGAGCTCCATCTAAACATGAGGAGGACCTTGTTTCCTTTGAGGGTGTCAGAGCACTGGCACAGGCTGCCCAGAGAGGTGGTGGAGTCTCCTACTCTGGAGACATTCCAAACCCGCCTGGACGTGTCCTGTGCAACCTGCTGTAGGTGCCCTTGCTCGGGCAGGGGGTTGGACTAGATGATCTCCAGAGGTCCTTTCCAAACCTAATGTTCTGTGATTCTGTGACCTGTTGGAGCATGTGCATAGGAGGGCCACAAAGATGACCAAGGGCTGGAGCACCTCTCCTGTGAAGACAGACTGAGGGATTTGGGGTTGTTCAGCCTGGAGAAGAGAAGGCTCTGTGGAGACCTTATAGCAGTCTGTCAGTACCTAAACGGGGCCTACAAGAAAGCTGGAGAGGGACTCTTTATCAGGGAGTGCAGCGATAAGACAAGGAGTAATCATTTTACACTGAAAGTGCGTAGATTTAGATTAGGTCTTAGGAAGAAATTCTTCACTCTGAGGTGGTGAGACACTGGAAGAGGCTGGCTGGAGAGGTTGTTGAGGCCCCATCCCTGGAAGGGTTCAAGGCCAGGTTAGACAGGGCTTTGAGCAACCTGATCTAGATGGAGGTGCCCTTGCCCAGGACAGGGGGGGTGGCACTAGTTGATCTTCAAGTCCCTTCCTACTCTAACCATTCCATGAGTCTATGATTCTACCCTTGCAGGGATCCCTCCTTCCACTCACAGCTTCTCCCCACAGCAGCGTGGGGAGCTCTGTGGGCAGGCTGAGTGGGGATCCTGGCAGGAGGCAAAGTCCCTGCCCTGGCACACAGGAGGCTCCCTGGAGTGCGGGGACCCTGTCGTGAAGGACAGCCCGGGGCAGCCCTAGCTGCACCCGCAGCTTCCCACCCCTAAAGCCATCCCCAGGAGAAGGCAGCCATCATGACCTTTCCCTCTGACGGTGCAGTAGGGAAGCCCTGCTCTGCAGCACGTCCTCCTTCTCCACCCCAGAGAAGCCAAGACAGACACCGTGACAGCTCCTCTCAGCCATGGCATGTGCCAGCTCTGGAAGACCTGTCCAGGATACTCAGACTACTTTCTTGTCTTATTATTGGGCAGGACATGCAGACAATGGCAGGCAGGGACCTTCTTTACTCTTGGTGGGGGATAGGGTTCAGCTGAGTCAATGGAGGCATCTCATCCTGCGTTTCTATTGCTAGCACTGGAAGGGGACTCAGCTCCCTCCCATGCCTGTCACAAACCCACAGGCGGTGGCACTCCTCTTGCCTCACTTCAGGCGGGCATTAAATAGGCACCTGCATGTGAGCTCCTTGTCTCAGCTGCCATGGTAATGAATGAAGATGTAGGGTAGGAGCTGGCTGTTCAGATGAAACACCTGGTGACATTTGAGGTGCCAGAGGTTGTCCAAGGACAGTGGAAGAGAACTGCACCTGTCCCTATTTACTGTTTCCTTTGCAGCCTATGTGCCATCTACCCAAATGGTGTCCTGTACCACAGGGAGAGCTCACTTTGTCTCTTTTCCGTCAGCTGGGTTGACTAGATCTCCATTGACTACGATGATGGTTTTCATCCCCATGTTGCCTAATGAGATTCCAGGCAGTTCCTCTCTTTGATGTCCAAACAGAAGCCTGTAGTTTTGCGAGATGCCAAGGCTCTCACACATCGCTACATGTGGCCGGCAGGTACTGCACAGGAAAGCCATCCCCGTTCTGAGCGAGTGTGGGAGAGACACTCCAGACGGCCCTGCAGACAGGTTCGGTGCCTTTGTGCCAGCCACGGATTGCCCCCACCACAGCGTGGCAAGGTCTGTCCCTTCTCCATTCAGTAGACATAGGGCAGTGCAGGAACACGAGGCACATCACACATGGGCCTACGCTCTCCAAATGGTGGGTTTTCTCTCTCCCATGCTTGACTCACCCCCTTGAAGACACAGTCAAGGAACAGACCAACAATTTTCACAGTGGGGTGCTCAGCAGCACCTTGTTATTCATAGAGATGGCCTTCACGTCCACGGAAGGCCTTCTGGAGCAGCAGAGACAGCATTGATAGAACCCCTGTATATTGCCAGGGCTGCACTTCCCAGCCCTGTTTCTCTCTGTCCTTGGGGACGGCAGGCTTTGCTCGCTCTCTTGACATCCAATCATTTCAGCTTTGGGTTTCCATCCCCTTTGGCATGGCTCTTCTCTGAGGCAAAGCCTTTGCAAATAGGGGGTCTGGAACGCTTGGTCCCAGGTTTCTCTCAGTCAGAGCTTGGCCTGGTGCTACACCTGAGGTGCTACACCCCTTACAGGCACTTACGCCCTCAGCCAGGACAAGCTGGAGCCTCTGGTTTTTGACACCGATGGAGTAACTGCCAAGGCGTGGTAGAAGAAGTCACAGAGTTTGGGGTGCTGCAATGGATGGGTTCATAGTTTTCAGTACAGACAGGCTGGAAGGATCGGGGGTGGGTTCCCTCAAAGGGAACAAATTGCTTGGATGTATGGAGCTCCTTCATGGGGCAAGTGACAAATTGGGTGAGCCCTTGTGACTGGAGGTCAGAGGAAGTGTCAGTAACGGGGCTCTTGTGGTGGGAGATAAGGAAGCCACAGTCAGGGTGGGGCAGTTGGCATAGTCTTTTCTAAGCACCCCAAAGAAGTCTCTGGGTGTAGAAGCCTGGTCCTCCACGGGGATTTTAATGACCTGGCATTTTCTGGAAGGGCAACACCGCAGGATGCAAACAGTCCAGGCAGTTTTGGGACAGCTTCTTTACACAGCTGCCAGATGGGCCAACAAGGGTCATGCAAATCCCAGATCTGATACTTGCAAGCAAGCAAGAGCTGCTCAGGGATGTGAAGACGGTCTGTTGTGACCCTGAAATAGTGCGGCACGATCTCCTGAGGAGAGGGAGAAAGGAGAATAGAAGACTGCAGATGCCGGTTGTCAGTGGAGCAGATTTTGGCTTATTTTGGGGAGAGGTAGCCAGTATCCCATGGTCAGCAGCACTGGTGGGCAGGAAAGCTAAGTATACCTGGTCTTCAAGGACAGCATCCTCCAAACACAGCAAGCTTGTCTATCAAAATTTGCTTGAAACATGGAAGAGAATTCAAGAACTCAACATTATTTCAGGAACACTTGAAGAAGAAATAAAGATAATGTCTGGTCACAGCTTATCTCAGTAAGACTAGGTGGAGACAGATGTATACTTCACACCCTCTTTGCCTCATGTTTCAGAAACAAGTTCTTCTCAGCCACTGTGCCTCAAGGCAAGACTCCAGAGGTAAACAGCCAGAGGGAGACAAAGTGTCCTCAGCTGTCTGGTCTCTGTCCAGGACATATGCAAAAAAAAAATGACAATTGACAGAACAGTATCAAAGTTCTGAAAATGAAGACTTCTTACACACTTATTACACTGAGGTCTTTTCTGCATGTTTCAACTTCTGCCTCACTTCATCATTCAGGAGCTGATGACCACACAGAGGTGCCCACCGCCTCCCAGATTCCCAGGCATAGCTGAAGACCCAATGTGGGACTGGGAAGTGTGACCCCGGGCTGATGGAAGCAGTTGTGGAGCTGCGGCTGGTGGACAGGCAGGGTAGGGCAAAGCATCTGAGTGGAGACAACTGATTTCTCTCCCTCCAGGAGAAAATGAAGCCTGGACAATTGCACCCAAGCTGTCCAGCACTGGAGGAGGATGGGCAAGGAGTGGGTGTGGATGCTTCAGTCTGCCTGAAGATGTAACCAAGACTCCTTGGGGTTAGTGCACCTTTGGCCATTCCAAAGAGAGCATGCCCTTCACTTTGTCTCTTTGCTTCCCTCTGTGAATGGAGGGAGCTTGTGACTTCAGCGTGTGCCTCGCTGTGAGCGCATATGAACCAAGAGACTCTGGAGCAGGGAGTGCTTTGGGGGTTCTCGGGATCCGTGCTTGGCACAGAAATGTGTTTGCCTTTGGTCTAAGGCTGTCCTCTGTGGAGAGTGGACTTCAGAGGAGGAAAGGTGGACTTAATGTACAACAGAGTATTTTATTTTCTATTGAACCATGCCTTCCTTTGGTCTCCTTTTTTTCGCTACAAAGAAAATTCTGTGTCTGGGTGCAGTTCATTCCCCAAGTGAAACAGGTGGAAACTGTTTCCAAAGGGCTGAAACCAGCAACTCCAGAGTGTAGCAGAGAAAGCTGAGATTTGAGGAAAGGTGCTGTAAGTCCCAGGTGGCTGATGAGAGAAAGGTGGGGTTGGAGGTGGGGACAAAGGCTGCCCACAGAGTGTCTGACATACAGGGTCTTGAGTGCCCTACTCAGTCAGACTCCGTTTGGAGAGGTCCAGTTTCAGTGTCATTTGGAAATTGCTGATATCAATGAAGACAGACACACGAAAGAAGCAGACAAATAAAGAAAAAGAAAGAAAAATAAATCCTTTCTTATTTTTGTTTACTATTGAAACCTTTCCTCTTCTGAAATCCCTTTAATTAACTACAACAGAATTGTATATTAAGAAAATTATGCCCAGAGCCATTGCTCGTTATGGCATTTTGCATGTTAATGAGCCCTCTGGTGCCCAGTTCCTGAACTGCAGGTACTGAGGGTGGATTGAAGTGGTCTATAGAGCAGTGCAAGTCAGCCTCCAAGGTTCTGAGGGCGTCAGCGGTCCCCACTGAGGGCCATCCCTGACTGTCCCTGAAGCAGAAAGCCAGAGGCACTGCTTCCAGTTGGAAATGAATTGTGAAAGTGTCTGTGAAAGCCCTTGATGTGTCTCATCAAGCAGGATATTCAAGCGCTGACCCCCACACTCTGGCAATGGGCATTTTTTTCCTTCAAGGGATGCTCAGGGCTCTTCCTGGGAGCAGTGAGATGGGGGTCGTGTGTGTGTAGGAAACGTCTCGGGCTGTCTGGAGGGTGGGGGAGGAGGCAGTGAAGCAGTGTGTCTGTGAGGAACTGGAGTGCTCTCAGGGGCTCCAGTGGAAGAGTCCGCAGCCATTGTGGAAAGGACAAGGATTTCAATTTTATTGGGGGGGGGGGGGGGCATCCTGACCACAGGTTGTCCTACACTTTCCTCTGCCTGTGCCCGTTTCTCTGCAGATTTCAACCACCACCCCTGCTTCCCCACCTCACTCCCACCCCGTGCTGGCCCAAGCTTTACTCATGACTCTCTGTCTTCACTAATTCTTCAAACACAAAGCTATGTTTTTCTGAGCTTTTGCCAATGAGTTCCCCATAACCTGTGCAGCTTCTTCCAATGCCCTCCTAATGCTCCTCTGTCTCCAGAGATGGAGCCACAAGAGGGAACCCCACCCCTGAGCCTTCCAGCCTGTCTGTACTGAGAACTATGTGCCCATCCATTGCAGCACCACAAACTGTTTCATTTCTTCTACTGCACCTTCGCAGTGACTCCATCGCTGTCAATGGCAGAGGGCAGGGGCTGTGTGGATGGGTAGCAGCTCCACAGGAAAGGCTCTGGTGGTCCTTGGGTTTCATTTGGCAAAACAGGAGCCCTCAGCAAAGACAGCCAACAGCATCCTTTGCTTCTCTTGTCATTCCCTGAAATCACAAGTGCTTCTCTTTTATTCTCCTTATACCCTCCCAAAAGAACAGCCCACCTGTGCTGGTTTGAGGTGAAACAGAACCCCTCTTCTGTTCAGCAACTTTACTTTGCAGCTGAGCCTCTTTGAACTAACTGAACTCTCCGAAATTAACAGCATATTGTGGTGACACTGTTCAGAGCGATAAAACCTGATAAGTTGTAATGTATGCTGAGGAATGTTATACAGAATTCTCTTTCTCATACTTATTGGTATAACCCCCAAGGCCAGCTGACTTGGTTCTTTGCCCCATTGGAGGGTCAGAAGCAGAAGAGCATAGAGGGGTGGCACCTGCGGGAAGGAGCGGACAGGACAGGTGACCCCAAACTGACCATCAGGGTATTCCATCCCATCTGCCTCATGCTCAGTATAAAAGCTGAGGGATCAAAGGGTCAGCTCTCTTCCTTCAGTGGTTTGTGTCCCAGGAGGACTCTGGCTGTTTGTCTGCCTTTGATCCCGATCTGCAAATTCCTGAATGCAGATCTGGAATCCAATTCCCATCCGTCCCTGAGTCAAGTATTGGATTTTCCCCATGCCTGTCGGTGACGTGATCATCATCCTGGGAGCTTGATCCAGATTAGTATCTATTTCTTTATATCTTTTTTATTATTTTTTTATTAATATTTCCTTCAAGCATTTGAGTTCCTCCTACATTCACAAGTTTCTTGCTCTCTCTTCTTCCTCTTCTTAGAGAGAGAGAGGTGGGGGAGACAATCTGTTGTTTGTCACAGTGGCCAGTCCAGCCATAACTACGACAAGAGAGGAGGAACTGCACTGTTGGACTGATGGCAGTCCTTGCTCCTGCACACAGAATTCCATCAACAAATAACTCTGTGCTCGTTTAATATTTGGTTGGCTGCCTCGAGGAATTGTCCCCGACACACCCTTGGCTAGACTCAAACAGCATTTTTTCTGGTAAGCTATCTGATGCAACTGCTTCATCCCAGCTTCATTCCGCGGTCTGTAAACTGAGGGACACTCTCTGCAGTCAAAGTGGAAGGTTCGTGGGTGATGGGGGTGACTGCAATGACCCGCCATGCAGCTTTTGGTCTGGCTCTCTGGATGCTCCGAACCAATGGAACTCTGAACGGCAGTAAATCTGGAATTGGAGCTTACAGAAAACACAGTAAAAATGATTTTTCTGGTTGAGGCAGCAAAATTTCTGTGAGTGTTTGCCCCTGTGGAGGCAGTATGTGAAGTGCACAGCATCAAATAGATGGTGCAGCTTGAGCGGTGTGAGTAGAATGGTAGAATCATAGACTTATAGGATAGTTTAGATTGGAAAGGAAATTAAAGATCACCAAGTCTCAACCTCCTTTCCCTGGGCAGGGACATGTCCCACTAGACCAGGTTGCTCTAAGCCCTGTCCAACCTGGCCTTGAATACCTCCGGGGATGGGGCAGCTACAGCTTTCCTGGGCAACCTGCGCCAGGGGCTCACCACACTCATGTGAATGTTTTTTTCCCTAATATCTATTCTAAATCTCCCCTCTTCCAGCTTGAAAACATTCCCCCTCGTCCTATCCCTAATTTTTTTAAACATACCTTTTACCCTTGTAAAAAGTCCCTCCCCAGCTTTCCTGTAGTCCCCCTTCAGATACTGGAAGGCCACTATAAGGTCTCCCAAAGAGCCTTCTCTTCTCCAGGCTGGATGCTGGTGATGTAGGGCCAGGTGCCTGGCCGGGCATCTGTGCCACCCACCACGTGCAACGTGCCATAGCCGGAACCCATGGGCCAGAGCCTGCAGGTCCCTCTTTCACTAGAAACTCATGACTGCCCTTCTCGATGGCTTGCTGTGGTTCAGGTTGAAGGTCAGTCATCTCCCCTCCCCACAAGGTGTTGCATGGACAGTAAGTCATCTCCCCTCCCCACAAGGTGTTGCATGGACAGTAGGGCCAAGGAACCCTGTGGGGCATGCGTATGCCTGCCTCTGTTTCTGCTTGAGCCCCACAGGTGAGATGGGCCAGCATCCTGGGTGCTGGCAAGGGTCTCAGGCTCCCATGTGGGGTTTGAGAAGCTGTGGAGTGGCCACAGGGGACAAGCAGGCACCCTCCAGTGAAGCCCATAAGTGTTGCCCAAGCTCCCTCTCAGAACCTCAGGCCGCTTACCCACTGCTGTCCCATGTGCTGTTCATGGCCCAGCACAAGGCCGTCAGGACGATGACAGGGAGCACATTCATCACTGCCAGAGGCGGCACGTTGCAGCTGGAAGAGCCGAGGGGTCGTCACCACCAGTGCAGCAGCCGACGTATTGCCCACAGTCCTCATGGTGCCTGCGGTGACCTTGTTCCCAGGACTGATGTCACAGAGTCGCTGGTTCCGGGTGCTGGGCATGGTGGCCTCTCAGGGGGAAGGAGGGGCAGTCTGGGGGGTTCCAAGCAGGAGGGGAGGCAGAAGCTGGGATGGGACACCCCCGAGAGACCCCGCTGAATGCTCTGCCTGTGGGATGAGGGTGTGCAGGCCCTGTGGCAGGCAGCAGCGCCTGGCTCCGAGCACTGCCTGCTGACAAACCAAGCGTGGCCTCATTGCCCTTTGGGCAGTGCCTGCTGCGACAGGGCTATGCGTAGATGTTTTAAGGCAAAAGAGGGTCGATTTAGACTACACAGACTACATCTTTGGCAGCAGGCTGGCCAGCTTGGTGAGGCGGGCTTGAATCCAAAAGACTTGGGGCTGGGGTGAAGGGGACAATGCTCATGCCATCACAGCTTACTGGGGAATAAGCCCGGCCAACCAGAGCAGTGACAAATATTCCTAGGTGGACTCCCAAGGTGATATCCAGAAAGCCAACCACCTCCACGGTGCGTACGACTGTGATGGATCCTCTCGCTCTCTTCCAGGGAAACCTGCATGCTTGATGACCTCTCTGAAATGCCTGAATTGATGAGGCCTTCTACAGACAGCTGGAAATAGCCTCATGGTCACAGGCCCTGGTTCTCATGGGGGACCTCAGTCATTCTGGTATTTGCTGGAGAAACAACACAGCCAGGCACACGCAGTCCCAGAGGTTTCTGCAGAGCATTGATGAGAACTTTTTGACACAGTTGGTGGGGAAACCAACGAGGAGAGGTGCGCTGCTGGACATATTACTGACAAATAAAGGAGGACTAGTTGGGGATGTGAAGGCTGGGGGTAGCCTTGGCTGCAGTGACCATGAGATGGTGGAGTTCCGAATCCTGTGTGGAAGAAGCAGGGCAAAAAGTAGAACTGGACTTAAGGAGAGCTGCCTTTGGACACCTCAAAGACATACTTGGAGGAATCCCATGGGCAAAGGCTTTGGCAGGAAGGGGGGTGCAGGAGAGTTGGTTAATAGAAAAGGTCCACTTCCTCCAAGCTCAAGATCAGTGCATTCCTAGGAATAAGCAATCGGGAAGAGGAGGCAGGAAATCTGCAAGGACCTTCTGGAAAAAACTCAGGTGCAAGAGGGAAGTTTACGGAAAGTGGAAAAAGGGACTGGCCACTTGGGAGGAGTATATAAAAATTGCGAGAGTATGTAGGGATGGAGCGAGGAAGGCTGAAGCCGGCCCTCAGCAATCCCAGACCCTGGAGGAAGAGAAAAAGCCTGGAAAAGGGAAGATTTTCCCTTGGTCAATGTGGATAGGGTTAGAGATCATTTAGGCAAACTTGACACCCACAAATCCATGGGCCCTGAAGGGACGCACCCGGGAATGTTGAGGGACCTGGCAGATATTATTGCAAAGGTGCTCTCCATCATCTTGGCTTTAAACTGGAAGAGGGCAAGTTCAGATTGAACATTAGGAAGAAGATTTTCACTTTAAGGGTGGTAAGGCACTTGAACACGTTGCCCAGAGAGGTTGTTGAGGCCCCATCCCTGGAGGTGTTGAAGGCTAGGCTGGACGTGGTCTTGGGCGACCTGGTCTAGTGAGAAATGTCCCTGCTATGGCAGGGGGGATGGAACTTGATAATCTTTAAGGTCCTTTCAAACCTAAACCATTCTATGATTCTATGATCTTTGAAAGGTCACAGGGGACAGGAGAAGTGCCTGAGGACTGGAGGAAAGCCAAAGTCATGCTAGTCTTCAAAAAGGGCAAGAAGGAGGACCCAGGAAACGGCTGGCTGGTCAGCGAGACCTGGAAAGGCTGGAGAGTTGGGTGGAGAGGAACATAATGAAATTCAACAAGGGCAAATGTAAAGTCCTGCACCCTGGGAGGAAAAACCCCATGCACCAGTAAAGGTTGGGGGTTCACCTGCTGCAAAGCAGCTTTGCCGAGAGAGACCTGGGAGTCCTGGTGGACAATAAGTTGACCATAAGCCAGCCCTGGTAGCCAAGAAGGCCTATGGTCTCCTGGGGTGCATCACAAAAGAGCGTGGGCAGCAGGTGGAGGGAGGTCATCCTTCCCCTCTGCTCTGCCCTGCTGAGGCCACATCTGGAGTACTGTGTCCAGTTCAAGAAACACAGGGAACTACTGGAAAGAGTCCAGTAGAGGGCTACAAAGATGATCAGGGGACTGGAGCACCTCTCTTATGAGAATCAGCTGAGAGAGCTGCGTCTGTTGAGCATGGAGAAGAGAAGGCTGAGAGGGGATCTCCTCAATGCTTATCAATATCTAAAGGACGGGTGTCAAGAGGATGGGGCCAGACTCTTTTCTGTGCTGCCCAGTGACAGGACAAGGAGAAACGGGCACAAACTGGAACAGAGGAAATTCCATCTGAACACAAGGAAAACCGTCTTTACTTTGAGGGCACCAAAGCACTGGAAGAGGCTGTACAGAGAGGCTGTGGAGTCTCCTTCTGTGGAGATATTCAAAAGCCGCCTGGCTGTATTCCTGTCCAACTTGCTGTAGGTGACCCTACTTTGGCAGGGGGGTTGCACTAGACAATCTCCAAGGGTTCCTTCCAACACCTACCATCCTGTGATTCTGTGATCCTGTGATTCTGTGATCTTCTATGTTTTCCGTTGGCCAAAGGGATTCCCCACCAGTGCCCACCGATGCTGCCCTGTCTCTCACAATTGCTCCATTAGAGCTTGCAGTTCCCTGCACATGTCCTGAACCACCTCTGGCACCTCAAATGTCACCTGGTGTTTGCATTGGAAAAGATCCCTCCTGGCCTCTGTCTCCATTACTCACAGGGTAGCTCAGAGAAGGAGCTCACTCCGATTTAGGGCAGCTGAGGTGAGGCAAGAGGAATCCTCCCTCTGGTGGGTCTGTGCAGTGCACTGGAGAAGCTGAATGTCCCTCCGGCCTCAGGAACACTGCTGAGAGCTGAGATGCCTCATTGACTTGGCTCAATCCCTGCCCTGCACCGGTGGGAATGATCCCCAGCCCGTCACTGCCTCCGTGCCCTGCCTGGCAATGGGACAGGAATGGGGGTTTCCAGAGGGGAACACAGAAACCTCCTGTAGGTCCGCACAATCTGGCAGAGCAATTCCCACCACAGGGATCAGTCCGTCCAGGGTTCAGAGAGGGACAGTCGGTGATGACTTCATTGTGCTTCAAACTCTGCTCCCCAGGAGAGACCCCGCCGCCTTGGAGGAGCTGTCAGCCCTGGAGGCGCAGGGACACCTCGAGGGATTGGGGCAGTGTGGGGAGGAGGCAGAGAAAGCCACAGCAGGTCCTCTGCTGCTGAGCTGGGCCGGGCTGCTGGGACGGAGGGAGCTCCTGGCAAGCGGGCAGCGCTGCAGAGAGACAGCTCTGCTCAGGAGCAGCTCCTCTGCACAGCGCAGCAGGGCTGAGGGCAGTGCCTACAGGCAGCGAGGGCAGAGCAGGGAGGCAGAGAGAGGTTAAGGGCAGTCTGGAGAGGGAGGATGCTGAGGGTGAGTGGGGGGAGAACTCTTCCCAAAGCAGAGCAGCTGCAGTAGTCGGAGAGATCTCCAACAGCTGGCACCTCCCACAGCCCGTGGGATCTTTCAGGAGGACGCTCACACTTCTCTGCTGTGGAAGAAGAGGACATTCTCTAGATTGGGGCTTCCCTGCTGCACCATCAGAGGCACAGGGCATGACGGCTGCCTTCTCCCAGGAATGGCCAAAGGGCTGTGAAGGTGGGTGTGCAGGCAGGGGTTGGCAGGGCTGTCCTTGCCAGCAGGGTCCCTGCACTCCGGGGGCTATGTGCAGGGCAGGGACTTTGCCGCCTGCCAGGGTCAGCTCTCCGCCTGCCCGGGGAGCTCCCACGTAGCTTCTGTGGGGAGAAGCTGTGGGTGGGAGTAGCAACCCCTGGTGGGGAGGGGTCATTCTGTTTTTTAGAGGGACATGTGTGGGTCAGGACTGTTTACACCTCCAGATCACCTCTGGGCATTCCTGAGGGCACATTTCATGTTTGAGTTCCCTGAACAGTAGAGGGTCTGTCTTTTGATGTTTCCCATCTTGGTTGGCTGGGTGGGCAGTGGCAGATGTACAATGGGACTTTAAAAGAAAGCTCAAAGGAGGGATCCCTGTAGAGATAAGGAGCTTTCCTGAGGCTTTGTCTTTGTTTTCCAGCTCTGGGGGCTACAGACAGCACCAGCATCCCCTTTCCAGTCCAACCAGGGTCTGTGGCACCTGCTCTTTAGCCCCTGCACACACGCAGAGACTGCAGGGCAGAGCTGGGCACACGGGGCCTGCCATGGGGTCTTCGAGCACTGGCAGGGAAGAGACGTGGCGGCAGGGAAAAGGCTGCTGGCAGGGAGAGCTCCAGGCAGTGGAGATGGGCAGGGAAGGAGGGAGCTGCTCCTGGAAGCCCTGCTGCAGGGGAGATAGGGGCACCTCCAGCCACCCCTGCAGTGCAGATGCCTTCCCTGAGCCACCCAGCACAGCCCTCAGCCCTCACGGCCATGGGCTCTGGGGTGGGAGTCAGCTCTGTGCCCGGCAGAGCAGCAGGAGAGGCGAAGGGCATCCCTCCTGCCACGTGCCCCATTGCTGCTGCCCAGCGGTGGGGCTGAGGGCACCTGCCCTGCATGATCAGTGTCTGGGTGGTGGTGTGCCCAGCAGGGTGAGGGTAATGCTGCCCTGAGTGCCCGGCTGCCTCTCCCCGTGCCTCTCCCAGCCAGACCCTCACGGCATTTCTCCAGGTTTCTCCAGGTGTCTCCTTTAAAGTTATCTTTTTATTGCTGTCAGCGTACTTGGGGATGGGAATTTCAGCTGCAGAGTCCCACACTGATCTTGTTCATCTACTCCTGACTATGCGTCCATGGGAACCAGTGTCCCAGCTTTCCTCTGTGGACAATTGCTGTGGGCAATGCAGGCTGTGGGAGTGGGGAAGGAGTCCATTTTCTCTCACTGAGATCCCATAAATTGGATAAGTCCTTTGGGTGTCCATGGAAGCTGTGAGCTGCCCTCCAGGATGCCAACCTGTCCCATAGCACCTTTGTGTTATCGGAAAGCCCCACAGAGAAACACAGAGACTCTGTGACTGAGGAAAAGCTGTTGGGTGGGTGAAATGAGCTGTGGGTGTCCTTGGCTAGAGGTGGGCTGCTGAGACCTTGAGAAAGGGTGAGACATTTAATAGTCTGAAATGGATCCTTCTGCTCTCAGCAGTGTCTGATTGCATAATAGAAGAGGGTGATCCCCCTCCATCTCATGACGGTGCAAGATGGAGGGACAAACCATCTCCCCTGACTCTGCTCTCTGCCCCAGGCAATCCTCATGTCTCACAGCACTCACTCTGTTCTCCTGGAGTGCAGCAGAAATGCTGAGGGTTTCTGACATCCAAGAACAGTGCCCAGGGGAGGTGGGGGAGCTGTAAAATACCCAAAGCCTCTCCAACTGCCTTCTGCCATCCCTGTTCCATAGCAGTGAGTGTTCAGATGTTGAAAAGCCCATCTGCATTAGGTGTGGGTTCCTCAGCCGAAGCAGAACACCAGGACTGGCTCCTGCCACCACCCTCCCTATGAACTCCCTGCTGCAGAGCAGGGCTGACCCCTCGGCAGCCACTGGGCAGAGGCCCTGCTCCTCACGGCACAGGCAGCCAACGCCAACCAGAGCTCCAGCCATGGACATGATGAAGGTCTCCTGGAAAATGAAAAGGGAGTGTATGCAACAGAGACAGAGCCTACGGGAAATGGCTTTCATTTTTCTTACAGAAGTCTGTATTGACTTACTCTGTTTCCCTCCTTGAACAGGTGCCGCTGCCCAGAGGCACCAAATGTCCAACAGCAGCTCCATCACCTACTTCCTCCTCATGGAGTTCGCAGACACATGGGAGCTGCAGTTCTTGCACTTTGGGATCTTCCTGGGCATCTACCTGGCTGCCCTCTTGGGAAACGGCCTCATCGTCACCGCCATCGCCTGCGACCACCGCCTCCACACCCCCATGTACTTCTTCCTCATCAACCTCTCCCTCATAGACCTGGGCTGCATCTCCACCACTCTCCCCAAAGCTATGGCCAATTCCCTCTGGAACACCCAGGATATCTCTTACTTTGGCTGTGCTGTCCAGCTCTTTTTCTTTTTCTTTTTTATGTCAACAGAGTGTTCTTTCCTCACTGTCATGGCCTATGACCGCTACATTGCCATCTGCCAACCCCTGCACTACGGGACCCTCCTGGGCAGCAGAGCTTGTGTCCGCATGGCAGCAGCTGCCTGGGCCAGTGGGTTTCTCAATTCTCTCCTGCACACGGCCAATACATTTTCACTGCCCCTCTGCCAGGGCAATGCCCTGCACCAGTTCTTCTGTGAAATCCCCCACATCCTCAAGCTCTCCTGCTCACACTCCTACCTCAGGGAAGTTGGACTTCTTGTGGTTAGTGCCAGTTTAGCCTTTGGGTGTTTTGTTTTCATTTTGGTGTCCTATGTGCAGATCCTGAGGGCGGTGCTGAGGATCCCCTCTGAGCAGGGACAGCACAAAGCCTTTTCCACATGCTTCCCTCACTTGGCCGTGGTCTCCCTCTTTATCAGCACTGGAGTGTTTGCCCACCTGAAGCCTCCCTCCATCTCCTCCCCATCTCTGGACCTGGTGGTGGCAGTGTTGTACTTGGTGGTGCCTCCAGCAGTGAACCCCCTCATCTACAGCATGAGGAACCAGGAGCTCAAGGATGCCCTAAGGAAACTGGCCCAATGGACGCTGTTTCACTGACAATAACCTGCTGCCCCTTCTCTGCACATTGCCCAGAGTTTATCTTAGTCTGTGAGTCTGCTTTTTTCTCTCGTAATAATCCTGCTTGTAGATAATTTTCTGAGTTTACGCTGCTTGTCTTGAGGCTTGATCCTACTGTGTCTGACCCTTGCTGTGTTTGACCTGACATTGTGTCAGGTGTGGCCTGACAGATAACAGCTCTTCAATAAAAGGGCACCTCCCAAGTGCAGTGCCTGAAGGATGGACTGTTCCTCCAAAGTTCCTTCCAAGAACGTGTTCAAGCAATCGTATTTTAATGAATCTCTTCTCCTTGTTTTTTCAATGTTTCTGGAGTTAAGCTGATGGTACTATTGGGTTCCACTGCACCAAATATTCTGGATTTAAAAGCGCTCTTCTTGGTGCCCAATGGAAGGGGAGACGGTCCATGAGCTCCCATTATCTCCTCAGTCTTCTTCATGTATGACAGGACTGATGGCATATACCGGACATTCTGGAAATGAATCTTTTAGGGGGGAGGAGAGGCGGGATTAGGGACTCAACATTTGCCCTTGGACTGGAACGGATGGAGACTCCAAAGGTGAAACACCCTCAAAGGTGAAGTCCACTAATATAAAGCACTGAATCAATGTGTCCACGCACAAGGACGCTGCAGTGCCGTGGGAGTCTCATCAGGCACAGGGAGGGGAGAGTGGGGAGACACAGGAGGTGCCTGAGGGAACCTCAGGGCCAGGTCTGCTGTGCTGTCCTGGAGCATGGGGCTGACTGGGGAGAGAAGGGGGCAAATTCAGTCAGGGCTGGGGATCACGCACAACATGAATTCCGGAGAGGCAGACAGTGACTAGACTCTTTCCTCGTTTCCTCGGCACCAGCACGAGCCCCGGGGCTGATGGGCAGGCTGACCTCCTTGTCTGCCCCCCAGGAGCTGCTTTGCCCTTGGGAGGATCTGGGGCTGTGCGGTGAGTGCCCAGAGCTCTGCATCAGCCTGTGGCAGGCAGTGCTGTGGGGCCAGTCCAGACTGGACTGCTGGGCTGGGTTGTCCTGTGGAGAGGGTAGGGGAGGTGGGCAGAGCTGGGCAGGGGCTGGGGAGGGCTGGGAAGTGGCTGGGAGAGGACAATGGCAGTGTTAGAGCCCTTTCCAGGGAAGACTGAGGCACTGAGTATCTCAGCCTTCTCCATGTCCCGGGTGACCAGGTCTCCCGGTTCCTTCCTGGGTGCGCCCATATGTTCCCTAGTCTTCCTTTTGTCACCCACATACCTAGAGAAGGCTTTCTTGTTGCCCCTGATGCACCTGGCCAGATTCACCTCTACCTGGGCTTTAGCTTTCCTAACCTGATCCCTGTCTGCTTGGACAATTCCTCCCAGGCTACCTGTCCTTGCTTCCACCCTCTGTAGGCTTCCTTTGTCTCTTTGAGATTGACAAGGAGGCTCCTTGGTCATCCACACAGGCCTCCTGCTGTCTTTGCCTGACTTCCTCTTTGCCGGGATGTGTTGCTCCTGAGCTTGGCTGAGGTAGCGCTTGGATATTAGCCAACTTTCATGGGCCCCTCTTCCTTCCAGGGCTTTGTCCCAATGTACTCCACCAAGCAGATCCCTGAAGAGGCCAAAGTCTATCTCCTGAAGTCCAGGATAGCGAGCTTACTGTGCGCTCTCCTAGCCACCTTAAAGATCCCAGACTCTGCCACCTCAAGGTCACTGCAGCCAAAGCTGCCCTTGACCATGACATTCCCCATGGGCCCCTCTTTCTTGGTCAGGACAAAGTCCAGCATGGCACCTCTCCTCATTGGCTCTGCTGTCACTTGGAGAAGGATGTAATTGTTAATGTGTTCCAGGAACCTCCTGGATTGCCTATGCGCTGCTGTGCTTTCCTTCCAACAGCTATCAGGGTGGCTGAAGTTCCCTCTGAGGACCAGGGCTTGTGAATGTGAGCCTACTCCAATCTGTCTATAGAGGACCTTATCCACTCGGTCTTCTTGGTACCCCCATGTACTTCTCCCTCCTCAGCCTCTTTGTTCTTGACCTGGGCTCCATCTCCACCACTCTCCCCAAAGTCATGGCCAATTCCCTCTGGGACACCAGGGTCATCTCTTATGCAGGTTATGCTACACGGGCCTTGCTGTTTGTCTTTTTCATTTCAGCAGAGTTTTCTCTTCTCACCATCATGGCCTATGACCGCTACATTGCCATCTGCCATCCCCTGCACTATGGCACCCTCCTGGGCAGCAGAGCTTGTGTCCGCATGGCAGCAGCTGTCTGGGGCAGTGTTTTTCCCTATGCTGTGCTGCACACGGCCAATACATTTTCACTGCCCCTCTGCCAGGGCAATGCCCTGCACCAGTTCTTCTGTGAAATCCCCCACATCCTCAAGCTCTCCTGCTCACATTCAGACTACCTCAGGGAAGTTGGGCTTCTGGTGCTTAGTGTCTTACTAGCATTCGGGGCTTTTGCTTTCATTCTCTTTTCCTATGTGCAGATCTTGAGGGCTGTGCTGAGGATCCCCTCGGAGCAGGGCCGGCACAAAGCCTTTTCCACGGGCATCCCTCACCTGGTTGTGATCTCCCTGTTTAACAGCACTGCCATGTTTGCCTACCCTAAGCCCCCCACCATTTCCTCCCCATCTCTGGACCTGTTGGCGTCATTTCTGTACTCAGTGGTGACTCCAGCAGTGAACCCTCTCATCTACAGCATGAGGAACCAGGAACTCAAGGATGCCCCGTGGAAACTGATGACTGGTATCTTGTCAGAAGCAGCAATGAACTGCCCATCTTCTACATATCACACATGATGTAACTCATTACAGGCCCAGATTGTCTTTAGTACTTTTTTTCCTTTCCTTTATTTGGTTTTTATCTTTTCTGGGTTTTGTTAATGCTGTCAATAAAAGTGAAGAATCATCCTTTATCCTATTGCTATGTCAGGGTCTGTCTGTGTTGTGGGAGCCACAGACTTTGTAAATAAGAAGCTCTTCTCTCTTTGTTTTTAAAAAACTGAAGTACCCTGCACTGACTTGTTTGTCTGAGATCCTTTCTCCGAGAACTTCTCTATAGCTGCAGAGGCCTCATCTGTGTGCTGAGGTGGAGGGGTCAGGAGCGACCCGAGCTGGGTCTGCCTCCCAGCCTGACCAGCATGGCCCTGGGCACCACAGCCCCCGGCTCTGCAGAGCTGCACCACCAGCTCGGGGGCTGTGGGACGCCTGGAGAGGGGTGTAGGAATGGCTGGCCAGGCCAGCACGGATGAGCTGTTTCGGGAAAAGGCTCTGAGGACAGATGGGCTGTGGCAGGAGAAGAGCAGGGCACCGTGTGTGTGCAGGGCAGCCATGGCAAGAGGAACCCTTTGCTCTGGTGGGACAGCTCGGGGCAGGCTGCCCTGTCCCTGAGGCAAAAGGACCTTCCTGAGGGTGCCCTGGGCCAATTCTCTCATGCCATCCTGGGAAGGACATTTGGCAGGGGGGGCTCCAAGCTGCCTGGGGTGGGTATCTCCTCAGCATGAAGGCTGGGTGGACCATTGCCAATGAGGCTGCTCTGCTGGTCTGTGCTGGGAGAGAGCAGGAGGTGTCCAGATTCAGGGAGGGTGTGAGCTGGCGGGGCTGGCAAGTGCCCCAGAGAGGAAAACCTCAGGGAAGAGCTGAAGTGTGGGAGTGTGCAGGGTGGGGACACACAGCAGTGTCCTGGCACAGCCGGGCTCCTGCGAGAGACATAAGGGACCAGCAGAGCAGGGTCTGGGCTGTGCCTGTGCTCACTGGACACCCCGGGGAAGTTGTCCCAGGGCCATCATCACAGAATCACAGTATCACGGAATTTCCTAGATTGGAGAAGACCTGTAAGATCACATAGTCCAATCATTAACCTAACATTGACAAGCCCACCACCAAACCATGTCCCTCAGCACTATATCTACACGACCCTTGAACACCTCCAGGGATGGGGACTCCACCACTGCCCTGGGTAATGTATTCCAATGCCTGATGACCCTTTCAGTAAAGAAATTCTTCCTAATACACTGTGGAAACTTCCCTTGGTGCAACTTGAACCATTTCCTCTTGTTCTAACACCCATTACCTGACAGAACACGTCGACACCCACCTCTCTGCCACCTCCTTTCAGATATGTTTAGAGAGCGATAAGGTCTCCCCTCTGCCTCCTTTTCTCCAGGCTAAAAAACTCCAGTTTCCCCAGCCGCTCCTCATAAGACATGTGCTCCAGACCGCTCACCCGTTTCGTTGCCCTTCTCTGGACATGCTCCAGTGCCTCAATGTCCTTTTTGTGGTGAGGGGGCTGAAAGTGAACACAGTACTCAAGATGCGTCCTCCCCAGTGCCCAGTACAGGGGGAAAATCACCTCCCTGGTCCTACTGGCTACACTAGTCCTGATACACGCCACGATGCCGGTGGGCTTCTTGGCCACCTGGGCACACTGCTGGCTCACGTTCAGCCGCTATCAACCAACAACCAGAGAGGTGCTTCTCTGCTGAGTAGCTTTCCAGACACTCCTCCCCCAAGCCTGTAGCATTGGCGGGGCTTGTTGTAGCCAAAGTGTGAGACGCAGCACTTGGCCTCATTGAAACTCCTACAGTCTGCCTTGGCCCATGGGTCCATTCTGTCCCAATCCCTCTGCAGAGCCTCCCTACCCTCAGGCAGATCAACACTCCCACCCAGCTTGGTGTCATCCGCAAACTGACTGAGGGAGCACTCCATCCCCTCATCCCGATCATTGATAAAGAGGTTAAACAGGACTGGCCCCAGTACTGAGCCCTGGGGGACACCACTCCTGACCGCCCGCCAACTGCAATTAACTGCGTTCACCACCACTCTCGGGGCACGGCCTTCCAGACATTTTTTTACTCAGCAAAGCGTGTGCCCATCCGAGCCATGAGCAGCCAGTTTCTCCAGGAGAATGCTGTGGGAAACAGTGTCAAAGGCTTTACTAAAGTCCAGATAGACAACATCCAAAGCTTTTCCCTCATCCACTGAGCGGGTGACCACGTTGTAGAAGGAGATCAGGTTAGTCAAGCAGGACCTGCCTTTCACAAATGCCTTTGATAATGTGGCACTGAGTTCCACCTGTCTGTAATAGATTTTATCCCAGTGAGGGACTGCAAAACTAGAAAGGGCTACTGCAAATGTGCCAAGAGAATTAGAAAAAGCCATTAATGAGGGCAGGCAGTATGACAGCCTTAGAGGAAGAAATCAAATTTTTATCAAAAATGGTAATATAGAATGGCTTAGCTCTAGAGCACCCTTTAGAAGTACAGGACAGAGTAGGTGCGTTCTTGAATAATAGCTGCTGGGGTTTTTATGTCAGTCAAGACCAGAAAAACAAAACTGAGAGAAACAAGAGAAAGACTCATTTAAAAATATTACACAAAATAGGGCAGGGATCTCCCCTAAATCTCTTTGGGTGGCTAACCTCTTGGCTTCCAGACTTAGGAACAGGACTGTGAACTGAAAGGATTTGGGTGGTTGTATTCACTCTCTTGTTTTGCTTTCTAATTAGATGGGTGTGTTTACAGTGTAGTATTACCTTATGAACTTGACTTACGACTTTAATAATGAAGAGTATAGTGTGACCCTGACGGTGAAAGGAAAAGGAGGGACTGTCAGGAAAATCTCATTCCCGAACTATTGTAACAATTACTCTTTAGAGTACGAAATTGTATGAACTTTCTTAAGATATACAGCGTTTCTATTGCGTACTGCATAGCCATGGTTCAGTCAGCATGACTACAGGACCCAGCTCATTGTCGGGAGGAGAAGACAGCCCCCAGCCTGAAGAAGAAAGGATGCTCCAGCACTGCGCGGATGACGCCAGCCTCCCAGCCCCTCTGACACCCCTGTGAAACCCTCCCCTGATCTGGCATCAGAGATAAGGAACTGCAGCAAGACCGACTCCAGGGACGTCTCCATTAAGAGAGCAGCAGGTGGATGATGATGCCACAGCATGAGAGTTGCTTTGCCAAACAGCAGCCTGCGTGTGCGTGTTAAGTAGCGATCACTCAAATTGTGTTGTACCTGAATGCTCTAAAGGTATAAGAACCATGTGTGAAACTGCATTTGGGGTGTCCCAATTTGACTGGGACCACTCGTGCTCGTGAACAGAGAATCACTCGTGTAATTCCATACTTTGTGTCCCAGTCTCTCTCCTGGGACAGCATGGGCAGTTGGAAAGTTTTCATGATGTTATCCTCGAAGGCCGAGAATTGTCCCCAGGGGTGGCCCAGAAGGCATTTGACTGCCTTTATGGTGCTGTCCTCCCAGGCAATGATCGTTCAGGAAGGACTCTGACTGAAACCATGACTTGAATACGACTGCCTCAAGAACATGAGAGCGATGTGCCATCCTCCCCTATGCAAGATGCTCCCCCTTTCGAGCCCAGTCGAAAGGAACAGGTGGTTTGCAAACTCTTTTGGGCAAGGATTTCCGATGCTTGTGCAATGCCTCACACAACTGTGGCCTGGGCACTCATAGACAACACATACCTGATCATTTCCATAGTGTCAGTGTCAGTGTGTGTGCCTTCGGAAACAATGCGCGTGATAACAAGCAATGGGATTTGGGTGAGTGGCGTGTATGTACAGTGAATATGAACTACAAATTTATACCCTTGTGAAGGCAGGATTTCAAAAGTTTCAAGCAAAGTCCTTACTGTCAAAAATGCTGAGTTTATTTTTTCTAAGCTAAGAATAACCTAGACTTTTTTTGTTTTAAATAAATGCCCTCTGTCCCCCCTTCCACTCTTCCTTGCCCAGCAAGACTGCAACCTGCTGCCTCCTGTTCTGCGGGCCCTGAGCAATCCATTGCATAACGGCCTTGAACGTGGCCCCTTCTTTCCCACAGAGCTGCTCCTTCTGCAGGACACGCTTGAGCTCGTTGACGGAGAGCTCCAGAAACTCTCTTGACACCCTGGTCACCCCCTCCAAGTGATGGAAGATGAAAGCATGGGCTTCTTCTCGCAGGTCAATAATAAAGTCAATAATAAAGGCAGCAGTAATACTCGGTGAATCTCCAGATGCCGACGCAGTTCTCCAAGCACAGCTGGGACTTTAAGAACTCGCAGCACAGTCTGACGATGCCCATGACGTTGAACTGGTCAGCCGCTGTCAGCAAACGTTCAACGTTGATGGCCTTGACCGGTACTGTGCCGGTGTAGGCGTACTCAATAATGAGCCGCATCATTTCAGGTGAAGTGCCGGGGATTTTATAGACAACGTTCCCGGCATTGCTCCAGCGGGTGGAAAACAAAGCCCTGAAAAAAGCAAAGCAGTGCTGGGGGAAAAAGCATCTTTGCTGCATTAAACCCGGACCCTATTATCCCCTGTGCCTCCTTCCTGGGGCACCAATTTGGTCACATGCAGTAGCCACGCTGGGAGGCCGTGGGGTTTATTAATTCATGTGTTACGAGCCGGTTGTTTTAACAAGGAGTCACCGCCTCCGGCTGTGCACAGAGAGCCACAGGGCCAGTGCCCTCCTTGCTTCAACAAGACCACCAGAGAATGGCGCTGTGTGGGGAAGGAACACCTCCCGCCCCACGGCAGACAAGCCCGGCTGGCCACGCTCCAGCCCTGCACCGCATCGGGGGGTTCGTCAGACACCGCTTCCAGCGCTGCTGTGAGATCTTGGGTTGGGGATGAATTCTGGTGTCCAAGGAGGCACCAGGACTGTGGGGAAGTGCTGGAAAAGAGGTTCAGTGCCGAGGGAAGCGCTGGAGAGACACTAAGGCAGCGTGACACAGCCTGGGAAATGCTGTGTGTCCCCATCCCCTCTTGTTCCAAGCACTGACCTGAAGTATTGACTGCAGCTACTGAGGATGTTCTTGTGACCACTGAACTCAATGCCACCCACGCTGATAACCACATCGCAGACTCTCTCCTCCAGGCAAAGCTCACTGAAGACGGTGCAAAGCACAGCACTCATCTTCCTCTCCCTGGGTGAGGATGAGTGTCGCTGGGAGCCAAGCTATCGCCCACATCACAGCCTGTGGCAGTGGAAAGTGCTTCTCCTGGAGGTGCTACAGCACTTTGTCCGTGCCCTCCCTCCAACACCGTCTCCCAACCCCTGCCTGTCTGGTGGCTCTGGAATGTGCCCCAAAGTGAAATCACAGGTGCAGGGGTGACCCGGGACCGGCTGTGAGCCCCCGCGCAGCTGGTGCTTTACCTCTATATTGATTCATGGGTGGTGGCAAATGCTCTGTGGGGGTGGTTACAGCAGTGGGAGCAGAGCAACTGGCAGTGCAGAGGTAGACCCATCTGGGCTGCTGAACTGTGGCAAGACATTGCTGCCCAGATAGAGAATCTGGTTGTGAAAGTACATCATGTAGATGACCACGTACCCAAGGGTCAGGCCACTGAGGAACATCAAAACAACCAGCAGGTGGATCAGGCTGCTAAGATTGAAGTGGCTCAGGTGGACATGGACTGGCAACGTAAGGGTGAACTATTCATAGCTTGGTGGGCCCATGACGCCTCAAGCCATCAAGGAAGAGATGCGACATATAGATGGGCTAGTGACCAGGGGGTGGACTTGATCTCACGTTCACTATTGCACAGGTTATCCACGTATGTGAAACGTGTGCTGCATTTAAGCAAGCCAAGCGGTTAAAGCTTCTTTGATATGGAGGACGTTGGCTGAAATATCAATACGGGGAGGCCTGGCAGATTGGTTCTATCACACTCCCTCAAACCCGCCAAGACAAGCGCCACGTGCTCACAACAGTGGAAGCAAACACCGGACGGCTGGAAACACACCCTGTGACCCATGCCACCACCCTGAACAACTATCGTGGGCCTTGAACAGCAAGTCTGATGGCGACATGGCACCCCAGAGAGAATTGAGTCAGACAGTGGGACTCATTTCCAAACAGCCTCATAGACACCTGGGCCAAAGAGCATGGCATTGGGCGGGTGTATCACATCCCCTACCATGCACGAGCCTCTGGGAAAATGAAACAGTACAACAGACTGCTATAAACTACACTGAGAGCCATGGGTGGTGGGACCTTCAAAAGTGAGGATACACATTTGGCAAAGGCCACTTGGTTAGGTAACATTTGAGGATCTGAATATGTTCGGGAAGACAGTCTGGGTTATTCCTGACACAAGGAAAGGCAAAACTATCTGTGGGATTGCTTTTTTTTAAGGCCCTGAGTGCACTTGGTGGGTGATGCGGGAGGATGGGGATGATCGATGTGTTCCTCAAGGGGATTTGATTTTGGTGAGAATGGCCAATGAATCAAATTATATGATATTTATTGCTAAATTACCACTATATGTCATCACTGATACGGTTGCTATATGCTCTATCTATGGCATTGCAGTGAAAGTGACCTAAATTAATGAAGAATGAACTTTGATGAAACTGAGCAAAGTGCAGAAGTGATGGAACCAGAAGTGGCTGCAGCAACTGGCACCCGGGAATTGTCTTGAGATCGACATCTTCAACCCACAGATGATGGGCATGGGCCATGCCGGCTACACCAGCTGCGAGCTCCAGATGCAGCCCGCAACAATTCAACACCACACACCACGTCTCCTGCCAGGAAAGACAGGTACAACAGATGGAGCCCAAAGTCATGGACTAAATGAACTCAAGGGACATTTCAGTGGGATGGCCCATGGTCTAAGGGAATGATATCTGTGTGCATATATAAATATATCAAAGACAGGAAACTGGTGGTGATTTATGGAAAAGTGTAAGACCTGGGCATGAGGTAGATGGTATAGAATAAGGGGCGGATGCTGTCCTGGTTTTGCCTGGGATAGAGTTAATATTCTTCCTGGTAGCTGTTGTGTTTTGGATTGACTATGAGAATAACATTGCTAACTCATATTGTTTTAGTTGTTGCTGAGTGATGCTTATATTAAGTCACGGACTTTTTCAACTTCCTGTGGAAGGTGGGGGGCCACAGACAAGACAAGCTGGCCAAAGGAATATTCCATCCCATAGATGTCATGCTCAGTATATAAATGGGAGTTAGCAGGGGGGCAGGGATCGGTGATCACATCTCCGGACAGGCTGGGGAGTTAATCATTGGGAAGTGTCAGCAATTTGTGTTGCATCACTATATTTTATTATTATTATTATTAGTAGTAGTAGTAGTAATAATATCTTTTCTGTTACTGTTCTTTTAAACAATATTTATCTCAGCCCATGTCTTTTTTTTCTGTTTCTCCCTTTTCTCCCTATTCTACCTGGGACATCCCATTTCATTTAAGAGCTGTTATCTGACCAGCTACATCTGACTCAGTGTTGTGCAAGGGTCAGACCCAGTAGGATCAAGCCTCAAAAAAAGTAGTATAAACCCAGAAAAATATCAATAAGCAGGATTATGACAAGAGAAAAATTCAGGCTCGTGGTCTAAGATAAACTCTGGGCAATGTGCGGAGAAGGGGCGGCAGGTTATTGTCGGTGAAACAGCGTCCATTGGGCCTGTTTCCGCAGGGCATCCTTGAGCTCCTGGTTCCTCATGCTGTAGATGAAGGGGTTCACTGCTGGAGGCACCACCGAGTACAACACTGCCACCACCAGGTCCAGAGATGGGGAGGAGATGGTGGGGGGCTTCAGATGTGCAAACACTCCAGTGGTGATAAATAGGGAGACCACGGCCAGGTGAGGGAGGCACGTGGAAAAGGCTTTGTGCCGTCCCTGCTCAGAGGGGATCCTCAGCACTGCCCTCAGGATCTGCACATAGGACAGCACAATGAAAACAAAACACACAAATGCTAAACAGGCACTAACCACAATCAGCCCAACTTCCCTGAGGTATGAGTGTGAGCAGGAGAGCTTGAGGATGTGGGGGACTTCACAGAAGAACTGGTCCACGGCATTGCCCTGGCAGAGGGACAGTGAAAATGTATTGGCCGTGTGCAGGAAAGAATTGAGAAACCCACTGCCCCAGGCAGCTGCTGCCATGTGGACACAAGCTCTGCTGCCCAGGAGGGTCCCGTAGTGCAGGGGATGGCAGATGGCAACGTAGCGGTCATAGGCCATGATGGTGAGGAGAGAATACTCAGCTGAAATAAAAATGAGAAAGAAAAAGAGCTGGACAGCACATCCTGCATAGGAGATGGCCCTGGTGTTCCAGAGGGAGTTTGCCATGGCTTTGGGGAGAGTGGTAGAGATGGAGCCCAGGTCAAGAACAGAGAGGTTGATGAGGAAGAAGTACATGGGGGTGTGGAGGCGGTGGTCGCAGGTGATGGCGGTGATGATGAGGCCGTTTCCCAGGAGGGCAGCCAGGTAGATGCCCAGGAAGAGCCCGAAGGTCAAGAGCTGCAGCTCCCGTGTGTCTGCGAAGGCCAGGAGGAGGAAGTGGGTGATGGAGCTGCTGTTGGACATTTGCTGCCTCTGGGCAGGGGGACCTGTCCAAGGAGGAAAAGGCAGTGACAAACTGGGAGAGACTTCTCTGAGGAAATCCCAATGCCATTCCTCACAGAAATCCCCCTCCCACAGCTGAATGAGGAATGACTCAGCTCATTCCCAACCCCACAAACTCAGTGACACTCTCCCTTATCGGGTAAAATACT
Source organism: Vanellus vanellus (assembly GCF_965231255.1). Taxonomy (NCBI): domain Eukaryota; kingdom Metazoa; phylum Chordata; class Aves; order Charadriiformes; family Charadriidae; genus Vanellus; species Vanellus vanellus. The sequence goes on along the minus strand of NW_028128467.1, from coordinate 861,580 downwards.
ACTTCGTCACCTACTTTCCATGAGGGCACCTCTGGGGCACGAGTCAGAGGCAGAGTCAGAGGCAGAAGAGAAGCTGACCCGCACCTCCTCCCAAACTCCTTAGATGCAGAGTTCAACAGAGGGGTGGGGAAACAAGGAGAAACACGTCTGTGCTCTGAAAAAATGAAGCGAGGAGAGGGAGTCAGGCAGGCGTGCAGTGAAGCCTTCTCCTCAGTGACAGTGTCTCCAGACAGAGACACTGCAGGGCACTTGCTTTTATGTTGTGCATCACTTGTAGGACACACACACATCTCCTGGACTGGAGGTGCAGCTGCTGAGAAGGCATCTCGGGCTCTGGACCCTGTGGCTGTGGGGCGGGCGGGAGAGGAGAGCAGAAGCTTGCTGCGGAGAAGTTGTCTGAAGTTCAGGGGGTGGCCGGAGGTGCCAGGATCCCCCCTGCCTGGGCACTTCTGGCAGCAGCTCCCTCTCTGTCCCTGCCTGTGTCTGGGCTGCCAGGAGCTGCCCCTGCCTGGAGCTGCTTCTCTGCCAACGGGTCTCCTCCCTGCCAGTGCCCCAGAGCCCATCCCACCCGCTGTGTGCTCAGCTCTGCCCTGCAGACCCCTCCTGGCAGCACAGTGCTGCACGGGGGCATCTCTGGGTGTGTGGGGGCTCAGGAGGGGTTCAGGGAAGTACTATCGAGAACGGGGGTCTCTGTGCCTTCTCCACAAAGGAGAATTCCATTCCCACCACCCACTGCCCACCCACCAGCTGAGAGGAGAAATCCCACAGCACAGACTTGTTCCCTTTCAGGGGAATGGTGCCTCGATATCCTTCTTCAAAAGGGCCCTCTGCAAATGTCCTGGGGGTGATGGGGATCTGGAGCAGCCCTGACCCACACAGGTCCATCTCAGCAACAGAAGGCATCTGCCTTGCTCACAGTCACTCCTTCCACCCACTGCTTCTCCCCACAGAAGCTCCGTGGGAGCTCCCCGGGCAGGCGGAGAGCTGACCCTGGCAGAGTCCCTGCCCCGGCACACAGCCCCGGGGTGCAGGGACCCTGCCGGCAAGGACAACCCTTTGCCACCACTGCCTGCACACCCCTACGCACACCTCCACAACCATCCCCAGCAAAAGGCAGCCCTCGGGCCCAGTCCCTCTCACCGGGCAGCAGGGAAGCTCTGCTCTGGAGCACATCCTCCTCCTCTACAGCACAGAAACTGAGAGAGTCCTCCTGACAGAGCCCAGCAGCTCTCAGATGGACCAGCTTGAGGAGATCCCTCCAGGAACTGGAGCTGCATTGCCCGGCACCCCGACACTTACCACACAGAGGGCAGTGAAGATTTCTGCCCCAGTGAGCTCTCAGCACCCCCCACTCCCAACTGCCTTTAAGCTCTCTCTGCCTCGCAGGTCTCCCCTCTCTGCCTGCAGGCAGTGACCCCAGCCCTGCTCCTGGGCAGAGCTGTCTCTCTGCAGCGCTGCCCGCTTGCCAGGAGCTCCCTCCATCCCAGCAGCCCGGCCCAGCTCAGCAGCAGAGGACCAGCCCACGCTCGCACTGCCTCTGTCCCCTCTGGGCTCCTCCTTGGAGGTGTCCCTGGGGCTCCAGGGGAACCGCCTGTGAAAAAGGTTGATGCAATCTCTCATGTTCCCTCCCTCAGCTGCTTACTTCCAGCAGTGTTATTTCTCTCAGCAGAAGAAGAGCTGGCCATGAGTAACCCCTCTTCTTGTCCCATCAGTAGCACACATGGGGTCTTGGACTCTTGGTACCAGGAGTCCTTATGGCAAGTCACGGCTTGCCTGGTGCCACAGCTGGTGGGCTTCAGCCCAAACATGCAGCAATGATCTCAGCCAGGGGCACAGACAGGACGAGCTGGAGCCGTTCCTGTAGCAGACAGATCTGTGACATGGTGGCAGAGCTCAGTCCAGCTGGTCTTCAAGGACAGCCTCCTCCAAGCTCTGCTATAGTCCAGATCGCAATTCAATCTAACCCCCAAAGGCAATTCAAGGGCACCAGAATGAGTGTTTACTCCTTCAGGAAGAGTTCAAGGAGAAACAAAGCCACTGTGTGGCCACTGCTGAGTTTAAGAGAGCGGGTGGAGCTATATCTGAGATTCTCTACATCCTCTTTGCCTCAGTCTGCCCCAGCAAGGTCTCCCAGGGCTCTGTGTCTCGGGGCAGGAATCTGGAGGAACACCACCAGCAGTGGATTGTTCCCAAGTCACCTTAACTAAGACAATCCTTACCAGTCTATGGGACAGGAAGGGTGGCAGCTGAGGGAGATGACAGGGTAAGCCAATGTCCCAACGTGTCCAATGATACTTCGTAATCATTGAAAGGCCATGGAGGTTGAGGGAGGGAACATAGAGGTACATAGACAGGCCAGAGGGATGGGCCAAAAGGAATATCATGATGTCCGATAAAGAGAACTCTGAAGTCCTGCCCTTGAGGTGCACTAACCCCATACAATGACAGAGGGCCGGGGCGGTGTGGCTGGGTGGCAGCTTTGCGGGAAAGGCTCTGCTGGTCCTTCAGTTTCATTAGGCAAAACAGGAGCCCGGGGCAAAGAAGGCCAACAGCATCCTTTGCTTCTCTTTCCATTCCCTGAAATCTCGAGTGCTTCTCTTTTATTCTACTAATACCCTCCCAAAAGAACAGCCCACCTGTGCTGGTTTGAGGTGAAACTGAACCCATTTTCTGTTCAGTAATTTGACTTTGCAGCCAAGCCTCCTCGAACTAACTGAACTCTCTGAAATTTAATGCATATTGTGCATAAGTTGTTGGCTCTCAGAGTGACAAAACCTGATTATCTATAATTTATGCCAAGGCATGGTATGCAGAGAGGCTCTTGCTTAGACTTTTTGCTATAACAACCAAGGGCAGCTCACTTTGTTATATGCCCTGTTGGAGGGTCGGAAGCAGTAAATTGTAGAGGGGTCACACCTTTGGATAGGAGCGGAAATGAGAAGTGACCCCAAACTGACTAACTTATCTAAACTGACAAGTCCTTTCTCTCTCTCCCTCCTCTCCTTGGAAAGAGAGGTGAGGGAGAGCATCTGTCGTTTGTCGCAGTGGCCAGGCCGGCCCAAACCATGACAAGAGTTGAAGGAACTGCACTGTTGGACTGAAGGCAGTCCTTGCTCCTGCACACAGAATTCCAGCCACAAGTAGCTCTGTGCTCATTTAATATTTGGTTGGCTGCCTCGAGGAATTGTCCCCGACACACCCTTGGCTGGGCTCAAACAGCATCTTGTCTGGGAAGCTCTCCTAACAAACAGCCTCATCCCAACTTCATTGCGTGGTCTGTAAACGGAGAGGCAAGCCCTGCAGTCAAAGTGGAAGGTTTGTGGGTGATGGTGGTGACTGAAATGACCCACAATGCATCTTTGGTGTGGCTTTCTGGATGCTCAGAACCAATGGACCTCTGAAGGAAAGTCAATCTGGAATTGGAGCTTACGGAAAACACATTTAAAACTCTTTTCTACTGAGTCGCTTGGAGCAGCAAAATTCCTGTTAGTATTTGCCTGTGTAAAGGCTGTATGGGAAGTGCACAGCATAAAACAGACCACGCAGCTTGAGCTAAAATATGCGTTAAGGAGGAAAAGGATGTTACAAACTCAATAAGCAGGTGATTGAACCAGGGAAATGCCCTAGGAGATCCCACTGTCTTAAAGTAGCAGATCCCACTTCTCCAGCCTGTCAAGTTTACGTTAGTCATTGCAAAGTGAAAAAGGAAGCCGGTGCCATTTGAACCCTGTGGTGTGCCATGTATGATTCACAGGATCTCCTGAGAGAAATGGATGAGAAGGTAAAGAATGTGCAAAAAAAAGCCATCTGTAAATTGAAGGAGGAGGAATTTCCCAAAATAAAGACAATCATCATCTTAATCAAAATTTGAGAGGAAGATCTCAAGGTAAACAGACATAGACCCTGGTTACAAATCAAACAGCTGGACTTAGAAGTTGGACAAGCACAAGATTTAGAAACAGAACTAAAGGTTTTAGAAACTGAGCTACAGAAAGCTGGAACAGCAGCTCAGCTTCCAGCAGAGTAACATATAGTCACGAAAAGAAGTCACAACCAATCTTGACCCAAGGTGGGAAAATGTCATCTTCCAACCAAGGCAATGAAAGGGATTAATGTGAAAAGACCCATCAGGTCAGCCTGCATAGTAAGGGAAAGCATTATTTATTATGCTGTAGATGCAGAAGGCAATAAGCATTGGATTTTGCCTCAGAATATTCAAGGAGAGTTTATCGAAGTTCATGCGTGAGCTCGGACAAAGACTCTGAGCAGCGGGTGGGGGCCTAACTTGAAGAAGGATGTATATCTCTGGTGTAGGAACTGCCTTTCTTGTGCCATGACCCATGCAGACAACCCTGGATCAAAAGCCCAACTCCAGCACCAACATATTGGAAGTCCACGGGCACAACTGCAGATCAATTTTGTGGGACCTCTGTAAGTGACAGCTTGAAACACCAAACACATCTTGGTAGTAGGAGATCCTTTTAGTATATAGACAGAAGCCCCCCCTTGCAAAACCAACATGATGGCCACCACTGCCTATCTGCTGTTTTAACTGCTCCACACCATAGAGTCTGATCTCAGCACTCACTTTATCACAATAATTATGCATGAGCACTGCAAAGCTTAAACGTAAGATGTGCCACCCTGTCTCTGGCAACCCGTGGGGCAGAGGAGAGGGAAAAGCCAGTAATGGGGTTTGGATGTTGAAGGTGGGGTCCAGCAGAGATGAGGAGTCAAGGGAGTGGATGGGGAGAGATAGACAAAGGTGAGACAAGTTCTGATTTGATTGTGAGGCCACTACTGTTGTAGTAGCATGACTGGCCCGCAGATGGCCCCAGCAGTTTGGGGACAAGAGGTTTATCACAAAACCGCTCTTCCCAGCAGAGCCAAGATAGGGGCAGAGGGAAAGGGGACCGGCAGGCCAAGGGGAGATGGCTGGCATGGTGATGATTCTGAGGGCACTTCCACAGCAGCAGCCTGGTTGGCCCTCAGGAGACATGCTGGCCAGCAGGCATGCTGAGGTCATCCAGCGCATCAGAGACCCCACCCAAAAGGAACTCCATCCTTGGGGAGGGGAGGGGGTGAGGCAGGTGGAAGAGGCCCACCTGGGTTCTGATCCTGGGGACACTTCTGTTACAGAAACCTGACCAACCATGGCAGAAAGAAGGGCAGGCAGGGCTCATAGCCACCCATCTCAGGACAAGCCCTGACATTGGCGGAAAATCTTCTCCTTATCTCCAGGTTGAACATCCCCTCTTTCACCCAACACTTGTCTTTCGTCCTCTTAATATGCACCAGAGGTGGAGAGCCTATCTCTGTATTTTTATGACCTCCTCCTAGGTTCTGACAGGCTGCAAGGAGGTCCCCGTAAGCCTTCTTTCTGCTCTTGACCTTCCTTGCAACCACTGGCTCAAGGGGAGCTTTGCCTTCCTAAAAACAATGACGTCAACAGAGATAACTTTCTTCCTTGTCATGTCCTTGCTGTCACTTCCGGGCAGCTGCTTCATGGCCCCTGTCAGAGCCAGCCTCGTCCCTCTACTCACCCAGCCTCCCTGCACACACACCCCCCCCCCCCGCCCCCAAATGCATTATCATCACGGGAAGACTTGTGGTACACAAAGAGGTTTCTAGGGCAATCAAAACCATGCTCAGTGGAGAGAGGGAAACAAGGGTGGGCTCTTTGTGTGCTGTATTATGTTAGTGTAAGATATCTACCCATATAGACACACAGCAAAAACGGATCCTTCCGAGAGCTGGTCTGACACCTTCCATCTATCCAGAACCTGGCCCCAGGATCCCCTCGTCCCCCTTCTCCCCCCAGGCACAGACAAGCACACGCTCACGCAAATGGCTCTCTCCAGCACAGAGTCAAAGAATCATTGAGGCCAGAAGCCAGTCAGCGTCCACCTTCTCTGGGCTGCCCCTTCATGCTTCATTTTAGTCAGGACCTCCTTTCTCACCCTTGCCAGGCTCCTGCCAGCTTTGACAGACTTCCTATATGATGGGGTGGACTGTTCTGGAGCTGCAAGAGTCCATCCTTGACTAGCAAAGAGCTCTCTGCTCCCCTCTTCTCCGCAGGGCCCTATCCCATGGGATTCTTCTGATCAGGTCCCTCAGAAGGCCAAAGATTGCTCTCCTGAAGTCCCCCTCTTGGCCTTGTTCCCTTCTTTCAGGAGCCTCAACTCTACCTTCTCATCCCTGACTGTGACATCCCTGACAGTGGGAGATGGGAAATTTTTTTTCTCCACTCTGGAGCAGGTACGGAGACCCCAGTTCTCGTTAGCATTTGCCTGAGCCTCTTCTTATCCCCTTGGCATGCAGAGATGTCCCTGGGCAGTGCCCTGCTGCCAGGAGGGATCTGCAGGGCAGAGCTGAGCACACAGCGGGAGGGATGGGGTCAGTGAGCACTGGCAGGGAGGAGATGTTGGGACAGAGAAACAGCTCCCGGCAGAGACAGCTCCAGGCAGCCCAGACGTGGGCAGGGAGTCGGAGGGACCTGCTCCCACAAACACCTTGGGAGAGGGGACTTGGGCACCCTCCCTGCCATCCCCTGCAGTGCAGACACCCACTCTGAAGGAACGCCCTGGTCTCCTCTTCCACCCAGCAGAGCCCAACCCTCTGTCCCTCTCTTGCCTCCTCACAGCAACACTCCTGGCATTTCTCCACATTTCCCCTTTCTGCTGGTTTAGGGCAGCTTATCGTTTCTAGATGGGGACTTAAAAACATTGCCTTTTTATTTTGGGTGGCAGTATTTTGCTATGTTATCGGGTCTTTTTTAATGTTTCCATTTTCTGTCCCTTACGTAATTGCACCTTGCGAATTGCTGCAGTCAGACTCACCTTGGGACGGTGGGAGGCCTCTGTTGGACATTGTGTATAATTACACCTTGGGTTATATTAAGGGCCATTTAGCAAGAGGGGGGATGTCTCTTGAGTCTTTGTATGTGCTGGTGGCATCAATAGCAACAGTTTTTGAAAGTCTGGAATACCCTTGGAATGTTTTGGTTATTGTGCTTGGGTAATTAAATTTTGCGGGCTCTTTCTTCTTCATTGGTGGATCTGCAGTATAGGGAAGTGTCCAGCGGCAACCCCCCGGCCCCCACAGCCGACATCATACCTGCACAGCCCCCACCTGTCCCTGTGACAGACATCGCGCCTGCACAGACCCTGCCGTCCCCTGCGACACTCAGACCCTGCCAGCCCCCATGGCAGGCATCCATCCGATCCAGACTCCGCTGGCTTAGATTCCGCCGGCTCCTATGTCAGGCACTGCACGGTATTTCTCCTGCACAGCACCCGCCAGCCCCCATGACGGACATTGCACCTCTCCAGTCCCCGCTGGCTACCATGACAGGAACCGCAGCTGCAACGAGTATTACACCTACTCCAACCTTGGTGATGGATGATGCAGCTGAACTACAGACCCAGTCAGTGCCGGTATCAGTCAACCCTGTGCATAAGACGAGACGTGCAATAGGACCAGATAGCAACAGTCAGTCAGGGACATCACACAATGAGGAAACAGAGGAAACCACTCCATCGTTATCCCTAAGTGAGCTGCGAGACATATGTAAGCATTACGGCTGTCAGGAAGGCGAGCAAGTGATTATTTGGCTACTCGATTGCTGGGACACTGGAGCCGATAGTTTGGACTTAGATGGTAGAGAAGCCAAGCGGTTGGGACCATTGACTAGAGAATTGGGTATTGACAGGGTTTTTGGAAGACCACCACAATCCCTTAGCCTCTGGAGATGACTCCTGTAAAGCGTGAGGAGCAAGTATCCCTATAGGGACGCTATCCCATACCACCCATCCAAGTGGACAACTATTGAGAGAGATGTTCAGAATCTGAGGGAAATAGCTGTGCGGCAGATGATTTTTACTGATTTGGACAACCTGAAGACACCATTAGATCCAGATGCACTCAAAATTACCGGACCCACTTGGCGCATGTGGGTACGGAGAGCACCAGCGGCACATGCTCATGGATTGGTATTATTTTGCTGGAAAGAGGATGAGGCACCGACAGTGGGTCATGTGGATACTGACATGCAGCATTATGCACATAATCTTTTTCTGCCGCGCAGGACAGTGTTTCAACATTGGACAGGTCACGTGACCAGGCCGCTGTCTCAGTTGAGGAAAAACCATAAATCTGCGGTAGCATGTGGCAGTGTATTGGACAACTGGTTAGATGATGTCCCTCGGCAGGTCAACACCTCAGCCATGGAAAAATCGTCTGAAAAAGCTAGGTGGGAACTTGATGAGATGTAAAACAGAACCAATTTTGTTCAGTAACTTCGCTTCTTAGCTGGGCTTCTTCTAACTACTGAAATTAAGAGTATATTGTGCAGACAGTGTTCAATCTCTCAGAGTGATCAGACCTATGTTCACAGCGGATGCCCAGGCACGGTGTGCAGAGAGGCTCTTGCTTATACTTATTGCTATAACACCCAAGGCCAACCAACTTTGTGGTTTCCCCCGTTGGACGGTTGGAAGTGGAAAAGCATAGTGGGGTCCCACCTGCGGGGAGGAGTGGACAGGACAGGTGACCAACGGGGTATTCCATCCCATCTGCCTCATGCTCAGTATAAAAGCTGAGGGATCAAAGGGTCAGCTCGCTTCCTTCAATGACCGGTCTGAGGAGGACTCTGTCTGTTCGTCTGCCTGTGATCCCGATCCTGAATCCTTATCTGGAATCCAGTTCCCATCCAGCACTGAGTCCAGTCTGGGATTGCCCCAGCGTCAGCCAGTGACGTGATCATCATCCTGGGAGCTTGATATGGTTTTGTATATATTTCATTATGGACTTTTTATTTTATTATTAATATTTCATTAACATAGTTTAGGTCCTTCTAAACTCATAAGTCCCTTTCTCTCCTGCCTCTCCTCGGTAGGGGAGAGCATCTGCCGTTCTGCCTGAGTGGCCAGTCCAGCCCAAACCTCAATACCTACACATTCACCCTCCATTTGGAGAGGTCCAGTTTCAATATCATTTGGAAATTGCTGATATTACTTAATGCGTAAGCAGATAAACAAAGACAAGTGGAAGAAAAAGGAAACTTTTTTCTTTTCTTTTCTTTCATTTTTAAAATCATTTCACTTCTGAAATCTCTCAAATAAGAATTGTAAAGTGAAGAAAATTATGCTCAGAGCCTTGGCTTGTTAGGGCATTTTGCATGTTAATGAACTGGCCTCTTGAGAAGTAAAAGGCAGCAACAAAGCTTCAAGTTTCTTAGCATGTCAGTGGGCTGCACTGAGGGCCACCCCTGAAAAGACCTTGGAGGGAATGACCAGAAAAGGGACTGTCCCTGGAGGCTGGTGAAGCAGGAAGTCAGAGGCACTGCTTACAGGTTGAAAATCAAACATGGAAGTGGTTGTGAAAGCCCTTGACCTGTCTCATCAAGCGGGATGTCCAAGCACTGACCCCCACACCCTGGGAATGGGGATCCTTTCCCACACGGGAAGCTCAGGGCTCTTCCTGGGAGCAGTGAGATGAAGGGGTGTGTGATGCCAAGGGCAAGACAGTGGTAGGACACCTCTCAGGCCCTCTGGAGGGTGGGGTGGAGGCAACAAGGCCCCGTTGATGTAAGGAACTGGAGTGCTCTCAGGGGCCTCAGTGGAAGAGACCGCAGCCATAGTCAAAAGGACAAGGATTTCAGTTCTGTTGGGGAGTCCCAGCCCCAAAAAAGGGGCCATACGCCCCACAGGCTGTGGCTGTTTCTCTGCAGATGCCAAGATCAGAGGAGATGATGCCAGCATCAGAACAGATGCAGATGCCAACCCCTGCTTCCCCACCCCACTCTGACCCCATGCTGTCCCAAGCTCTACTGATGACTCTGTCTTCACTATTTCTTCAAACACAAGGCTGTCGTTTTCTGAGGTTTTCCTAATGGCTGTGAGTTCCCCATAACCTGTGCGGCTTCTTCCAAAGCCCTCCTAATGCTCCTCAGATGCCAAAGATGTCTCAGCCCATAGACTCATTTGAATCCTCTATTTAGCTCCATGTCATTGCACGGAACTGCACATCCTCCTTCTGCTGCTGCCTCAAAGACAAAACTAGATCTATTTCACTGCAGTATGACACCCTCCTGATATCCCAAATCTGAGTTTGTTACACGGTGTGCAAGCCAATAACACACAGAGCAGAGGTATTTCCAAGTTTATTCCATTAATGCACGGAAATGGGGTGCTCAGCCCAAAACGGGAGCACAACTTAGCTTCAAAAGACTCCACTTCTATGCATTGATGTTTACATATTCAAACAATATATATATATATTCACAGTTACTCATTGTTATTCTCTTCAAGGATTGGTTGAGATTTCTTTGCTTCCCATGTAAATTAGTGCACAGACTCTGTCTTCTTCTTCCATTGTTCTCTTTTGAATAGGTGGTATCATTTGGGTAGGTGGTCAGTGAGTCAGTGGTCGCGATCTCCCCCTGGCAGAATTACCTTTTACCACTTCTTTGATCTTGGCAGTTCCAAGAGGTTTTCTTGGTTCGCTGACCCGCCCTACAGTTCATCACTCTCTTGACAGGAATCCCCTGCTTCTCAACAATGCTACATTGTCTGGTGGTAGTTCCTTAACTGAGTCATAGATAAATCATGTCTAGTTACTCTTTTACTATTTTCATATTAGGTAAATTATTAAATAGGGTTGGGGCAGTACAGGGGACTTGAAAAGCAGCAGGTGTCCTTGGTTGCTTCAATTACAATGACATTTATATTACGTTTTCTTAGTTTATGTCAATTTTCCTGCAACAGAGAGAGCTGCCCTGTTATTACAGAGATGCTCCTCAGGAAGGCAATTCTGATGCTGTGATGACACATTTACCGAAGGCCTCACTATTATCCAGCACAGTAGGGACAGCCTGTGAGGAGACATGGGCAGCTTACTGCTGCTGAAGGTGAACCCATTGAATCCCTTTCTTCAATGCTTCTTTGAGCTCCTGGTTCCTCATGCTGTAGATGAGGGGGTTCACTGCTGGGGGCACCACCGAGTACAGCACTGCCACCACCACGTCCAGGAATGGTGAGGAGATGGAGGGGGGCTTCATGTAGGCAAACATGCCAGTGCTGATAACGAGGGAGACAACCATTAGGTGAGGGAGGCACGTGGAAAAGGCTTTGTGCCGTCCCTGCTCCGAGGGGATTAGCAGCACAGCTCTGAAGATCTGCACATAGGACACCACAATGAAAACAAAACACTCAAAGAACAGACAGACACTGACCACAAGGACCCCGGCTTCCCTGATATAGGAGTCTGAGCAAGAGAGCCTGAGGATCTGGGGGACTTCACAGAAGAACTGGTGCAGGGCATTGCCCTGGCAGAGGGGCAGTGAAAATGTATTGGCCGTGTGCAGCACAGCGTTGAGAATCCCACTGCCCCAGGCAGCTGCTGCCATGTGGACACAAGCTCTGCTGCCCAGGAGGGTCCCGTAGTGCAGGGGTTGGCAGATGGCAATGTAGCAGTCATAGGCCATGACGGTGAGAAGAGAAAACTCTGCTGATATGAAAAAGAAAAAGAAAAAGACCTGTGCAGCACACCCTTGGTAGGAGATGGTCCTGCTGTCCCAGAGGGAATTGGCCATGGCTTTGGGGACGGTGGTGGAGATGCAGCCCAGGTCAAGAACAGAGAGGTTGATGAGGAAGAAGTACATGGGGATGTGGAGGTGGTGGTCGCAGGCGATGGTGGTGATGATGAGGCCGTTTCCCAGGAGGGCAGCCAGGTAGATGCCCAGGAAGAGCCAGAAGGTCAAGAGCTGCAGCTCCCGTGTGTCTGCGAATGCCAGGAGGAGGAAGTGGGTGATGGAGCTGCTGTTGGACATTTCCTGCCTCTGGGTATCTCTTATTCTTAACTGTGACTATCTGTTAAGGAGGAAAAGACAGTACTGAGTCAGAGCACACTTCTCTCAGCAAAATGGATGGCATATGTCTTCGCAGCCCCACATTCAGACCCTCTTTTCAGGAGCACCTCTCTGCAGCTCCCTCACTTGAGCTCTGGCTTTTGCTGGCTGAGGCTGCCACTGGGAGCAGGGCAATGGGCTCCCGAGGAGTCCTCCTTGCTCTGCAGCAAGAGGGAACTAGGACAGCAGGGCTATCTCCAATTAAATGTAATCGTGTTATATCAAAGAGCTTTTCAGCGTTGTTGTCGGCAATTTGCCCAACTGCACAGCAGAGGAGAGGGGATTTTGTTTTCTCTGTTTTGTTCTGGTTGTACCTGCCGCATTTCGGAGCGGTTTGGGATGGCCGAAATCCCTGACATTTCTAATGCACTCCAGGTGAAGTCTTGTGGGTCCTGAGAGGCAAAGGGAGAGTCCCTTAGTGCAGAGAGAGGAGAGCAGCTCTGCCCATCAGTCCTCTTCTCCGCTGCCCTGTGCTGGCAGCTTGCAGCTGGAGGAGGATCCCTCTCAGGTCTTGCCATCAAAAGAAGCAGGACACTGCGGAGAAGAAAGGAATCCAGGTTCAAAGGGCAGATATACAGGCTCATTGCCTTTTCTCATCTCTCCCCTCCCAGACTGGGACCAGGAGGGATCATTGCAGCTGCCCACGTACATCTGCCCAGCAGCATTTCCATGGCCTGAGCACCGAGATGTCTTCTCCATGTGGATCCGAGGGAGCACGGAGATACTATGGGAGAGTTGTGCCCTTCTGGAGAGCACCCTGCAGCCCCACAAGACTCCTCAGGGAAATAGTTGATGTCCTTAAGTTGCCTGGAGGAGACCTGGGCACATTGCTCCCACAGACACGACTGCAGAGCAGGACCCAAAGGGTTGGCATCTGAACGGGAGCTGAATCTGCCACCCGCAACCCCCACCCCCCGCACTGACTCAGTTTATCCAACGGTGAGAACAAGGGCAGCTCAGGCAGGAGGGGACGGCAGTGAAATGCCACAACACTCCTGACAAGGGAGGAGGGACATGCTAGGCAGATGGCAATCCGGGGTTCGTCCTTTGCTGGGCTCTGGCTGCTGCAGGGTCAATGCGTGCCCGAGACCCCGTGGGCTGGAGGGCAGAGATGTGCCCCGGCTGGGAACGGAGACCAGGCAGGAGCTGCCCAAGGGAAGGTGTCTGTGCTGCAGGGACAGCACGGACGGGCCCACATCCCCCTCGCCAGTGTTTCAGGCAGCAGCTCCCTCTCACTCCCTGCCCATGTCTCTGCTGCCGGCAGCTGTCCCCCTGTCCCCGGCTCAACTCCTGCTCAGGGCTCACAAACCCCATCCCACTGCTGTGCGCCCACCTCTGCCTGCCAACACCTCCAGGGACGGGGCACTGCCCAGGGGCATCTCTGAACGTGCGGGAGCTAAAAACCTGTTCACAGCAAACCTGATGTGGCTGCAAAGGGGAAGATGCTGCTGAGTTGGTGTGTTGCCCCAGAGGTCCTCTGAAAAATATCATGTAGAGCTCACCCGTGCTGCACTCTCTTGAGGGCAGAAGCCCTGACCTGCTCATCCCTACCCTACCATGTTGGGGATCACTCCTTCCACCCACAGCTTCTCCCTACAGCGCCGTGGGAGCTCCCCGGGCAGGCGCAGAGCTGACCCTGGCAGGCGGCAGAGTCCCTGCCCCGGCACACAGCCCCCGGGGTGCAGGGACCCTGCTGGCAAGGACAGCCCTGCCCACCCCTGCCTGCACACCCACCTTCACAGCCCTTCGACCATTCCTGGGAGAAGGCAGCCGTCATGCCCTGTGCCTCTGATGGTGAAGCAGGGAAGCCCCAATCTAGAGAATGTCCTCTTCTTCCACAGCAGAGAAGTTGTGAGCATCCTCCTGAAAGATCCCACGGGCTGTGGGAGGTGCCAGCTGTTGGAGATCTCTCCAGCTACTGCAGCTGCTCTGCTTTGGGAAGAGTTCTACCCCAATTCACCCTCAGCATCCTCCCTCTCCAGACTGCCCTTAACCTCTCTCTGCCTCCCTGCTCTGCCCTCGCTGCCTGCAGGCAGTGCCCTCAGCCCTGCTGCGCTGTGCAGAGGAGCTGCTTCTGGGCAGAGCTGTCTCTCTGCAGCGCTGCCCGCTTGCCAGAAGCTCCCTCTGGCCCAGCAGCCCAGCCCAGCTCAGCAGCAGAGGACCAGCCCACGGTGGCACTCTCTCTGTCCCCTCTGGGCTCCCTCAGAGATGTCCCTGGGGCTCCAGGGGAACCACCTGGGAAACAAGCTGAAGTCATCACTGATCTTTTCTCCCTCTGCTGGGCAGAGAAACTTCTTCCCTGCAATGCCATTTCCCCTTTCGGAGACAGAGTTATGTCCAAGAATCCCCTCTTCTTGCCCCACTAGGAGACAGCACACCCAGGCAGTGAAAGGCAGGAGTCTCCTGTACCTCCTGTACCCATGCAAAGCACAGGTGACACATGAGGTGCCAGAGGTGGTCTAAGACACGTGCTCGTAACTGATGGAAATATTAAGAGGGACAGGGCAGTGTCTGGAGTCATCGTTTTGAGGCTGGTGGGGCATGGTGGTGACACTCTCTCTCCTCCACCAGCTGTCTTTACCCCATCTCCTTTGGCACCCATGGCCCGTTTCTCACAGACACCCCTACAGTGCCCAACCTCATTCAGGGCAGCTGCTCCATTGGAAGGTGACCTACACCCTGTGGTGCTACGGGAGGTGCCAGGGCTCTCCTGCACAGCCGCATGCAGCCAGCAGGGACTACACAAGACCTGCAGCAACACGATCGCCATTCAGAGCAGCCGTGTAACACACCCCAAGAGAACCTCTGGGACGTTCAGTGCCTTTGTTCATGCAGCTGCAGTGAGGCAAGTCCTGTCCCATCTCCATCCAGCAGATGTAGGCAGTGCTTCTCCCACAGCCTTTAGTCATCCCTTTGATGATGCAATCATGGAACAGAGCAATGATTTACCCCATGTTCTTGGATCACAGGATGTCCATCGCCGAGGACATTTTCCAAAGCACCTTGTCTTTCCTGGAGATCAGCTTCCCCTTGCACCACAGGCCCTGCAGGCCTGCAGAGACGTCCCAGAGAGCAAAGCCCTCTCCTACCAGGGCTGCACAGCCCAGCCCTGCTTCTCTCTGGTCCTGAGGGTTTGCTCTCCTTCGGGTCACCTCATTTCCTCTTTCCATTGCCATCTGCCATCCACCCCTGCATGCTCTGAACAAAACCTTTGCCTTGCATGGGACCTTGGGCACTTGGCACCGGCTTTCTTTGTTACACATCTGAGTGTGATCCTCGTACCTTGGCTGAGGTCCAGCACAACTCTGCTCTGACCTAAAGAACCTATAATGAGGGAGAAGAAGGGGACAAATTCTTATTTACATCTCCATTTCACAGCTAAATGGGGAAGTTGAAACACATGCGGAAAAGGCCTTGATCTAAGGTGTGTGTAAGAAGTCCTCCGCTTGAGAACTTTGATGTTGGTCTGTACATTCTCATTATATTTTTCATAAGACACAGACCAGCAAGATGATACTTTCTCTGCTCCTATATACGTGGAGGTTTGTGCAGCCATCTGCAAAACCACATTTCCTCCAACAAACGGAATGTAGAGTGTTCCGAGAACATGTTTCTATCAGGACGTTTCACATCTAAATGGCCCCGGGAGCAATGAAGTTTGGGTAAACTGGATAGATCCTGCTTTTATTTCTTTGCTATCCAACATTGCCCCCACCTGCTAGCGCTTCCCTCCTGACATCCCTTTCTTTGAGACGGTCAGTGCTAGATGGCAACTGATCCACATATTGCCCGAGTTCATCCAGTCACCTTCTCTTCCAGGCACACAGAAAAGCAATCCAAGGGGACATGACCTGGGACATGTTCCTCATCTAAAGTGAAGCTAAGCAGCCTCAGCTCCGCAGCTCATCCTCTGGATCTTTTGGAAAGATGCATGCCACGTTGCTTTTTGCAGTTGTCATGGAGTCCCCCAGCCTCCAGGACCTTTCCAAGTTCAATCTGGGCTTTAGCTTGCCTAACCTGTTCCGGGCTGCTTGAACAATTTCTCTGTATTCCTCCCAGGCTTCCCGCCCCTGTTTCCACCCCCTATAGGCCTCCTTTTCACTTGCGAGCATGTCCAGGAGCTCCTTGTTCATCCATGCAGGCCTCCTGGCTTTTCTGCCTGCCTTCTTCTTTGTAGGGATGCATGACTCCTGAGCTTGGAGGAGGTGAGCCTTGAATATTAACTGGCTTACTTGGGCCCTTCTTCCCTCCAGCGCTTCATCACATGGCACTATACTGAGCAGTTGCATCAAGGAGCCACAGTCAGCTCTGCTAAAGCCCAGGGTGGTCAGCTTGCTGCGCACCTTCCTCGCTGCCTTGACAATCTCAAACTTGATCATTTCATGGTCACGGCAGCCCAGGCTGCCCTTGAGCTTGACACTGCCTACCTGCCCTTCTTGTTGGTAAGGACAAGGTCCAGCAGAGCTCCTCTCCTCGTTGGCTCCTCTACCACTGGGAGAAAGACGTTGTCAATACAATCCAAGAACCTCCTGGACTGCCTATGCCCTGCTGTGTTACCCTTCCAACAGATGTCAGCAAACTTGCTGAGGGTACACTCTGTGCCCTCATCCAGGACGTTGATTAACATGTTGAACAAGACTGGCCAGTACTGACCCCTGGGGAGCACTGCTACTTACAGGCCTCCAACTAGACTTTGCGCCAAACACTATGCTATCAGCCTCATTCCCCACCGTATTCTTGTGTCCAGTTAGGACATTGTGGTCTGATTGGGTGGATAAGTAGATGGGTAATAACTGAGATCAGTACTCGGGCTTGGAAGAACGTGGTGAACGCATAGTGTTCTGCCCAGAGGGATGTATCTAGTCGGGTTCCACCATGTTTCAAGGGTTTTTAATTACCCAAAGGAGATGAGAAAATGCTTTTTTTATAGCATTTGTAGCTGACACCTCATTGAGGAGAGCAGACACTATATTAGAGGGCAGGGTTGCCATCCCAAGGGACCTAGACAGGCTTGAAGGACAGGCCACTAGAAACATCATGTTATCCAACAAGGACAGTTCTAAAGTTCTTTCGCTGAGCTTGACTAAGGGCCTGAAGTGACAGAGGGCAGGGACTGCCTAGGTTGGTATCAGCACTGCAGGAAAGGCTCCGGTTATCCTTCGGTTTCATTAGGCAAAACATGAAGCCATCAGCAAAGGCCAAAAGCATCCTGGGTGGTATGAGCAGGAGCACAGCCAGTGGGAGTGATTATCGCCCTGGGCTCCGCACATTTGAGAACTGATCCAGAATACTCCCCCAGGTTCTGACCCGCTGCAATGCCTGAGAGACACTGGTAAACTGGAGCTCATTTAGTGGAGGGCCACCAAGGTCGTCATGGTTGGAGCACTTGTGCTGTGAGAAGAAGCTGAAAAAGCTGGGCTTGTCCAGCTGGAAGGAAGGAAGATCTTGGGGGAACATGCAGCAGCATGTCCCTGTGGACAACAGGATGCCGATGAGCCAGCAATGTGTCTTGGTGGCCGAGAAGGCCAATGGCATCCTGGGGTGCACCAAGCAGAGTGTGGCCAGCAGGTTGAGGGAGGTCATCCTCCCCCTCTACTCTGCCCTGGTGAGGCCTCATCTGGAGTACTGTGTCCAGATCTGGTCTCCCCAGTTCAAGAAGGACAGGGAACTGCTGGAGAGGGTCCAGCAAAGGGCTACGAAGATGATGAGGGGATTGGAACATCTCTCTTATGAGGAAAGGCTGAGGGACTTGGGGCTTTTTAGTTTGGATAAAAGGAGACTAAGGGGGGACCCTATCTATGCTTATATATACTTAAAGGGAGGGTGCCAGGGGGATGGGAACAGTCTTTTGTCAGTGGTGCCCAGTGATAGGACTATAGGGAACAGGCACAAACTTGAATGTAGGAAGTTCCATCTTAACATGAGGAGTAACTTCTTTCCTTTGAGGGTGGCAGAGCACTGGCACAGGCTGCCCAGAGAGGTGGGGGAATCTCCCACTCTGGAGACATTCCAAACTCGCCTGGATGTTATCCTGTGCAACCTGCTGTAGGTGACCCTGCTCTGGGAGGGGGCTTGGACTAGCTGATCTCCAGAAGTCCCTTCCAACCCTGACCACTCTGTGATTCTGTGAAACTGGAGAGATGTGGATTTGAAGGGTGGACTGTTCGGTGGATGAGGAACTGGTTGGATGGTCCCATCCAGTAGTGGTCAACGGCCTCATGTCCAGATGGAGATTTGTGCTGATGACACCACGCTGAGTATTGCGATTGACACTCCCAGGGAACAGGATGTCATCCAGAGGGACCTGGACAGGCTCAAGAAGTGGGCCCGTATGAACAGCATGAGGTTCAACAGGGCCAAGTGAAGGGTCCTGCACCTGGGTCAGGGCAATCCCTGATATCAATACAGCCTGGGGGATGAAGGGATGGAGAGCAGCCCCGCCGAGAAGGACTTGGGTATACTGGGGGATGAAAAGCTGGACATGAGCTGGCAATGTGTGCTCGCAGATCACAAAGCCAACAGTATCCTGGGCTGCATCAAAAGAAGCATCACCAAAGGTCGAGGGAGGGGAAATTTCCACCCGATATAAAGAACCTTTTAACAATGAGGATGGTGAGACACTGGCCCAGGTTGCCCAGAGAGACAGGAGATGCCCCATCCCTGGAAACATTCCAGGCCAGGTTGGCCGGGGCTTGGAGACAGCTCATCCAGTTGAAGGTGTCCCTGCTCATGGCAGGGGGGTTGCACTAGATGGCCTTTAATGGTCCCTTCCAACCCAAACCATTCCATGATTCTAAACAGAGCCCGTTTTTACTGGGAGGGGACCAAGTCTGTACTGGAAGGGTTTAATGAAATCCAGTTTCAAATGGCACAATGCCCAGTCGTACTGAGAGGGGATGAGAGCATCCAGTTTATACTGGAAGCATGCTCAGCCTGTACTTGGAGAGGTGAAAGAGGACTAGTTTGTAGTGGGAGGGGCCAAGTTTGTACTGGCAGGGGTTAAAGCAACCCAGTTTGTACTGTGACAGAGCCCAGACTTTAGTGGGAAGGGGCCAGGGGCTCCAGTGTGGACTGGGAGGGTGGCCCAGTGTACCCTGGGAGGGTCTAAAGGGATAAAGTTTGTACTGGGACAGGGCCCAGTCTGTTTGTACTGAGACGAGGCCCAGACTCTGCTGGGATTGGCTCAGAGGATCCCGTTTCTACGTGGAGAGGGCCCAGTCTGTACTGGGAGGAAACTGGGGGATCCAGTCTGTACTGAGATGAGGCCCAGTCTGTACAGGGCAGTGTTAAAGCGATCCATTTTGTACTGGTACACAGAGTAGTCTGCACTGGGAGCTGGGCTGGGATCCACTTTGGACTAGGAAGAGGCTCTTTCTCCGCTGGGAGGAATTAAAGGGATTGTCTTCATACTGGGACAAGGCCCCTTCTGTACTGGGAGGGAATCAGGGGATGCAGTTTGGACTGGGACAGGGCCTAGTCTGTCCTGGCATAAGTTAGAGGATCCAGATTGTATTGGAGGTGGCCAGTTGGTAGTGGGTGAGGACCAGGGAGTCCATTTTGGACTCGGCATTGGCCCAGTCTGTACTGGGAGGGGTTAAAGGGATCCAGTTTCTATTTGGACGGAGCCCAGTCTTTACTGTCAGGTGTTTAAGGGATCCAGTTTATAAAGGGACAGAACCCAGTCTGTACTTGGAGGGGTAAAATGGAGTAATCTCTATTTGTTGACAGTCTGTTCTGTACTGGGAGGAGAGCACGGGATCCAGTTTGTACCAGGAGGGGACCCAGTCTGTACTGGGAGGGGGCCACAGCATCTAGTTTGTACTGCCACGGGGACCAGTCTGTAGTGGGAGGGGTTAAGGGATTTGGTGTGTACTGGGAAGGGCGCAGTGTATACCGGGAGGGTTTAAAGAGGTAAAGTTTCTCATGGAATGGGGCCCAGTGGTTACAGGGCGGGGGCCATGGGATCCAGTTTGTACTGGCACCTGACCCAGTTTCTGTGTGGAGGGGGTGAGGTGGTGGAGTTTGTACTGGGACAGGAACTAGTTTTTACTAAGAGGGGATCGAGTGATCCAGTTTGTACTAGGAGAGGGCCCCATCTGTACTGGCAGAGGTTGAGGGGATCCACTTCATACTGGGTCAGGGCCCAGTCTCTTCTGGGAGGGGTTGAGGAGATCCACTTTCTAGTGGGACAGGGGCCCAGTCTGTCATGGGAAGGGTTAAAGGGATGCAGTTTATACTGGGACAAGGCTCAGTCTGTACTGGGAGAGGGTTGGGGATCCAGTTTGTACAGGGACGGGGCCCAGTCTTCTTGGGCTTGGTTCAAAGGGCCCCATTTTGGACTTGAAAGGGCCCAGTCTGTGCTGGGAGGTGTTAAATAAAGGCCAAGAAGGCAGATATCGTGGTGGGAGTCTGTTATAGACCACCCAACCAGGATGAAGAGACAGATGAAATATTCTAGAAGCAGCTGGAACAAGTGTCACGATAGCCAGCCCTTGTCCTCGTGGGGGACTTCAACTTACTGGATGTCTGCTGGAAATGCAATACAGTGGAGAGGAAACAGCCCAGGAGGTTCCTGGAGTGTGTTGAGGGTAACTTCCTGACACAGCTGGGGAGGGAGCAGAGGAGGGAAGCACCCCACTGGGCCTGTTGTTTGCCAACAGAGAAGGGCTTGTGGGGGATGTGAGGATTGGAGGCCTTCTTGGGCATAGTGATCATGAAATGACAGAATTTTCAATTCTTGGAGAAGTCATTAGGGGGGTCAACAGAACTGCCACCTGGGACTTCCGGAGGGTGGGCTTTGGCCTGTTTAGGGGTGTGGTTAAGAGAGTCCCTTGGGAGGAAGTCCTGAAGGGCAAAGGAGTCCAGGAAGGCTGGACATTCATCAAGAAGGAACTTTTAAAGGCACGGGAGAAGGCTGTCACCATGTGCCAAAAGACGAGCCGTCTTCAGCCGAAGACCTGGCTGAACAGAGAGCTTTGGCTGGAACTGAGGGGAAAAAAGGGGTTTATGACAGTTGGAAGAAGTGGCAGGCAACTCAGTTGGACTGCAAGGATGTCATGAGGTTATGCAGGGAGAAAAGTAGAAGGGCTAAAGCCCAACTAGAAATTAATCTGGCCATGCCATAAAAGACAATTAAAAAACTGTTTCTGTAAATACACCATCAACAACAGGAGGGCCAAGAAGAATCTCCATCCTTTATTGGATGTGGAGGGAAAGACGGTGACCAGGGATGAGGAAAAGGCTGACATACTTAATGCCTTCTTTGCCTCAGTCTTTAAGAGTAAGAGCAGTTGCTCTCTGGGTACCCAGCCCCCTGAGCTGGAAGACAGGGTTGGGCAGCAGAATGAAGCCCCCACAATCCAAGGGGAAATGGTGAGGAACCTGCTACATCACTTAGAAATACGCAAGTCTATGGCGCCGCTTGAGATCCACCCAAGGGTACTGAGGGAACTGGCAGGAGTGCTCAGCAAGCCACTTTCCATCATCTATCAGCATTCCTGGCTAACTGGGGTGGTCCCAGTTGACTGGAAGATAACAAACATGGCGCCCATCTACAAGAAGAACCAGAAGGAGGACCTGGGGAATTACAGGCCTATCAGTCCGACCTCGGTGCTGGGGAAGGTTATGGAGGAGATCATCCTGAGTTCCATCATGCAGCACATACAGGACAACTAGACGATCAGACCCAGCCAGCATGAGTTTATGAAAGGCAAGTCCTGCCTCAGAAACCCGACCTCCTTCTATGACAAGGTGACCAGCTTAGTGGATGAGGAAAAGGCTGTGGATGTTGTTTACCTGCACTTCATTAAAGCCTTTGACACTTTTTCCCACAGCATTCTCCTGGAGAAACTGGCTGCTCATGGCCTGGACAGGTGTACACTCTGCTGGGTAAAACACTGGCTGGACGGCCGGGACCAAAGAGTGGTGCTGAATGGAGTTCAATCCATTTGGCGGCCAGTCACAAGTGACGTTCCCCGGGGCTCAGTACTGGGACCGGTTGTCTTTAATATCTTTATCAACGATCTAGACAAGGGGGTGGAGTGCCCCCTCAGTAAGTTTGCAGATGACACCAATTAAGGTGGGAGTGTTGATCTGCCTGAGTGTTGGAAGGCTCTGCAGAGGGATCTGGACAAGCTGGATCCATGGGCTGAGGCAAATGGTGTGGGGTTCAACAAGGCCAAGAGCTGGGTCCTGCCCCTGGATCACAACAACCTCATGCAGCGCTACATGCTTGGGGCAGAGTGGCTGGAAAGATGCCCAGCAGAAAAGGACCTGGGGGTGTTGGTGGCTGAATATGAGCTGGCAGTGTGCCCAGGTGGCGAAGAAGGCCCACAGCATCCGG
This sequence comes from Vanellus vanellus, assembly GCF_965231255.1. Taxonomy (NCBI): domain Eukaryota; kingdom Metazoa; phylum Chordata; class Aves; order Charadriiformes; family Charadriidae; genus Vanellus; species Vanellus vanellus. The sequence continues at coordinate 839,330 of NW_028128467.1, read as the reverse complement.
GCTTGTACCAGTAAAAGTGTGGTGAGCAGGACTAGGAAAGTGATTGTCCCCCTGTACTCGGCACTGGTGAGGCCCCACCTCGAGTACTGTGTTCAGTTTTGGGCCCCTCAGTAAAAGGAAGACATTGAGGTCTTGGAGCGTGTCCAGAGAAGGGCAACGAAGCTGGTGAGGGGTCTGGAGGACAAGTCTTGTGGGGAGCGGCTGAGGGAACTGGGGTTGTTTAGCCTGGAGAAGAGGAGGCTGAGGGGAGACTTTCTCGCTCTCTACAGTTCCCTGAAAGGATGTTGTAGCAAGGTGGGGGTTGGTCTCTTCTCCCAAGTAATGAGAGAGAGGACTTGAGGGAAATGGCCTCAAGTTTCTCCAGGGGAGATTTACATTACGTATTAGGAAAAATTTCTTCAGCTAAAGGGCTTTTGAGCACTGGAACAGGCGGCCCAGGGAAGTGGTTGAGTCACCATCCCTGGAGGTATTTAATGGATGTGCAGATGTGTCACACAGGGACATGGTTTAGTGGTGGACACGGCAGTGTTAGGTTTACAGTTGGACTCTATGATCCTAAAGGTCTTTTGCAATTCTCAATGATTCTGTGATTCTTTTGGGACTCTGGATTTTGTTTTGTCCTTGCCCCTTTTTGGGAGGGCAGGAGGTGTCACAGAATTTTCCTACACTCAGCCTCGCTCACCCTCACACCCCACTGCCCCCAGGAAGAGCCCTGAGTCACCAGTGAGGGGCAGGACCTGCCTTCCCAGGGCCTGGGGGTCAGGGGTTGGCCTTTCTGCTGCATCAACCAAACCAAGGGGTTCCTCAGCATTACAGCCACCTGCCCAGTGCCTCTGCCTACCTGCAGCCACAGCCTCCAGTTATCTCCTCTAACGAGTCCCTGGGGAGGCTTTGGCAGTAAGGCCAGTGGCTGTACAAGCTCACTTTGGTGAGGAGTGTTGTGCCATCAGTCAGAGCCCTCCTTGGTGGCATTTCTGGGCACCGATAACAGAAGAACATGTCCAAGAAACATCAGCATGGATTTCATAGAATAGAATCATAGAATCATAGAATTGTTGAGGTTGGAAGGGACCTTTAAGATCATGAAATCCAACCATTAACCTACCCTGGCAGAACCACTTCTAAACCATGTCCCCAAGAACCACATCTACCCTTTCTTTAAACACCTCCAGGCATGGCGAATCCACCACCTCCCTGGGCAGCCTATTCCAATGCCTGATAATCCTTTCAGTGAAACAAAAATTCCTAATATCCAATCTAAACCTTGCCTGGCATAACTTGAACCCATTTCCTCTTGTCCTATCACTTGTCACCAGGGAGAAGAGGTCAGCCCCCACCTCTCTACAAGCTCCTTTCAGGGAACTGTAGAGAGCAATAAGGTCTCCCCTCAGCCTCCTCTTCTCCAGTCTGAACAACCCCAGTTCCCTCAACCGCTCCTCATAAGATTTGTCCTCCAGACCCCTCACCAGCTTCATTGCCTTTCTCTGGACACGCTCCAACACCTCAATGTCCTTCTTGTAGTGAGGGGCCCAAAACTGAACACAGTACTCGTGGTGGGGCCTCACCAGTGCCCAGTACAGGGGTATGGTCAGTTCCCTAGTCCTGCTGGCCACACTATTCCTGATACAGGCCAGGATGCCGTTGGCCTTCTTCGCCACCTGGGCACACTGCTGGCTCATATTCAGTCAGCTGTCAACTAACACCCCCAGGTCCTTCTCCCCCAGGCAGCTTTCCAACCCCTCTTCCCCAAGCTTGTAGTGTCCATGGGGTTGTTGTGACCCAAGTGCAGGACCTGGCACTTGGCCTTGTTGAACCTGAAACCTTGTTGAACCTGTTCTTACGGAAATAAGCACAAATGAAGAGATGTCCTAAACCCAGAATTCAACAGACTTTAGGAGAGGTGGAAATAAATGAAAGATGAGGGGGATTAAATTCAGAGCCTGAGAGAGAGAGTCCTGACAATGCAAAGAGAGGGGCAGGTCAGTAGCTCTCATCTTGCTATCAGCGGACATCCTGAAAACTCCTCATCTTCATCCCATGGGAGAACACCAAATTTTTATTAAAAGTATTCTCTTGTTTCAGCTGATGAGGTCGTGCTCATACATGTGTCAAAATGTCTCAGGCTTCCAGGCAGCGCTCCGCTGTCTGACCGTCAGTACCCAGTGGTGCTTGCAGAGGACCCTGTGTCTCTGAAGCACCTGCCTGGGCCTGGCCGCTGTCCCAGAGGAGCTGCTGGAGACCAGAGTCCCTGGGAAGCTGCAGCTGGAGCCTGGGCAGAGGGTCCCAGGACCTACACTGGCACCACGCGCCCGCATCCTTGCAACTGCATCCCACCCCAATTTTGTCATCATTTCCCTTTTGCAAACAGAGGCAGCACAAAAAATCCCCCAGAGATCAATATCTGAAAACAAGACAGAAGCAAGCAAGGAGGATAGCAACACCAACAATGTTTGAAACTTTTGGTTCTAAGAGAAAATTTCCTTCATTCTGCATCTTTCATTCTATTTCTTGGTTGCTTTATTTTATTTTATTTTATTTTTATTATTTCCATCATACTGGGACCTACAGCATTAAGAAAGCTAATTTTTGTGTCTTGCAAAGAGCCCAAGGCCCCCCAAAAATAGCTCCCTTCCCTGGACTGCCCATGCCACCTATAAGTCTTGGCACAGAGTGAGTCCCACTAGGAGGTGTTGACCACTCTTGCCTGATGGAGGAAAGCAGGTGGTGTGGTTTAAGCTGGGCTGGACACTAAACCTCCATCCCTGGAAAGATGATGGAACGGCTTGTTCTGGGTGTCATCTCAAAGCACCTGGAAGAAAAGAAGGTTATCAGAAGAAGTCAACATGGATTCCCCAAGGGGAAGTCAGCAGATCGAGGGAGGTCATCCTCCCCGTCTACTCTGCCCTGGTGAGGCCGCATCTGGTGCACTGTGGCCAGTTCTGGGCTCCCCAGTTCAAGAAGGACAGGGAACTGCTGGAGAGGGTCCAGCAAAGGGCCGCAAAGATGATGAGGGGATTAGAACATCTATCTTATGAGGAAAGACTGAGGCACATGAGTCTTTTTAGTCTAGAGAAAAGAAGATGGAGGGGGGATCTTATTAATGCTTATAAATACTTAAAGGGAGGGTGCCAGGGGGATGGGAACAGTCTTTTCTCAGTGGTGCCCAGGGACAGGACAAGAGGTAATGGGCACAAACTTGAACGTAGGAAGTTCCATCTTAACATGAGGAGCAACTTCTTTCCTTTGCGGGTGGCAGAGCACTGGCACAGGCTGCCCAGAGAGGTGGGGGAGTCTCCCACTCTGGAGACATTCCAAACCCACCTGGTTGCCATCCTGTGCAACCTGCTGTAGGTGACCCTGCTCTGGGAGGGGGCTTGGACTAGATGATCTCCAGAAGTCCCTTCCAACCCTGACCATTCTGTGATTCTGTGTGATTCTATGACCGACGCTGTCTTTAATTGCTCTCTCTCTTCCCAAAAGAGAAGAAAAGGAAGGAGAGATTTCCGAAGGGCAGACTTTAGCCTGTTTAGGAGCATGGTCGAGAGTGTCCCTTGGGAGGCAGTTTTGAAGAGCAAAGGTGCCCAGGAAGGCTGGGCATACTTCAAGCAGGTGCTCTTAAAAGCTCAGGAGAAGGCCATCCCCTTGTCTCGAAAAACGAGGAGACGGGGAAGACGACCAGCCTGGCTAAATAGAGAACTTTGGCTGGACCTCAGGAAAAAAAGAAAAGTTTACATTCTCTGGAAAAGGGGGTTGGCAACTTATGAGGATTATCAAGATATAACAAAGCTATGTAGGGGGAAAATGATAAGGGCCAAAGCTCAATCAGAACTCAGCTTGGCCACTGCAGTTAAAGACAATAAGAAAAGGTTCTTTGAATATATCAATAGAAAAAGGAAGACTAGGGAAAATGTAGGCCCACTGGTGAATGAGACAGGTGCCCTAGTGGTGGAGGACGCAGAGAAGGCAGAGTTACTGAATGCCTTCTTTTCTTCGGTCTTCACTGCTAAAGCTGTCCCTCATGAATCCCACCCTCTGAAGGCAAAGGGGGAGGTCTGGAGAGTGGAAGATTTTCCCTCAGTTGAGGAGGACCGGGTCAGAGACCACTTGGCCAAGCTGGACATTCACAAGTCCATGGGCCCTGATGGCATGCATCCGCGAGTGCTGAGAGAGCTGGCGGATGTTATTGCTAGACCACTCTCCATCATCTTTGAACGGTCATGGAGAACAGGAGAGGTGCCTGAGGACTGGAGGAAGGCCGACATCACTCCAATCTTCAAAAAAGGCAAGAAGGAGGACCCAGGGAACTACAGACCGGTTAGTCTAACCTCTGTCCCTGGGAAGGTATTGGAGCGACTCATTCTGGATGTCATCTCCAAACACGTTGAGGAACAGGAAGTTATTGGAAGTGGTCAACATGGATTTACCAAGGGTAAATCGTGCTTGACCAATCTGATAGCTTTCTATGATGTTATAACTGGTTGGCTGGACGAGGGGAAAGTCGTGGATGTCATCTACCTTGACTTTAGCAAGGCTTTTGACACTGTCTCCCATGACATCCTCATTAGGAAGCTGAGGAAGTATGGGCTAGATGAGGTGACAGTGAGGTGGATTGAGAGTTGGCTGCGGGACAGAACTCAGAGGGTTGTGATCAGCGGCACAGAGTCTAGTTGGAGGCCTGTAACCAGTGGGGTCCCCCAGGGGTCAATACTTGGCCCACTTTTGTTTAATATATTCATTAATGACCTGGATGAGGGGACAGAGTGTATCCTCAGCAAGTTTGCTGATGATACCAAACTGGGTGGGGTGGCTGACACCCCAGAGGGCTGTGCTGCCATCCAGCGTGACCTGGACAGGCTGGAGAGCTGGGCAGAGAAGAACCTAATGAGGTTCAACAAAACCAAGTGCAAGGTCCTGCACCTGGGGAGGAAGAATGCTAGGCACCAGTACAGGTTAGGGGCTGACCTGCTGGGAAGTAGCTTGGAGGAGAAGGATCTGGGGGTTGTGGTAGACAGTAAATTATCCATGGCCCAGCAATGTGCCCTTGTCGCCAAAAAGGCCAATGGAATCCTGGGCTGCATAGGGAAGAGTGTGGCCAGTAGGTCGAGGGAGGTCATTCTCCCCCTCTACTCGGCACTGGTGAGGCCACAACTGGAATACTGTGTCCAGTTTTGGGCTCCCCAGTTCAAGAGGGACAGGGAACTGCTGGAGCGAGTCCAGCGAAGGGCAACTAAGATGATTAAGGGCTTGGAGCATCTGCCTTATGAGGAAAGGCTGAGAGAGCTGGGACTCTTTAGCCTGGAGAAGAGAAGGCTGAGGGGAGACCTTATTATGGAGTACAAGTATCTAAAGGGTGGGTTGAAGGAGGATGGAGCCAGGCTCTTTTCAGTGGTTCCAAGTAACAGGACAAGGGGTAAAGGGTATAAGTTAGTACACAGGATGTTCCATTCAAATACACAGAAAAACTTCTTTACGGTGGGGGTGACAGAGCACTGGCACAGGCTGCCCAGGGAGGTCGTGGAGTCCCCTTCTCTGGAGATTTTAAAGACCCGCCTGGATGCAGACCTGAGTAATGTGCTCTGGGCAATCCTGCTTTAGCAGGAGAGTTGGACTAGATGATCTCTAGAGGTCCCTTCTAACTCTGATAATTCTGTGATTCTGTGATTTCTGGGTTTTAAGGGATACTAAAACTACTGTAATGAAATATTAAAATATAAATAAAAGATAATAATATCAATTTAAAAAAATTAAATATAAACCATACATTATAAAACAGCATCGAGCTCCCAGGGTAACGATCACGTCACAGGGAGACACTGGGAATGTCCCAGACTGGTTTCTGTGATGGACGGGAACTGGATTCCAGATCTAGATTCAGGAACACACAGATCGGGGTCAGAGGCAAATGAACAGATAGAGTCCTCCTTGGACACTGGCCATTGAAGAAAGAGGGCTGACCCTTTGATTCCTCAGCTTTTATACTGAGCATGAGGCAGATGGGATGGAATACCCTGTTGGTCAGTTTTGGGTCACCTGTGCTGTCCACTACTCCCTGCAGGTGCGACCCCTCTACATACACTTTTCCGCTTCCAACCCTCCAATGGGGCAAGTAACAAAGTTGGTTGGCCTTGGGTGTTATAACAATATGTATTAGCAAGAGCCTCTCTGCACACCATTCCTGGGCATCAACTACAAACATCAGACCGTATTGGCTAGAAGCACACATTCTCTGAAGAATATGCCACTAAATTCAGAGAGGACAATCAGGTAGAAGAGGCTTAGCTGAAAAGTAGAATCTGAAAATAATTGCTTCTGTTTTACTTCAAAGCAGGCCATCAGCCCAGCTGTCAACAAGCTGGCTATAAGGAGACTACAGGAGACCACGTCGAAGGCCTGGCTGGAGTCTGGGTACACAACATCCCCTTCCTTTCCCTTCCACATCTGTTCTGCACTCCCTTTCTATTCCTTCACATGGCTGGAGATGGCTGCAGGAGGACTTGCCATGTCCCCTGCCCTGGTGAGGCTGACCAGTCAGTCGTTCTCCCAATCCCCCTTCCTGCCTTTTTGGAAGACTGGTTCCACGTTGGCCTTTCCCAAGTCCCCAGGAGACTCCCTGATGGCTCTGGCCTTTCCAAGGTGTTTGAGAGAGGTCTCACAAGGACACTGGCCAGCCTTCTCCAACTCCTGGACACCAAAAGCCTTCTCAGTATCCCGCACTTCCAGAGAAGTCCAGACACTGTCTTTGTCTCTCTGTCCCCTGCCCCACCAGGCACTGGGACCAGGGTTCCCTCAGCTCTCTTCCTTGTGCTGCCAACACAGTTAGAGAAGTCCTTCTGGGTGCCCTCCCCATGCATGGCCAGTTCCAGCCACCGCTGAGCTTTGGCTTTGCTGGCTCCACCCCTGCACCCACAGGTCAGGTGTCTCTCTGCCTCCTGGGCAGCCTGTTCCCCCTCCAGCCTCCCTGCGCTTCCTTGGGCGCTTTGACCTCCTACGTCAGGGGAGTCATCCACCTCTTGCCAGGCTCTTCTTGACTCCCTGCGCATCAGAGTGGCTTCTTCCTGGGCTTTGAGGATGTCATCCCTGAAGATGCAGGAAGGACTCACAGCCCCTTTGGCCTCCAGGACAGTCCAGGCACATTCTCAGCTGATTGAAGTCACATCTCCTGCAGTCCTGCTTGGTGATTTTGCTCTTTGTCCTCCTTGTCCACCTTCTCATGGTCATTGCAGACATGGCTGCACTCATCCTTCCCATCCCAACACGGATCCATCTTGTCTGTCAGTAGGAGATACTGTGACATCATCAAGTGCATCACAAAACCCAACGCGACACACATGAAAGCTCAAGCAGTGGAGAGGGGTCGAGCTAGGCAAAGGCAACGTGGTTGGGCTGTTGCTTGTGAGGTCACCTCATGACAGCAGTGTGGTTGGCCAGGAGCAGGCAGGCACCATGAGGCCATCAAGACCACCAGATGGGAAGGCTCCAGAGAGATAAGCGGGCCCCTGGTGACGCCCTGCCCTGGGCTGAAGCCACCTGTTCCTGCTGTGGGAATCTATGGAACGTGGCATAAGAAACTGCGGGATGTGGAGGAGAAGAACGGGAGAAGGGACCAGCAGTAGGGGCAGCTCTGTGTGTGCCGGTTGGGTCTCACAGGTGGCTGCAGACATGAGAAGTAGCCACACAGTGGGCAGCACTGGTACCTTCTGGGCAGTCAATTCCTGCAAGGCCATCAGTGCCTGGGGAAGCCATCAGAGATGCCCTTGACATCCCAGAGGATGTAGGCACTGGTATCCAAACTCAAATTTGAGTAGAAATGGAGAAAACCTGAGACCTAATTGGTGAGGGTTATGAATCGGGGGGAGAATGGGGCAGAGAAAGGGAGGGATGAAGGGGGATTGTGGAAGAAGAAGCCTGTGGAAGAGTGGGGAGGAGGGGAGCTCAAGGGCCCAGCTGCCTGTGAGGAGGTGGCTGGTCAGTGCTGGTCTGGCCAAACCCCGTTCCAGATCACCATGGTCTCTCCTGGTGTCCTGCAGTACCGGTTTCAGTTGGGGCAGTGTTAATTATCTTCCTAGTAACTTGCGTGTTGATAATCCCTCGATGTTTTTGTCATTGCTGAGCAGTGCTTGCACTGCCCCGAGGCTTTTTTTGCACCTCACCCCACCCCACCCCACCAGTGAGTAGGCTGGGGGTGCACAAGAAGCTGGGAGGAGACACAGCTGGGACAGCTGAGCCCAACTGACCAAAGGGATTTTCCGTACCACAGGGCATCGTGCTCAGCAATAAAAGCTGGGCCAAGAAGGAGGAAAGGGATAACCTTCAGAGGGATGGGATTTGTCTTGCCAAGTCACCATTACACATGATGAAGCCCCGCTTTCCTGGAGATGGCACCATATCTGCCCGCCGATGGGAAGCAGTGAATGAATTCCCTACTTTCCTGTTCTTGCGGGCACGGTGTTTGCTTTACCCGTTCAAGTGTTCTCATCTTGATGCATGTTTTTCTCACTTTACCCTTCCAGTTCTCTCCCCATCCCTCAGGAGAGGAGAGTGAGCGAGCTGCCCGGTCAGGGCTCAGCAGACGTGTTTCCCTTTCCACTCAGTGCTGTAACAGTTCTGTGTGCTAAAATTTCTTTTCCATCCTGCTGACGACAAATTAAATATCATTCATTTTATTCTTGTCCTTCATTCTTACTTCATAAGACAGCTGTAACTTAAGAGCATTTAGATTCAGGCACAAAGTTTTTAGAACAGCCTTTTTCTCTCATTGCAAACTCATTCTTATCATTTCATGGTAAGACCTCTGCACCGATGTTGCCCCTAATTTATTTTGGCGGTCTCTCTTTCCTCCATATTTCAAATGTGAGAGGAGTTTATTGTTTTACCAAGCAATGTCAAGGGACAGATCCCCAACTGGTGGAAAGCACAAAGCAGGCCAAATTTTTGTGGTGGAACCCAGTACACCACCATTATATTCATTTTGGATCTCTGCAGACCTATCCCTTCAGCAGAGTGCCTGGAAGGGCTGAAATCCCTCCATCTGCGCTTCATATCAGCATTGAAGGTGAAATTATTCCACTCAGAGGTGGTGTTTTGATTCTCATCACAGTCTAAAACGCTACACGGGGCAGGAGATATTCCAGGACACCTCAAGGGGCATCACACTCTTCTGGACCGAAAAGTGGAATCTCTGGGGTCATGGCGTATCAATACTTGTGGTCAGGGATCTGGTCAAATGACCCAGCTCTATTTCTGTAATGGTGGTTGAGTTTGCTCAAGTAACCCCTGAGCTGATCCCCAACCACTGCTGGTTGTCCTCCTCCACGGGAGGGGATCACAGGGGGCATCCCCTCAACACAGGGGACATCCCCTGTACTCATCCTTCCTGCCAGTCTCTCCAGCAGGGCCTGTATTCCTCCCCTGCAGAGCCCCACGTGAGCAAGCTGTCCCACCACATCTCGTTGAGTCAGAACCCGTCACAGTGGTATGACAAGCCGCAGGGCTCCAGCTCCTCCTGCCTGCCATCCACCTCCTCCTGGCTGGGCACGTTTTGGCTGCAGCAGCTCAGCTGTGGCACAAGGGTGGAGCACAGACTCCTCACAGGAAAGCCTAAGCCCTCCTCCTGACCAGAAGAACCATTGTACATCGAGCAGGGTTGGTTTCTTGTAAGGCTCACACTCTCTCAGAACCTTTGGATGCAAACCCTCCAGTCCCATGGACTGGTAAGGGTGCAGTTTGCTCAAGCAACCCCTGGCCTGATCCTCATCTACCGCTGGTTGTTCTCCTCCAGAGACCTGCCTCCAAGCACAAAGGCCTGGGAGACCTTGCTGGCGGTAACTGACGCAAAGAGGATGTCAAATATCTCGATCTACCTGCACCTACTCTTACTAAACTGAACTGTTGTCCCACAATATTTCTGATTCTTCTTTAGCTGTTCCTGAAGTAGAAACAGCTCATCTTGTTGCCTTTGAGTTGCCTTTCAGTTTCAATTGAGTTTTGGCATGAACCATTCCCGTGCTTGGAGGATACTTTCTTTGAAAACAAGATGCCTCCAGGCACACCGTGAAAATTATTTGTCTGTTCCTTGGCTCTGTCATCATTGGTGTGAGTAAAGACCCCGGTGTGATGTGCTTTGTGTCCATGCAATGCCCTCAGCTATTGGGTAGAGAAGGGACAGACCTTGCCTCACTGATGGCGTCTGACAAGGATGCCTCTGACTGAAGGTATCAGTCAATGGCACGCATGCTCCAAATCTCATTCCTGGCAATGCCATCTGGGGTGTCTGTCACACACCCACCCCGAATGGGAATTTCTCTGCTCTTGGTTCTGTGCTGTTCCTGCCAGCGTTGGCATCTCAAGTAGCTCTGTGGGCCTCCATTTAAAAATTAAATTGAGCATTTAGTTTTGACAGGCAATGTGGAGATGAGCATGAAGCAACTGCCAATCTAGTGAGTGGAGACCTGGTGAACACAGCTGATCGAGCTCTCCCTGTGGCACATGACTCCAGTTGTTCAAACGAATAACTCTAAAAGCTGCCCTGAAAATAATGAGTGGGGACATGTTCATTGGCCATAATTTGGGCATCAGCTCTCCTTCCAGCTGGCCAAAGGAAATTCCCAGCAGCCTTTAAGAGAAGTTTCCCTGTCGCTATGAACTGCTCCAGTAGGGCTTGCAGTTGCCTGCACATATCTTCGTCCACCCCCGACACCTTAAATGTCACCAGGCGTTGTGTCTGAACAGCCCAACCCTGCCCTCCACCTCCATTAACCAGCAAGGGAGCTGAGGCAAGGAGCTCACGTGTAGCTGTTGATTTTGTGCACACCTGAAGACCTGAGGCAAGAGGAATCCCACCTCCTGTGGGTTTGTGCTGTGCGTGGGAGGGAGCTGAGCGCCCTTCTGGCCCCAGGACTACAAACGGACAAATGAGATGCGCCTATTGACTCATGTGCATCCCTTTCCTCAGCAGAGGTAAAGGAGATCCCTCCCAGTAACAGACTGGGTGTCCCGTCAAATGATGGGACCAGGAAAGGTGATTCTCAAATGCAAAACTCCTTTCCTAATAGGAGAAATGACAGTGCAGGAAAGAAGTACTTCTGCCCAGCAGAGGGTGGTGACATCAGGGACTCCTTCAGGCTGTTTCCCATCAGGTTCCCCTGGAGCCCCAGGGACACCTCCAAGGAGCCCAGAGGGGACAGAGAGAGTGCCACCGTGGGCTGGTCCTCTGCTGCTGAGCTGGGCCGGGCTGCTGGGACGGAGGGAGCTCCTGGCAAGTGGGCAGCGCTGCAGAGAGACAGCTCTGCCCAGGAGCAGGGCTGGGGGCGCTGCCTGCAGGCAGCGAGAGGAGAGGAGCGAGGCAGAGGGAACTTAAAGGCAACTGGGAGCAGGAGGACGCTGAGAGCTCACTGAGGGAGAAATCTTCACAGACTTTGACACAGTACATCTCTGGCTGCAGGGCAATGCAGCTCCAGTTCCTGCAAGGATCTCCTAAAACTGGCACATCCCACAGCTTGTGGCATCAGTAAGGACAACTCTGACAGTTTCTCTGTTGTAGAGGAGGATATGCTGCAGGTCAGGGACATTCCACTGCACCGTCAGAGGGACAAGAACATGATGACTGCCTTCTCCTAATGTCTGCAGGAGTGTAAAGGTGGATGTGCTTGTGTGGTATCCCAGGGCTGTCCTTGCCAGCAGGGTCCCTGCACCCCAGGGGCTGTGTGCCGGCGCAGGGACTCTGCCGCCTGCCAGGGTCAGCTCTCCACCTTCCTGGGGAGCTCCCCACGGCGCTTCTGTGGGGAGAAGCTGTGGGTGGAAGGAGCATCCCCCAGCAGGGTAGGGTCCTCCTGCTTTTGAGGGTTGCTGCTCACAGGTCAGGGCTGCTCAAAGATGCAAATCACCCCCAGGATATTTCCAAGGGTTTGTCTCAAAAAGAAGATCAAAGCAGGAATCACTATGAAGATAAGGAGCTTTCCTGACTCTGTCTTTTCAGTTTCCTATTCTGGGAAGGGGATGGGGGAAGAGAAAAGTGTACCTGGAAAAGGAGCTTTCAAGTTTTAACAAGTCACTGAGACTCCTGAAATTCAACTCTTACAGGTCAGTAGATCTGCCACAAGCCTCCTAAGGTGCCTTCAGCCACTCCTCTGCCTAACGACAGCACCAACATCCCCTCTGCTGGACCTGTCAGGGTTGTCCTGACCTGCCCTTTTCCACCTGCCAAGAGGAACATGCAAACAGGCAGGTTTCTGTCCAGCCCAGGTGAGCGCACAGAGTTTGGGGTGGGATTTGTGACCACTCACAGGGAAAAGGCATGGGACAGGGAAACACCTTTCAGGAGGAAAATCTCCAGGCAACGGGGATATGATCAGGGAATGAGACGAAACTAAAACCAGAAAGGTTGTGGGAGGGAGAATTCAGAAATCTCCATGTGATCCCCTCCAGTGCAGACCCCTTCCTCTGAGCAAGCCCCCTTGCCTCCTCTCCCACCCAGCAAAGCCTCTGCCCTCAGAGCTGTGGGGTCCAAGGCGTGAAACACCTCCTCTGCAGCCAGAGCTCCAGCAGAGCGCAGTGCAGCTCTCCAGCCGTGTGCCCGCTGCCCTCTGCAGAGCACAGGGGCTGAGAGCGACTGCCGGGCAGTGCTGGTGTCCGGGAGGTGACGTGCCCGGCTGGGTAAGGGTAAGGCTATCCTGAGTGCCCAGCTGCCTCTCCCATGGCCTGTCTGAGCTCACTGTGATTTTCCTTCTTCCTCTACTTTTCCTTCTTCCTCTACAGGTTTGTGCTATTGCTATTGTTATCTTGTTCTGGCTGTCAGGCTCTCTGGGGAGGTGGAGTTTCTGCTGCAGACACACACTGATCTTGTGTGTCCTTTCACTCAACTGTGTCTATGGGAACAAGTTCCAGATTTCCTGGCACACATGGAGATGTGGTCAATGCAGTCTGTAGGGCTGGGATATGAGCCGGCTCTTACTTAATGAAATATCATCATAAGGACAACAGGCTTCCTCCCTGAGGTGTCCTTCCAAGCTGTGACCTTCCCTCAGGATGCAAACCTGTCCTCAGAGCACTTCTGTTTTATCTGAAAGCCCCAGATAGAAGCACTGAGATGTTATGATGGAGGAAATGCTGTTGGGTTGGTGAGATGATCCATGTGTGTCCTTGTCTAGAAGTGGGGGGCTGAGACCTTGAGAAAGGGTGAGACATTTAGCGGTCTGCAGTGACCAGTGTCACCACTGGTGACACCAGTGTCTGGTTGACTTCCAGGGTAAGGTGGGAGTGTGATCAACCTCCATGTGAGAAAGGTGGAAGCCCAAGGCTCTGGGAACAAGATGGAGAGGCAGACACGCTCCTCTCACCCTGCACTGAGCCAGAGGCAATCCTCCTGCCTCACAGGACTCGCTCTGTTCTCCCTGAGCACAGCAAAAATGCTGGGGCTTTCTGCCGTCCAGTAACACTCCCCATGCGGGATGAGGGAAGCAGTAAAATACCCAAACCTTGCAACATCCATTCTACCATCCTGGTTCCTTAGCACTGGGAGTGCAGACACTGAAATCCCTTCTGCGTTAGAAGTAGGTTCCTCTAAGTCAAGAGCCAGGACTGGCTCCTGCCCCCACCATGCCCACACACCCACTGCTGCAGGGCAGGGCTGACTCCTCAGCAGCCAACAGGCAGAGGCCCTGCTCCTCACAGCACACTCAACCAGCACCAACCAGAGCTGCAGGACCAGTGATGAAGGAAGGTCACCTGGAAAAAGAATGGGGTTTGTGTGTAGCCGTCAAGGGTCTAAGGAAAAAGGCTTTGATTTTCATCAAAAAAATCTCCCCTAACTCTTCATTGCCCGTTCCTCTAAGGATAGGACCACATGCCCAGAGGCAGCAAATGTCCAACAGCAGCTCCATCCCCCACTTCATCCTCCCGGCATTCACAGACACACGGGAGCTCCAGGTCTTGACCTTCTGGCTCTTCCTGGGCATCTACCTGGCTGCCCTCCTGGGAAACGGCCTCATCATCACCGCCATCACCTGCGACCACCACCTCCACACCCCCATGTACTTCTTCCTCCTCAGCCTCTTTGTTCTTGACCTGGGCTGCATCTCCACCACTCTCCCCAAAGCCATGGCCAATTCCCTCTGGAACACCAGGGCCATCTCCTACTGGGGATGTGTTGTCCAGCTCTTTTTCTTTGTCTTCTTGATTGTAGGGGAGTATTGCCTTCTCACCGTCATGGCCTATGACCGCTACGTTGCCATCTGTCAGCCCCTGCACTACGGGACCCTCCTGGGCAGCAGAGCTTGTGTCCGCATGGCAGCAGCTGCCTGGGGCAGTGGGTTTCTCTATTCTCTCCTGCACACAGCCAATACATTTTCACTCCCCCTCTGCCAGGGCAATGCCCTGCACCAGTTCTTCTGTGAAATCCCCCACATCCTCAAGCTCTCCTGCTCACATTCCAACCTCCGGAACGCTGGGCTGCTTGTGTTTGGTTTTTCATTATCTTCAGTCTGTTTTGTTTTCATTGTGGTGTCCTACATGCAAATCTTCAAGGCTGTGCTGAGGATGCCCTCGGAGCAGGGACGGCACAAAGCCTTTGCCACTTGCCTCCCTCACCTGGCTGTGGTCTCCATGTTTATCAGCACTGCTACGTTTGCCTACCTGAAGTCCCCCTTCATATCTTCCCCATCCCTGCACCTAGTGGTGGCATTCCTCTATTCCGTGGTGCCTCCAGCAGTGAACCCCCTCATCTACAGCATGAGGAACCAGGAGCTCAATGACGCACTGAAGAAACTTCTTCAATCACTTGTCTTTCAGCAGTGATAAGCAGCCCATGTCTCTTCAAAAGTGATTTTGAATTCCTATCAGCAACCTCCTGTGCTTTGGGCATTTTACCTGTGATAGTCCTGTTTGCCCAGGAGTGTCTACATCCACTCCACTTCTCCAGAGGCATGAACCCAGCCTGACCAGTCTGACTCAAAGGCCTTATACGTGTGTCTTTCGTGATGTTTTTCTCCCATGCCACAGCTTTCTAATAAAAGTGTATTTTCTCAGTCCCAGTGTCTGGAGTTTGAGCTCTTCTTCCACAGCTGAGGTCAGGAATAGGCTGAAGAGATTGCAGCCATGAGACCATGTTGCTGAGCTGGGGTTCACCATGGCCTCAGGGGTGGATGGCACAGGCTGATGTGTTGGGGAATGGGTCTGTCCTGAGCCTTTACGTGTGGGCGCCCAGTTCCAATGGTAACGATGAATGACCAACAGGGACCTGCCTGGGACTGTCTCCTTGTGGCTTTTGGGCACCGCAGCCCACTCACCCTGCAGAAGAGCACTGCCAGCTCAGGGTCTTGTGGGGCCATGGGGATGGAGCTGGAGTGGCCAGCCAGGCCAACATGGACGCAGTCCCCCAGGAAAAGGGTCTCTAGGGACAGGGAC
Source organism: Vanellus vanellus (assembly GCF_965231255.1). Classification (NCBI taxonomy): domain Eukaryota; kingdom Metazoa; phylum Chordata; class Aves; order Charadriiformes; family Charadriidae; genus Vanellus; species Vanellus vanellus. The sequence continues at coordinate 823,931 of NW_028128467.1, read as the reverse complement.
ACCCCTGGACACGAGCAAAGGAGCACCTCCATGCTTCCACAGGGGAGGTAAATGAAAAAAGAGACCTGTTTCTGCAAGCAGCAGCTCAGGGCAGTTTGCACTGTTGCTGGGGCCGCAGGAGAAGCCTGAGGAGCCCCTGGGTCAGGAGTCTTGTGGTGGGGAGAGGGGCTGGCTCAGTGGGGCTGCCAGCAGTTGGTGATAAGGGTCTCTTGGAGACAAATGCAGGGGACAGTGGGAGGCCCTGGGCTCTGTCTCCTCATGCTATGGCTGGCCCTCAGCCCTGGGGCTGATGAGGAAGGCTGAGACCACCTCTCTCTGCTCCCCGGGACCTGCTGTGCTCTTCAGAGGGGCTGTGGCTGCGGGGTGAGTGCCCAGAGCTCTGCAGCACCCTGTGGTGGGGATTTCTGTAGGGCCGGCCCAGGCTGGACTTCTCTCCTGGGCTGGTCTGGGCAGGAAAGTGTCTGGGAGAGGACAACACCCGTGTAGAGCTCAGCTGGTTGGGTGTGCAGGGGGAGGGCACCTAACAGGGTGCCCACAGGGCAGAGCCAGGTGACACGGTGAGGCAAACAAGTCAGCAAAGGTGCAGAAGAGAGGGGCCCAGTCTATGCCATGTTCCCTGGACACCCCGGGGAAGCTGCACGAGAGGCATTCTTTCTGACCACTCCACACACCGGGCTTTCCATCTCTGGCCGTACAGCCCAGCTCTGAGGAGGGACCTTTGCTTCATGGTCATCCCCATCCTTTGCAGCTTCGTGATACCCAAATACACTGCAATTATTAATAAAAAGGAAACCAGTTTCCTACTGACACTCATCACACACCAAATCCCAGAAGCTCTTGCCACTGCTGGTCCCTCAGCCAAGCCTGTTGTGAGACAGCTCTGGCTCCATCAGGTGCTCATGGCCTTGTCTCGAGAGATATTGCAAATCTACATTGTTGTAGACTCTGCCAAGTTGCCTGGGTCTGTGCTCCAGTGTATGGCTCTGAGAGATTTCTGGAAAGATAAAACAACAAACAAACATTTCTCTCAGCCTTTCCTTGTATATAATGTGCTCCAGGCCTCGCCCATCTTTCTGGCCTTTGCAGGACTTGCTCCCGCCTGTCAGGGTCTTTCTTGTGCTGGGGAGCCCCAGATTGGACACAGCCGTCCTGATGTGGCGGTCCTGTAATGGGTCAGCCTTGACCAGCTGCCAATCACCCACCCAGCTGCTCCTTCACACCCCAGACTCAAAAGGACAAAAGGAGAAAATAAGATGCAATAGTTCACGAGTCAAGATAAAGACAAGGAGATGACTTACGAATTACTGTCAGGGGCAAAGAAGAGTTGACTTGGGGATGATCAGTTTAATTCATTGCCAATTAAAATAGATTTTGATAGTGATAAAATATAATATAATAAAAATAATAAAGACCATTCTCCTTCCCCAGTCCTTTTTCCCAGGCTCAGATTACTCCATCATTCCCAATTCTTCTACCCACCCTGACTCTGAGACATGTGGGGGGTGGGGGTGGTGAATGGGGGGTTATGGTCAGCACAGAACCTCTGCATCGCCTTCCTCCTTACACTTTTACCCTTCCCGGCATGGGTCCTCTCCACAGGATCTCACCCTATTTCTGGTACAGGCTACGTGTTGTTAATTTCCTTCAGTCTTACTTCTCTCCTTTATACTCACAAAATCACAGAAATATGGAGTTTGGAAGAGACCTCTAGATATCACCTAGTCCAGCCCTCCAGCTGAGACAGGCTCAGCTAGATCAGCTTTTTCAGGGCTTGTCTAGGTGGGTTTGGATATTTCCACAGATGAAGACATGCAATACATGTTTCAGAAAGATGGGAAATTACAAAATAAGGACAATTTTGTTTGCTAATAACAGAATTAGACTACTGAAAGATAGGCCAGCTTTTAAGTGCCTGAAGCTCAAAGCAGCAGTGGGATTGTTGAGAGGTGTCTGAATGGTGAAAGAGGAAGGGGAAGGGAAATGTAGAGAGCAATCGCAAGTGCTTCTGTGCAGATGCACTGCTGGAAAGGTGCCTTCAGACATGGTCAGTTTAGTTAGGAAATATGTGAAAGATGAGGAAGATTAAATGCGGAGCCTGAAAGAGGGAGTCCTGACAATGCAAGTACAGGGGAAGATCAATAGCTCTCCTCTTCCTATAAAATAAACTCATTTGATCTTATGGGAAAACACTGATATTTATTACAAGTATTCACTTGTTAAGGTGATGAGGTCATGCTCATATGCATGTTAATATTTCTCAGGCTTCCAGGCAGCGCTCTGCTGCATGACCATCAGTACCCAGTGGTGCCTCCAGAGGGCCCTGTGTCTCTGAAGCACCTGCCTGGGCCTGGCCACTGTCCCAGAGGAGCTGCTGGAGACCAGAGCCCCTGGGAAGCTGCAGCTGGAGCCTGGGCAGAGGGTCCCAGGCACCTACACTGGCACCGCGCTCCCGTGTCCCTCTCACTGCATCCCACCCCAATTTTATGATCACTTGCCTTTGCAAACAGAGGCAGCACACAAAATCGCTGAGAAATCACTTATTAAAACAAGACAAAACCAAGCAAAGAGAATAACAACACCAAAAATGTTTGAAGTTTAGAGTTGCAAGAGGAAATCAACCAAAGCACAAATACAGGCTGAGTGCAGAATGGATAGAGAGAAGCCCTGAGGAGAAGGACTTGGAGGTGTTGGTGGATAAGCCCAACATGAGCCAGAAATGTGTGCCTGCAGCCCAGAAAGCCAACCACATCCTGAGCTTCATTAAAAGCAGCATGGCCAGCAGGTCGAGGGAGGTGATTCTTCCCCTCTACTCTACTCTTGTGAGACTCCACCTGGAGTACTGCATCCAGCTCTGGAGCCTCCAACAGAAAAAGGACACGGAACTGTTGGAGTGAGTCCAGAGGAGGGTCACAAAGATGATTAGAGGGCTGGAGCGCCTCTCCTCTGAAGACAGGCTGAGAGAGTTGGGGTTGTTCAGCCTGCATAAGAAAAGGCTGCAAGGAGACGTTATAGACCCTTCCAGTACCTAAAGGGGGCCTACAGGAGAGCTGGGGAGGCACTTTTTTCAGGGAGAGAAGGAGTATATAAACATTGCGAGAGTACGTAGGGATGCAACGAGGAAGGCTGAAGCCCACTTGGAATTAAACCTGGCCAGGGATGTCAAGGACAATAAGAAGGGCTTCTCCAAGTACATCAGTAGTAAAAGGCAGACCAGGGAAAATGTGGGCCTGCTACTGAATGAGGTGGGTGCCCCGGTGACGGAGGATGCAGAGAAGGCAGAATTATTGATACCTTCTTTGCTTCAGTCTTTACTGCTAAGGCCGGCCCTCAGCAATCCCAGACCCAGGAGCGAAGAGAAAGAATCTGAGAAAATGAAGACTTTCCCTTGGTCGAGGAAGATCGGGCTAGAGATCATTTAGGCAAACTTGACACCCACCGCCCTGATGGGTCACTCCCAGGAGTGTTGAGGGACCTGGCAGATGTTATTACAAAGGCGCTCTACATCATCTTTGAAAGGGCAGGGGGACAGGAGAGGTGCCTGAGTACTGGAGGAAAGCCAAAGTCACGCGAGTCTTCAAAAAGGGCAAGAAGGAGGACCCAGGAAATGGCAGGCTGGTCAGTGAGACCTGGAAAGGCTGGAGAGCTGGGTGGAGAGGAACATAATGAAGTTCAACGAGGGCAAGTGTAGGGTCCTGCACCTGGGGAGGAAAAACCCCATGCACCAGTAAAGGTTGGGGGTTCACTTGCTGCAAAGCAGTTTGCTGAGAGGGACCTGGGAGTCCTGGTGGACAATAAGTTGACCATAAGCCAGCAATGTGCCCTGTTGGCCAAGAAGGCCTATAGTCTCCTGGGGTGAATTACAAAAGAGCATGGCCAGCAGGTGGAGGAAGGTCATCCTTCCCCTCTGCTCTGCCCTGCTGAGGCCGAATCTGGAGTAGTGTGGCCAGTTCTAGGTACACCAGTGCAAGAAACACAAGGAACCACTGGAAAGAGTCCAGTAGAGGGCTATAAAGATCTTCAGGGGTCTGGAGCACCTCTCTTATGAGAAACAGCTGAGAGAGCTGCGTCTGTTGAGCCTGGAGAAGAGAAGGCTGAGAGGGGATGTCCTCAATGCTTATCAATATCTAAAAGACGGGTGTCAAGAAGATGGGGCCAGACTCTTTTCTGTGCTGCCCAACAACAGAACAAGGGGAAATGGGCACAAACTGGAACACAGGAAATTCCATCTGAACACAAGGAAAAATGCATTTATTTTGAAGGCACCAAAGCACTGGAAGAGGCTGTTCAGAAAGGCTAAGGAGTGTCCTTCTGTGGAGATATTCAAAAGCCGCCTGGCTTCATTCCTGTCCAGCCTGCTGAAGGTGACCCTACTTTGGCAGGGGGGTTGCACTAGACTATCTCTGAGGGTTCCTTCCAACCCCTACCATTCTGTGATCCTGTGATTCTGTGACCTTGTATGTTTTCTGTTGGCCAAAGGGATTCCCCACCAGTATCCAGGACAATGCCCCCAGATGCTGCCCTGCCTCTCACAATTACTCCATTAGAGCTTGCAGTTCCCTGCACATGTCCTGAACCACCTCTGGCACCTCAGATGTCACCCGGTGTTTGCATCGGAAAAGCTCCCTCCTGGCCTCTGTCTCCGTTACTCACAGGGCACCTCAGAGGAGGAGCTCACACCGATTTAGGGCAGCTGAGCTGAGGCAAGAGGAATCCCCCCTCTGGTGGGTCTGTGGGGTGCACTGGAGAAGCAGAATGTCCCTCCGGCCTCAGAAACACTGCTGAGAGCTGAGATGCCTCATTGACTTGGCTCAATCCCTGCCCTGCACCGGTGGGAATGATCCCTGGCCTGTCACTTCCTCCGTGCCCTGCCTGGCAATGGGGCAGGAATGGGGGTTTCCAGAGGGGAACACGGACACCTCCTGTAGGTCCGTACAACCTGGCAGAGCAATTCCCACCACAGAGATCAGTCCATCCAGGGTTCAGAAAGGGACAGTCAGTAATGACTTCATTCTACTTCAAGCTCTGCTCCCCAGGAGAGACCCCGCTGCCTTGGAGGAGCTGTCAGCCCTGGAGGCGCAGGGACACCTCGAGGGATTGGGGCAGTGTGGGGAGGAGGCAGAGAAAGACACAGCTGGTCCTCTGCTGCTGAGCTGGGCCGGGCTGCTGGGACGGAGGGAGCTCCTGGCAAGCGGGCAGCGCTGCAGAGAGACAGCTCTGCCCAGGAGCAGCTCCTCTGCACAGCGCAGCAGGGCTGAGGGCACTGCCTGCAGGCAGCGAGGGCAGAGCAGGGAGGCGGAGAGAGGTTAAAGGCAGTCTGGAGAGGGAGGATGCTGAGGGCGAGTGGGGGGAGAACTCTTCCCAAAGCAGAGCAGCTGCAGTAGCTGGATAGATCTCCAACAGCTGGCACCTCCCACAGCCCGTGGGATCTTTCAGGAGGACGCTCAGAACTTCTCTGCTGTGGAAGAAGAGGACATTCTCTAGATTGGGGCTTCCCTGCTGCACCATCAGAGGCACAGGGCATGACAGCTGCCTTCTCCCAGGAATGGTCAAAGGGCTGTGAAGGTGGGTGTGCAGGCAGGGGTGGGCAGGGCTGTCCTTGCCAGCAGGGTCCCTGCACCCCGGGGGCTATGTGCAGGGCAGGGACTTTGCCACCTGCGCGGGGAGCTCCCACGTAGGTTCTGTGGGGAGAAGCTGTGGGTGGGAGTAGCAACCCCTGGTGGGGAGGGGTCATTCTGTTTTTTAGAGGGACATGTGTGGGTCAGGACTGTTTACACCTCCAGATCACCTCTGGGCATTCCTGAGGGCACATTTCATGTTTGAGTTCCCTGAACAGTAGAGGGTCTGTCTTTTGATGTTTCCCATCTTGGTTGGCTGGGTGGGCAGTGGCAGATGTACAATGGGACTTTAAAAAAAAGGTCAAAGGAGGGATCCCTGTAGAGATAAGGAGCTTTCCTGAGGCTGTGTCTTTGTTTTCCAGCTCTGGGGGCTACAGACAGCACCAGCATCCCCTTTGCAGTCTCACCAGGGTCTGTGGCACCTGCTCTTTAGCCCCTGCACACACGCAGAGGCTGCAGGGCAGAGCTGGGCACACGGGGGCTGCCATGGGGTCTGTGAGCACTGGCAGGGAAGAGATGTGGGGGCAGGGAAAAGGCTGCTGGCAGGGAGAGCTCCAGGCAGTGGAGATGGGCAGGGAAGGAGGGAGCTGCTCCTGGAAGCCCTGCTGCAGGGGAGATAGGGGCACCTCCAGCCACCCCTGCAGTGCAGATGCCTTCCCTGAGCCACCCAGCACTGCCCTCAGCCCTCACGGCCATGGGCTCTGGGGTGGGAGTCAGCTCTGTGCCCGGCAGAGCAGCAGGAGAGGCAAGGGGCATCCCTCCTGCCACGTGCCCCATTGCTGCTGCCCAGTGGTGGGGCTGAGGGCACCTGCCCTGCATGATCAGTGTCTGGGCGGTGGCGGGCCCAGCAGGGTGAGGGTAATGCTGCCCTGAGTGCCCGGCTGCCTCTCCCCGTGCCTCTCCCAGTCAGACCCTCACGACATTTCTCCAGGTTTCTCCACATGTCTCCTTTAAAGTTATCTTTTTATTGCTGTCAGCCTCCCTGGGGATGGGAATTTCAGCTGCAGAGTCCCACACTGATCTTGTTCATCCACTCCTGCCTGTGTGTCCATGGGAACCAGTGTCCCAGCTTTCCTCTGACCTGTGGGGCTGTGGGCAATGCAGGCCGTGGGGGTGGGGAAGGAGTACATTTTCTCTCACTGAGATGCCAAAAACTGGGTATGTCCTTTGGGTGTCCATGGAAGCTGTGAGCTGCCCTCCAGGATGCCAACCTGTCCCATAGCACCTTTGTGTTATCGGAAAGCCCCACAGAGAAACACAGAGACTCTGTGACGAGGAAATGCTGTTGGGTGGGTGAAATGAGCCGTGTGTGTCCTTGGCTAGAGGTGGGCTGCTGAGACTTGGGAAAGGGTGAGACATTTCATAGTCTGAGATGGATCCTTCTGCTCTCAGCACTGTCTGATGGCATAATACAAGAGGGTACTCCCCCTCCATCTCATGACGGTGCAAGATGGAGGGAAAAAACATCTCCCCTGACTCTGCTCTCTGCCCCAGGCAATCCTCATGTCTCACAGCACTCACTCTGTTCTCCTGGAGTGCAGCAGAAATGCTGAGGGTTTCTGACATCCCAGGACAGTGCCCAGGGGAGGTGGGAGAGCTGTAAAATACCCAAATCCTCTCCAACTGCCTTCTGCCATCCCTGTTCCATAGCAGTGAGTGTTCAGATGTTGAAAAGCCCATCTGCATTAGGTGTGGGTTCCTCAGCCAAAGGAGAACACCAGGACTGGCTCCTGCCGCCAGCCTCCCTATGAACTCCATTGACTTACTCTGTTTCCCTCCTTGGACAGGTGCCCCTGCCCAGAGGCAGCAAATGTCCAACAGCAGCTCCATCACCCACTTCCTCCTCATGGAGTTCGCAGACACACGGGAGCTGCAGCTCTTGACCTTTGGGCTCTTCCTGGGCATCTACCTGGCTGCCGTCCTGGGAAACGGACTCATCATCACTGCCATCGCTTGCGACCACCGCCTCCACACCCCCATGTACTTCTTCCTCCTCAACCTCTCCCTTATAGACCTGGGCTGCATCTCCACCACTCTCCCCAAAGCCGTGGCCAATTCCCTCTGGAACACCCAGGATATCTCTTACTTTGGCTGTGCTGTCCAGCTCTTTTTCTTTTTCTTTTTTATGTCAACAGAGTGTTCTCTCCTCACAGTCATGGCCTATGACCGCTACATTGCCATCTGCCAACCCCTGCACTACGGGACCCTCCTGGGCAGCAGAGCTTGTGTCCGCATGGCAGCAGCTGCCTGGGCCAGTGGGTTCCTCAATTCTCTCCTGCACACGGCCAATACATTTTCACTGCCCCTCTGCCAGGGCAATGCCCTGCACCAGTTCTTCTGTGAAATCCCCCACATCCTCAAGCTCTCCTGCTCACACTCCTACCGCAGGGAAGTTGGGCTGATTGTGGTTAGTGCCTCTTTAGTCTTTGGGTGTTTTGTTTTCATTGTGGTGTCCTATGTGCAGATCCTGAGGGCGGTGCTGAGGATCCCCTCTGAGCAGGGACGGCACAAAGCCTTTTCCACGTGTTTCCCTCACCTGGCCGTGGTCTCCCTCTTTCTCAGCACTGGAACATTTGCCCACCTGAAGCCCCCCTCCATCTCCTCCCCATCTCTGGACCTGGTGGTGGCAGTGTTGTACTCAGTGGTGCCTCCAGCAATGAACCCCTTCATCTACAGCATGAGGAACCAGGAGCTCAAGGATGCCCTGTGGAAACAGGCCCAATGGACGCTGTTTCACTGACAATAACCTGCTGCCCCTTCCATGCACATTGCCCAAGGCTTATCTTAGGCTGTGATTATGCTTTTTTCTCTCGTGATAATCCTGCTTGTAGATAATTTTCTGAGTTTACGCTGCTTGTTTTGAGTCTTGATCCTACTGTGTCTGACCCTTGTACAACAGTGTGTCAGGTGTGGCCTGACAGATAACAGCTCTTCAATAAAGGGCACCTCCCAAGTGCAGTGCCTGAAGGATGGACTGTTCCTCCAAAGTTGCTTCCAAGAACATGTTCAAGGAATTGGTCTTTTAATGAGTCTCTTCTCCTTGTCTTTTCAGTGCTTTTCGAGCTAAGCCGATGGTACTATTGGGTTCCACTGCACCAAATATTCTGGATTTAAAAGCGCTCTTCCTTCTGCCCAATAGAAGGGGAGACTCCCATTATCTCCTCAGTCTTCTTCATGTATGACAGGACTGATGGCATATACAGAATGTTCTGGAAATGCATTTTTTAGGGGGAGGAGAGGCAGGATTAGGGACTCGACACGTGCCCTTGCGCTGGAACAGATGGAGACTCTGAAGGTGAAACACCCTCAAAGGTCAAGTCCACCAATATAAAGCACTGAATCAATGTGTCCACGCACAAGGACGCTGCAGTGCCGAGGGAGTCAGCAGGGACTCATCAGGCACAGGGAGGGGAGAGTGGGGAGACGTAGGAGGTGCCTGAGGGAACCCCAGGGCCAGGACTGCTGTGCTGTCCTGGGGTATGGCGCTGACTGGGGAGAGCAGGGGGCAAATTCAGTAAGGGCTGGGGATGAGGCACAATATGAATTCCAGAGAAGCAGAGAGTGACCTGCCTCTTTTTCCTCGTTCCGTCGGCGCCAGCATGAGCCCCGGGGCTGATGGGCAGGCTGACCTCCTTGTCTGCCCCCCAGGAGCTGCTGTGCCCTTGGGAGGAGCTGGGGCTGTGCGGTGAGTGCCCAGAGCTCTGCATCAGCCTGTGGCAGGCAGTGCTGTGGGGCCAGTCCAGACTGGGCTGCTGGGCTGTGTTGTCCTGGGGAGAGAGAAGGGGAGGTGGGCAGAGCTGGGCAGGGGCTTGGGAGTGCTGGGAAGTGCCTGGGAGAGGACAACGGCAGTGTTAGAGCCCTTTCCAGGAAAGACTGAGGCAAAGAAGTCGTTGAGTACCTCAGCCTTCTCCATGTCCCAGGTGACCAGGTCTCCCAGTTCCTTCCCGAGTGGGCCCATGTGTTCCTTAGTCTTCCTTTTGTCACCCACATACCTATAGAAGGCTTTCTTGTTGCCCCTCATGCCCCTGGCCATATTCACCTCTACCTGGGCTTTAGCTTTCCTAACCTGATCCCTGGCTGCTCGGACAATTCCTCCCAGGATACCTGTCCTTGCTTCCACCCTCTGTAGGCTTCCTTTGTTTATTTGAGATTGACCAGGAGCTGCTTGGTCATCAACGCAGGCCTCCTGCTTTGCCTGACTTCCTCTTTGCTGGGATGTATCGCTCCTGAGCTTGGCAGAGGTAGCCCTTGGAGATTAGCCAATTCTCTTGGGCCTCTCTTCCTTCCAGGGAAGAGATCCCTGAAGAGGCCAAAGTCTGATCTCCTGAAATCCAGAGTTTACTGTGTGCTCTCCTAGCCACCTTAAAGATCTCAGAATCTGCCATCTCAAGGTCACTGCAGCCAAGGCTGCCCTTGACCATGACATTCCCCACCGGCCCGTCTTTTTTGGTCAGGACAAAGTCCAGCATGGCACCTCTTCTCATTGGCTCCTCTGTCACTTGGAGAAGGATGCGTTCCAGGTACCTCCTGGATTGCCTATGCGCTGCTGTGCCTTTTTATTCCAACAGCTATCAGGGTGGCTGAAGTTCCCTCTGAGGACCAGGGCTGGTGAACATGAGCCTACTCCAATCTGTCTATAGAGGATCTTATCCACTCGGCCTTCCTGGTCAGGGGCCTGTAGCAGACCCCCCCTGTGACATCACCTCTCTGTGCTCTCCCTTAAATCTTGACCTATAAGCTCTCAGTCGGCTCCTTATCCATCCCCAGGCAGAGCTCCATGCACTCCAGCTGGTCCTTGACATAGAGGGTGACACCCCCTCCTCGTCTCCGCTGCCCTTCCTTCCTCAAGAGCCTGTGCCCATCCATTCCAACACTCCAGTCATAGGAGCCATCCCACCAGGTCTCCGCAATGCCGATTAGATCATAGTCTTGCAGGCTAGGAAGCTCCATCTAAACATGAGGAGGACCTTGTTTACTTTGAGGGTGTCAGAGCACTGGCACAGGCTGCCCAGAGAGGTGGTGGAATCTCTGACTCTGGAGACATTCCAAACCCGCCTGGACGTGTCCTGTGCAACTGCTGTAGGTGCCCTTGCTCGGGCAGGGGTTTGGACTAGATGATCTCCAGAGGTCCTTTCCAAACCTAATGTTCTGTGATTCTGTGACCTGTTGGAGCATGTGCATAGGAGGGCCACAAAGATGATCAAGGGCTGGAGCACCTCTCCTGTGAAGACAGACTGAGGGAGTTGGGGTTGTTCAGCCTGGAGAAGGAAGGCTCTGTGGGGACCTTATAGCAGTCTGTCAGTACCTAAACGGGGCCTAGAGGAAAGCTGGAGAGGGACTCTTTATCAGGGAGTGCAGCGATAGGACAAGGAATAATCATTTTACACTGAAAGTGCGTAGATTTAGATTAGGTCTTAGGAAGAAATTCTTCACTCTGAGGTGGTGAGACACTGGAAGAGGCTGCCCAGAGAGGTTGTTGAGGCCCCATCCCTGGAAGTGTTCAAGGCCAGGTTAGACAGGGCTTTGAGCAACCTGATCTAGATGGAGGTGCCCTTGCCCAAGACAGGGCGGGTGGAACTAGTTGATCTTCAAGTCCCTTCCTACTCTGACCATTCCATGAGTCTGTGATTCTCCCCTTAAAGGGATCCCTCCTTCCACTCACAGCTTCTCCCCACAGCAGCGTGGGGAGCTCTGTGGGCAGGCTGAGTGGGGATCCTGGCAGGGGGCAAAGTCCCTGCCCTGGCACACAGGGGGCTCCCTGGAGTGCGCGGACCCTGTTGTGAAGGACAGCCCGGGGCAGCCCTAGCTGCACCCGCAGCTTCCCACCCTGAAGCCATCCCCACGAGAAGGCAGCCATCATGACCTTTCCCTCTGACGGTGCAGCAGGGAAGCCCTGCTCTGCAGCACGTCCTCCTTCTCCACCCCAGAGAAGCCAAGACAGACACCATGACAGCTCCTGTCAGCCATGGCATGTGCCAGCCCTGGAAGACCTGTCCAGGATACTCAGACTACTTTCTTGTCTTATTGGGCAGGACATGCAGACAGTGGCAGGCAGGGACCTTCTTTACTCCTGGTGGGGGATAGGGCTCAGCTGAGTCAATGGAGGCATCTCATCCTGCGTTTCTATTGCTAGCACTGGAAGGGGACTCAGCTCCCTCCCATGCCTGTCACAAACCCACAGGCGGTGGCACTCCTCTTGCCTCACTTCAGGCGGGCATTAAATAGCCACCTGCATGTGAGCTCCTTGTCTCAGCTGCCATGGTAATGAATGAAGATGTAGGGTAGGAGCTGGCTGTTCAGATGAAACACCTGGTGACATTTGAGGTGCCAGAGGTTGTCCAAGGACAGTGGAAGAGAACTGCCCCTGTCCCTATTTACTGTTTCCTTTGCAGCCTATGTGCCATCTACCCAAATGGTGTCCTGTACCACAGGGAGAGCTCACTTTGTCTCTTTTCCGTCAGCTGCGTTGACTAGATCTCCATTGACTACGATGATGGTTTTCATCCCCACATTGCCTAATAAGATTCCAGGTGGTTCCTCTCTTTGATGTCCCAACAGAAGCCTGTAGTTTTGCGAGATGCCAAGGCTCTCACACATCGCTACATGTGGCCGGCAGGTACCACACAGGAAAGCCATCCCCCGTTCTGAGCAAGTGTGGGAGAGACACTCCAGACGGCCCTGCAGACAGGTTCGGTGCCTTTGTGCCAGCCACGGATTGCCCCCACCACAGCGTGGCAAGGTCTGTCCCTTCTCCATTCAGTTTACACAGGGCAGTGCAGGAACATGAGGCACATCACACATGGGCCTACGCTGTCAGAATGGTGGGTTTTCTCTCTCCCACATTTGACGTACCCCCTTGAAGACACAGTCAAGGAACAGACCAACAATTTTCACAGTGGGCTGCTCAGCAGCACCTTGTTGTTCACAGAGCTGGAGTCCACATCCACTGAATGCCTTCTGCAGCAACAGAGACAGCATTGACAGCACCCCCGTATCTTGCCAGGGCTGCACTTCCCAGCCCTGTTTCTCTCTGTCCTTGGGGACGGCAGGCTTTGCTCACTCTCTTGACATCCAGTCATTTCAGCTTTGGGTTTCCATCCCCTTTGGCATGGCTCTTCTCTGAGGCAAAGCCTTTGCAAACAGGGGGTTTGGAATGCTTGGTCCCAGGTTTCTCTCAGTCAGAGCTTGGCCTGGTGCTACACCTGAGGTGCTACACCCCTTACAGGCACTGACGCCCTCAGCCAGGACAAGCTGGAGCCTCTGGTTTTTGACACCGATGGAGTAACTGCCAAGGTGTGGTAGAAGAAGTCACAGAGTTTGGGGTGCTGCAATGGATGGGTTCATAGTTTTCAGTACAGACAGGCTGGAAGGATCGGGGGTGGGTTCCCTCAAAGGGAACAAGTTGCTTGGATGTATGGAGCTCCTTCATGGGGCAAGTGACAAGTTGGGTGAGCCCTTGTGAGTGGAGGTCAGAGGAAGTGCCAGTAACTGTGCTTTTGTGGTGGGAGATAAGGAAGCCACTGTCAGGGTGGGGCAGTTAGCATTGTCTTTTCTAAGCACCACAAAGAAGTCTCTGGGTGTAGAAGAAGCCTGGTCCTCCATGGGGACTTTAATGACCTGGCATTTTCCGGAAGGGCAACACCGCAGGATGCAAACAGTCCAGGCAGTTTTGGGACAGCTTCTTTGCACAGCTGCCAGATGGGATAACAAGGGTCATGCAAACCCAGATCTGATACTTGCAAGCAAGAGCTGCTCAGGGATGTGAAGACGGTCTGTTGTGACACTGAAATGTGCGGCATGATCTCCTGAGGAGAGGGAGAAAGGAGAATAGAAGACTGCAGATGCTGGTCGTCAGTGGAGCAGATTTTGGCTTATTTTGGGGAGAGGTAGCCAGTATCCCATGGTCAGCAGCACTGGTGGGCAGGACAGCTAGGTATACCTGGTCTTCAAGGACAGCATCCTCCAAACACAGCAAGCTTGTCTATCAAAATTTGCTTGAAACATGGAAGAGAATTCAAGAACTCAACATTATTTCAGGAACACTTGAAGAAGAAATAAAGATAATGTCTGGTCACAGCTTATTTCAGAAAGAGTAGGTGGAGACAGATGTATACTTCACACCCTCTTTGCCTCATGTTTCAAAAACAAGTTCTTCTCAGCCCCTGTTCCTCAAGGCAAGACTCCAGAGGTAAACAGCCATAGGGAGACAAAGTGTCCTCAGCTGTCTGGTCTTTGTCCAGGACATATGCAAAAAATAAAACCGACAATTTACAGAACAGTATCAAAGTTCTGAAAATGAAGACTTCTGATACACTTATTACACTGAGGTCTTTTCTGCATATGTTTCACCTTCTGCCTCACTTCGTCATTCAGGGGCTGATGCCCACAGAGGTGCCCACTGCCTCCCAGATTCCCAGGCATAGCTGAACACGCGATGTGGGACTGGGAAGTGTGACCCCGGGCTGATGGGAGCAGTTGTGGAGCTGCGGCTGGTGGACAGGCAGGGTAGGGCAAAGCATCTGAGTGGAGACAACAGATTTCTCTCCCTCCAGGAGAAAAGGAAGCCTGGGCAATTGCACCCAAGCTGTCTAGCGCTGGAGGAGTATGGGCAAGGAGTGAGTGTGGATGCTGCAGACCCTGCTTGAAGATGCTCCTGTAACCCAGACCCCTTGGGGTTAGTGCACCTTTGGCCATTCCAAAGAGAGCACGCCGTTCACTTTGTCTCTTTGCTTCCCTCTGTGAATGGAGGGAGCTCGTGACTTCAGCGTGTGCCTCGCTGTGAGCGCATATGAACCAAGAGACTCTGGGGCAGGGAGTGCTTTGGGGGTTCTCGGGATCCGTGCTTGGCACAGAAATGTGTTTGCCTTTGGTCTAAGGCTGTCCTCTGTGGAGAGCGGACTTCAGAGGAGGAAAGGTGGACTTAATGTACAACAGAGTATTTTATTTTCTATTGAACCATGCCTTCCTTCGGTCTTGTTTTTTGGCAACAAAGAAAATTCTGTGTCTGGGTGCAGTTCATTCCCCAAGTGAAACAGGTGGAAACTGGTGCCAAAGGGCTGAAACCTGCAACTCCAGAGTGTAGCAGAGAAAGCTGAGATTTGAGGAAAGGTGCTGTAAGTCCCAGGTGGCTGATGAGAGAAAGGCGGGGTTGGAGGTGGGGACAAAGGCTGCCCACAGAGTGTCTGACATACAGGGTCTTGACTGCCCTACTCAGTCAGACTCTGTTTGGAGAGGTCCAGTTTCAGTGTCATTTGGAAATTGCTGATATCAATGAAGACAGACACATGAATGAAGCAGAGAAATAAAGAAAAAGAAAGAAAAAGAAATCCTTTCTTCTTGTTATTTACTATTGAAACCTTTCCTCTTCTGAAATCTCTTTAATTAACTACAGCAGAATTGTATAATAAGAAAATTATGCCCAGAGCCGTGGCTCGTTATGGCATTTTGCATGTTAATGAGCCCTCTGGTGCCCAGTTCCTGAACTGCAGGTACTGAGGGTGGATTGAAGTGGTCTCTAGAGCAGTGCAAGTCAGCCTCCAAGGTTCTGAGGGCGTCAGCGGTCCCCACTGAGGGCCATCCCTGACTGTCCCTGAAGCAGAAAGCCAGAGGCACTGCTTCCAGTTGGAAATGAAATGTGAAAGTGTCTGTGAAAGCCCTTGATGTGTCTCATCAAGCAGGATATTCAAGCGCTGACCCCCACACCCTGACAATGGGGACTTCTTCCTTCAAGGGATGCTCAGGGCTCCTTCTGGGAGCAGTGAGATGAGGGGGTGTGTGTAGGAAACGTCTCGGGCTGTCTGGAGGGTGGGGGAGGAGGCAGCGAAGCAGTGTGTGTGTGAGGAACTGGAGTGCTCTCAGGGGCTCCAGTGGAAGAGTCCGCAGCCATAGTGGAAAGGACAAGGATTTCAGTTTTATTGGGGGGGGCATCCTGACCACAGGTTGTCCTACACTTTCCTCTGCCTGTGCCTGTTTCTCTGCAGATTTCAACCACCACCCCTGCTTCCCCACCTCACTCCCACCCCGTGCTGGCCCAAGCTTTACTGATGATTCTCTGTCTTCACTAATTCTTCAAACACAAAGCCGTGTTTTTCTGAGCTTTTGCCAATGAGTTCCCCATAACCTGTGCAGCTTCTTCCAAAGCCCTCCTAATGCTCCTCTCTCTCCAGAGATGGAGCCACAAGAGGGAACCCCACCCCTGAGCCTTCCAGCCTGTCTGTACTGAGAACTATGTGCCCATCCATTGCAGCACCAGAAACTGTTTCATTTCTTCTACTGCACCTTTGCAGTGACTCCATCGCTGTCAATGGTAGAGGGCAGGGGCTGTGTGGCTGGGTAGCAGCTCCACAGGAAAGGCTCTGGTGGTCCTGGGGTTTCATTTGGTACAACAGGAGCCATCAGTAAAGACAGCCAACAGCATCCTTTGCTTCTCTTTTCATTCCCTGAAATCACACGTGCTTCTCTTTTATTCTCCTCATACCCTCCCAAAAGAACAGCCCACCTGTGCTGGTTTGAGGTGAAACAGAACCCCTCTTCTGTTCAGCAACTTTACTTTGCAGCTGAGCCTCTTCGAACTAACTGAACTCTCTGAAATTAACAGCATATTGTGATGACACTGTTCAGAGTGATAAAACCTGATAAGTTGTAATGTATGCTGAGGAATGGTATGCAGAATTCTCTTTCTCATACTTATTGGTATAACCCCCAAGGCCAGCTGACTTGGTTCTTTGCCCCATTGGAGGGTCAGAAGCAGAAGAGCATAGAGGGGTGGCACCTGTCGGGAGGAGCGGACAGGACGGGTGACCCCAAACTGACCATCAGGGTAATTCATCCCATCTGTTTCATGCTCAGTATAAAAGCTGAGGGATCAAAGGGTCAGCTCTCTTCCTTCAGTGGTTTGTGTCCCAGGAGGACTCTGGCTGTTTGTCTGCCTTTGATCCCGATCTGTGAATTCCTGAATGCAGATCTGGAATCCGATTCCCATCCGTCCCTGAGTCAAGTATTGGGTTTTCCCCATGCCTGCCGGTGACGTGATCATCATCCTGGGAGCTTGATCCAGATTAGTATCTATTTCTTTATATCTTTTTATTATTTTTTTATTAATATTTCCTTCAAGCAGTTGAGTTCCTCCTACATTCACAAGTTTCTTGCTCTCTCTCCTTCCTCTCCTTAGAGAGAGAGAGGTGGGGGAGACAATCTGTTGTTTGTCACAGTGGCCAGTCCAGCCATAACTACAACAAGAGAGCAGGAACTGCACTGTTGGACTGATGGCAGTCCTTGCTCCTGCACACAGAATTCCATCCGCAAATAACTCTGTGCTCATTTAATATTTGGTTGGCTGCCTCGAGGAATTGTCCCCGACACACCCTTGGCTAGACTCAAACAGCATTTTTTCTGGTAAGCTATCTGATGCAACTGCTTCATCCCAGCTTCATTACGCGGTCTGTAAACTGAGGGACACTCTCTGCAGTCAAAGTGGAAGGTTCGTGGGTGATGGTGGTGACTGCAATGACCCGCCATGCAGCTTTTGGTCTGGCTCTCTGAATGCTCCGAACCAACGGAACTGTGAAGGGCAGTAAATCTGGAATTGGAGCTTACAGAAAACACAGTAAAAATGATTTTTCTGGTTGAGGCAGCAAAATTTCTGTGAGTGTTTGCCCCTGTGGAGGCAGTATGTGAAGTGCACAGCATCAAATAGATGGTGCAGCTTGAGCGGTGTGAGTAGAACGGTAGAATCACAGACTCATATGATAGTTTAGATTGGAAAGGAAAATAAAGATCACCAAGTCTCAACCTCCTTTCCCTGGGCAGGGACATGTCCCACTAGACCAGGTTGCTCTAAGCCCTGTCCAACCTGGCCTTGAATACCTCCAGGGATGGGGCAGCTACAGCTTTCCTGGGCAACCTGCGCCAGGGGCTCACCACATTCATGTGAATGTTTTTTTCCCTAATATCTATTCTAAATCTCCCCTCTTCCAGCTTGAAAACATTCCCCCTCGTCCTATCCCTAATTTTTTTAAACATACCTTTTACCCTTGTAAAAAGTCCCTCCCCAGCTTTCCTGTAGTCCCCCTTCAGATACTGGAAGGCCGCTATAAGGTCTCCCAAAGAGCCTTCTCTTCTCCAGGCTGGATGCTGGTAATGTAGGGCCAGGCGCCTGGCCGGGCATCTGTGCCACCCACCACGTGCGACGTGCCATAGCCGGAACCCATGGGCCAGAGCCTGCAGGTCCCTCTTTCACTAGGAACTCATGACTGCCCTTCTCGATGGCTTGCTGCGGTTCAGGCTGAAGGTCAGCCATCTCCCCTCCCCACAAGGTGTTGCATGGACAGTAGGGCCAAGGAACCCTGTGGGGCATGCGTATGCCTGCCTCTGTTTCTGGTTGAGCCTCACAGGCGAGCTGGGCCAGCATCCTGGGTGCTGGCAAGGGTCTGAGGCTCCCACATTGGGTTTCGGAAGCTGTGGAGTCGCCACAGGGGACAAGCGGGACCTCCAGTGAAGCCCCTAAGAATTGCTCAAACTCCCTCCCAGAACCGCGGGCACCTTACCCACTGCTGCCCATGTGCTGTTCACAGCCCAGCACAGGGCTAGCAGGACGAGGCCAGGGAGCACATTCATCACCGTCAGCGGCGGCACGTGGCAGCCGCAAGAGCTGAGGGGTCGTCACCACCAG
The DNA here is from genome assembly GCF_965231255.1 of Vanellus vanellus. Lineage (NCBI taxonomy): Eukaryota > Metazoa > Chordata > Aves > Charadriiformes > Charadriidae > Vanellus > Vanellus vanellus. The sequence goes on along the minus strand of NW_028128467.1, from coordinate 805,646 downwards.
TGCAGCAGCTGACGCAGTGCCCACAGTCCTCACAGTGCCTGCGGTGCCCTTGTTCCCGGGGCTGATGTCACAGAGTCGCTGGTTCTGGGCACTGGACACGGTGGGCTCTCAAAGGGAAGGAGGGGCAGCCTGGGGGGTTCCAAGCAGGAGGGGAGGCAGAAGCTGGGATGGGACACCCCCGAGAGACCCAGCTGAATGCTCTGCCTGTGGGATGAGGGTATGCAGGCCCTGTGGCAGGCAGCAGCGCCTGGCTCCGAGCACTGCCTGCTGACAGCTCGCAGGAACAAACCAAGCGTGGCCTCATTGCCCTTTGGGCAGTGCCTGCTGCTACAGGGCAATGGGTAGAGGTTTTAAGGCAAAAGAGGGTCGATTTAGACTGCATAGACTACATCTTTGGCAGCAGGCTGGCCAGCTTGGTGAGGCGGGCTTGAATCCAAAAGACTTGGGGCTGGGGTGAAGGGGACAATGCTCATGCCATCACAGCTTACTGGGGAATAAGCCCGGCCAACCAGAACAGTGACAAATATTCCTAGGTGGACTCCCAAGGTGATATCCAGAAAGCCAACCACCTCAACGGTGCGTACGACTGTGATGGATCCTCTCGCTCTCCTCCAGGAAAACCTGCATGCTTGATGACCTCTCTGAAATGCCTGAATTGATGAGGCCTTCTACAGACAGCTGGAAATAGCCTCCTGGTCACAGGCCCTGGTTCTCATGGGGGACCTCAGCCATTCTGGTATTTGCTGGAGAAACAACACAGCCAGTCACACACAGTCCCAGAGGTTTCTGCAGAGCATTGATGAGAACTTTTTGACACAGTTGGTGGGGAAACCAACGAGGAGAGGTGCGCTGCTGGACATATTACTGACAAATAAAGGAGGACTAGTTGGGGATGTGAAGGCTGGGGGTAGCCTTGGCTGCAGTGACCATGAGATGGTGGAGTTCCGAATCCTGTGTGGAAGAAGCAGGGCAAAAAGTAGAACTGGACTTAAGGAGAGCTGCCTTTGGACACTTCAAAGACATACTTGGAGGAATCCCATGGGCAAAGGCTTTGGCAGGAAGGGGGGTGCAGGAGAGTTGGTTAATAGAAAAGGTCCACTTCCTCCAAGCTCAAGATCGGTGCATTCCTAGGAATAAGCAATCGGGAAGAGGAGGCAGAAAATCTGCAAGGACCTTCTGGAAAAAACTCAGGTGCAAGAGGGAAGTTTACAGAAAGTGGAAAAAGGGACTGGCCACTTGGGAGGAGTATATAAAAATTGCGAGAGTATGTAGGGATGGAGCGAGGAAGGCTGAAGCCGGCCCTCAGCAATCCAAGACCTTGGAGGAAGAGAAAAAGCCTGGAAAAGGGAAGATTTTCCCTTGGTCAAGGTGGATAGGGTTAGAGATCATTTAGGCAAACTTGACACCCACAAATCCATGGGCCCTGAAGGGACGCACCCGGGAGTGTTGAGGGACCTGGCAGATATTATTGCAAAGGTGCTCTCCATCATCTTGGCTTTAAACTGGAAGAGGGCAAGTTCAGATTGAACATTAGGAAGAAGATTTTCACTGTAAGGGTGGTAAGGCACTTGAACATGTTGCCCAGAGAGGTTGTTGAGGCCCCATCCCTGGAGGTGTTGAAGGCTAGGCTGGACGTGGCCTTGGGCAACCTGTTCTAGTGAGAAATGTCCCTGCTATGGCAGGGGGGATGGAACTTGATAATCTTTAAGGTCCTTTCAAACCTAAACCATTCTATGATTCTATGATCTTTGAAAGGTCACAGGGGACAGGAGAAGTGCCTGAGGACTGGAGGAAAGCCAAAGTCACGCTAGTCTTCAAAAAGGGCAAGAAGGAGGACCCAGGAAACGGCAGGCTGGTCAGCGAGACCTGGAAAGGCTGGAGAGTTGGGTGGAGAGGAACATAATGAAATTCAACAAGGGCAAATGTAGAGTCCTGCACCCTGGGATGAAAAATGCCATGCACCAGTAAAGGTTGGGGGTTCACCTGTTGCAAAGCAGCTTTGCCGAGAGGGACCTGGGAGTCCTGGTGGACAATAAGTTGACCATAAGCCAGCCCTGGTGGCCAAGAAGGCCTATGGTCTCCTGGGGTGCATTACAAAAGAGCGTGGCCAGCAGATGGAGGGAGGCCATCCTTCCCCTCTGCTCTGCCCTGGTGAAGCCACATCTGGAGTACTGTGTCCAGTTCAAGAAACACAGGGAACTACTGGAAAGAGTCCAGTAGAGGGCTACAAAGATGTTCAGGGGACTGGAGCACCTCTCTTATGAGAAACAGCTGAGAGAGCTGCGTCTGTTGAGCATGGAGAAGAGAAGGCTGAGAGGGGATCTCCTCAATGCTTATCAATATCTAAAGGGAGGGTGTCAAGAGGATTGGGCCAGACTCTTTTCTGTGCTGCCCAGTGACAGCACAAGGAGAAACGGGCACAAACTGGAACACAGGAAATTCCATCTGAACACAAGGAAAAATGTCTTTACTTTGAGGGCACCAAAGCACTGGAAGAGGCTGTCCAGAGAGGCTGTGGAGTCTCCTTCCGTGGAGATATTCAAAAGCCTCCCGGCTGCATTCCTGTCCAACCTGCTGTAGGTGACCCTACTTTGGCAGGGGGGTTGCACTAGACAATCTCCAAGGGTTCCTTCCAACACCTACCATTCTGTGATTCTGTGATCCTGTGATTCTGTGATCTTCTATGTTTTCCGTTGGCCAAAGGGATTCCCCACCAGTGCCCAGGGATGCTGCCCTGTCTCTCACAATTGCTCCATTAGAGCTTGCAGTTCCCTGCACGTGTCCTGAACCACCTCTGGCACCTCAAATGCCACCCGGTGTTTGCATTGGAAAAGCTCCCTCCTGGCCTCTGTCTCCATTACTCACAGGGCAGCTCAGAGAAGGAGCTCACTCCGATTTAGGGCAGCTGAGCTGAGGCAAGAGGAATCCTCCCTCTGGTGGGTCTGTGCGGTGCACTGGAGAAGCTGAATGTCCCTCCGGCCTCAGGAACACTGCTGAGAGCTGAGATGCCTCATTGACTTGGCTCAATCCCTGCCCTGCACCGGTGGGAATGATCCCCAGCCCATCACTGCCTCCGTGTCCTGCCTGGCAATGGGGCAGGAATGGGGGTTTCCAGAGGGGAACACAGAAACCTCCTGTAGGTCCGCACAATCTGGCAGAGCAATTCCCACCACAGGAATCAGTCCGTCCAGGGTTCAGAAAGAGACAGTCAGTGACGACTTCATTGTGCTTCAAACTCTGCTCCCCAGGAGAGACCCCGCTGCCTTGGAGGAGCTGTCAGCCCTGGAGGCGCAGGGACACCTCGAGGGATTGGGGCAGTGCGGGGAGGAGGCAGAGAAATCCACAGCTGGTCCTCTGCTGCTGAGCTGGGCCGGGCTACTGGGACGGAGGGAGCTCCTGGCAAGCGGGCAGCGCTGCAGAGAGACAGCTCAGCCCAGGAGCAGCTCCTCTGCACAGCGCAGCAGGGCTGAGGGCACTGCCTGCAGGCAGCGAGGGCAGAGCAGGGAGGCGGAGAGAGGTTAAAGGCAGTCTGGAGAGGGAGGATGCTGAGGGCGAGTGGGGGGAGAACTCTTCCCAAAGCAGAGCAGCTGCAGTAGCTGGATAGATCTCCAACAGCTGGCACCTCCCACAGCCCGTGGGATCTTTCAGGAGGACGCTCAGAACTTCTCTGCTGTGGAAGAAGAGGACATTCTCTAGATTGGGGCTTCCCTGCTGCACCATCAGAGGCACAGGGCATGACAGCTGCCTTCTCCCAGGAATGGTCAAAGGGCTGTGAAGGTGGGTGTGCAGGCAGGGGTGGGCAGGGCTGTCCTTGCCAGCAGGGTCCCTGCACTCCGGGGACTGTGTGCAGGGCAGGGACTCTGCCGCCTGCCAGGGTCAGCTCTCCGCCTGCCCGGGGAGCTCCCATGGTGCTGTGGGGAGAAGCTGTGGGTGGAAGGAGCAACCCCTGGTGGGGAAGGGTCATTCTGTATTTTAGAGGGACATGTGTGGGTCAGGACTGTTTACACCTCCAGATCACCTCTGGGCATTCCTGAGGGCACATTTCATGTTTGAGTTCCCTGAACAGTAGAGGGTCTGTCTTTTGATGTTTCCCATCTTGGTTGGCTGGGTGGGCAGTGGCAGATGTACAATGGGACATTAAAAGAAAGGTCAAAGGAGGGATCCCTGTAGAGATAAGGAGCTTTCCGGAGTCCGTGTCTTCGGTTTCCAGCTCTGGGGGCTACAGACAGCACCAGCATCCCCTTTCCAGTCTCACCAGGGTCTGTGGCACCTGCCCTTTAGCCCCTGCACACACGCAGAGGCTGCAGGGCAGAGCTGGGCACACGGGGGCTGCCATGGGGTCTGTGAGCACTGGCAGAGAAGAGACGTGGGGGCAGGGAAAGAGCTGCTGGCAGGGAGAGCTCCAGGCAGTGGAGATGGGCAGGGAAGGAGGGAGACTGCTCCTGGAAGCCCTGCTGCAGGGGAGATAGGGGCACCTCCAGCTACCCCTGCAGTGCAGATGCCTTCCCTGAGCCCCCCAGCACAGCCCTCAGCCCTCACGGCCATGGGCTCTGGGGTGGGAGTCAGCTCTGTGCCCGGCAGAGCAGCAGGAGAGGCGAAGGGCATCCCTCCTGCCACGTGCCCCATTGCTGCTGCCCAGTGGTGGGGCTGAGGGCACCTGCCCTGCATGATCAGTGTCTGGGCGGTGGTGTGCCCAGCAGGGTGAGGGTAATGCTGCCCTGAGTGCCCGGCTACCTCTCCCCGTGACTTTCCCAGTCAGACCCTCACGGCATTTCTCCTGGTTTGTCCACAAGTCTCCTTAAAGTTATCTTTTTATTGCTGTCAGCCTCCCTGGGGATGGGAATTTCAGCTGCAGAGTCCCACACTGATATTGTTCATCCACTCCTGCCGGTGTGTCCATGGGAACCAGTGTCAAAGTTTTCTTCTGACTTCTGGGGCTGTGGGCAGTGCAGGTTGTGTGGGTGGGGAAGGAGTCCATTTTCTCTCACTGAGATCCCATAAATTGGGTATGTCCTTTGGGTGTCCATGGAAGCTGTGAGCTGCCCTCCAGGATGCCAACCTGTCCCATAGCACCTTTGTGTTATCGCAAAGCCCCACAGAGAAACAGAGACTCTGTGGCTGAGGAAATGCTGTTGGGTGGGTGAAATGAGTCATGTGTGTCCTTGGCTAGAGGTGGGCTGCTGAGACCTTGAGAAAGGGTGAGACATTTCATAGTCTGAGATGGATCCTTCTGCTCTCAGCACTGTCTGATTGCATAATACAAGAGGGGAATCCCCCTCCATCTCATGACGGTGCAAGATGGAGGGACAAACCATCTCCCTTGACTCTGCTGTCTGCCCCAGGCAATCCTCATGTCTCACAGCACTCACTCCGTTGTCCTGGAGTGCAGCAGAAATGCTGAGGGTTTCTGACATCCCAGAACAATGCTCAGGGGAGGTGGGAGAGCTGTAAAATACCCAAAGCCTCTCCAACTGCCTTCTGCCATCCTGGTTCCTTAGCAGTGCATGTGCAGATGCTGACAAGCCCTTCTGCATTGTAGGTGGTTCCATCAGAACAGGTAGAACATCGGCACGGACCCCGGTCCTCACTCTTCCCAGGAACTCTTCCCTCCTCACAGCACAATCAGCAAGAGTAAACCAGAGCTCGAGTCAGGAAGCTGAGGAATGTCTCCTGGAAAAGGAAAAGGGCCTATTACAGGAGGGGCAAAGTCTATGGGAAATGGCTTTCATTTTCCTTAGGGAAATCTCTGGTAACAGACCTCTACCATGTCCCCCTGCCCAGAAGCAGCAAATGTCCAACAGCAGCTCCATCACCCACTTCATCCTCCTGGCATTCGCAGACACACGGGAGCTGCAGCTCTTGACCTTCGGGCTCTTCCTGGGCATCTACCTGGCTGCCCTCCTGGGAAACGGCCTCATCATCACCGCCATCGCCTGCGACAACCGCCTCCACACCCCCATGTACTTCTTCCTCATCAGCCTCTCTGTTCTTGACCTGGGCTCCATCTCCACCACTCTCCCCAAAGCCATGGCCAATTCCCTCTTGGACAGCAGGGCCATCTCCTATGCAGGATGTGCTGCTCAAGTCTTTCTGTTTGGCTTCTTCATTTCAGCAGAATTTTCTCTTCTCACCATCATGGCCTATGACCGCTACATTGCCATCTGCCATCCCCTGCACTACGGGACCCTTCTGGGCAGCAGAGCTTGTGTCCGCATGGCAGCAGCTGCCTGGGGCAGTGTTTTTCCTTATGCTGTGCTGCACACGGCCAATACATTTTCACTGCCCCTCTGCCAGGGCAATGCTGTGGACCAGTTCTTCTGTGAAATCCCCCACATCCTCAAGCTCTCCTGCTCACACTCCTACCTCAGGGAAGTTGGGCTTCTTGTGGTTAGTGCCTGTTTAGCCTTTGGGTGTTTTGTTTTCATTGTGGTGTCTTATGTGCAGATCTTGAGGGCTGTGCTGAGGGTCCCCTCTGAGCAGGGACGGCACAAAGCCTTTTCCACGTGCCTCCCTCACCTGGCTGTGGTCTCCCTCTTTATCAGCACTGGCATGTTTGCCTACATGAAGCCCCCCTCCATCTCCTCCCCATCCCTGGACCTGGTGGTATCATTTCTGTACTCGGTGGTGCCTCCAGCAGTGAACCCCCTCATCTACAGCATGCGGAACCAGGAGCTCAAGGATGCCCTATGGAAACAAGCCCAATGGACGCTGTTTCACCGAAAATAACCTGCTACGCCTTCTCTGCACATTGCCCAGAGTTTATCTTAGATCATGAGCCTAATTTTTCTCTTGTCATAATCCTGCTTATTGATATTTTTCTGGGTTTATACTGCTTGTTCTGAGGCTTGATCCTACTGTCTCTGACTCTTGCACAACACTGCGTCAGGTGTGGCTTGACAGATAACAGCTCTTAAATGAAACGGGATGTCTCAGGTAGAATAGCGAGAAAAGGGAAAAGCAGGGAAAAAAAAAAACCATGGGCTGAGATAAATATTGTTTAATAGAACAGTAACAGAAAATAAAAGCAGTAGCAGTAACAATAATAATAATAGTAGTAATAATAATAATAATAATAGTAATAATAATAATAATAAAGTATATCTAGAATAAAGTGATGCAAAACAAATTGCTGTCACCACACAATGATTATTTGCCCCGCCTGTCTGGAGAAGTAATCACCGATCCCTGCTCCCAAGCTGACTCACATTTACTTACTGAGCATGACGTCTATGGGATGGAATATTCCTTTGGCCAGCTTGTATTATCTGTGCCCCCCCACATTCTACGGGACGTTGAAAAAGTCCGTGACTTAATACAAGCGTCACTCAGCAACAGCTAAAACAATATGAGTTAGCAATGTTATTCTCATAGTCAATCCAAAACAGCAGCTACCAGGAAGAATATTAACTCTATCCCAGGCAAAACCAGGACAGCGTCCGCCCCTTATTCTATACCATCTACCTCATGCCCAAGTCTTACACTTTTCCATAAATCACCACCATTTTCCTGTCTTTCATATATGTATATATGCACACAGATATCATTCCCCTAGTCCATGGCCCATCCCACTGAAATGTCCCTTGAGTTCATTTAGTCCATGACTTTGGGCTCCATCTGTTGTAACTGTCTTTTCCGGCAGGAGACGTGGTGTGTGGTGTTGAATTGTTGAGTGCTGCATCTGGAGCTCACAGCTGGTGTAGGCGGCATGGCCCATGCCCATCATCTGTGGGTTGAAGATGTCGATCTCAAGACAATTCCCAGGTGCCAGTTGCTGCAGCCAATTCTGGTTCCATCACTTCTGCACTTTGCTCAGTTTCATCAAAGTTCATTCTTCATTAATTTAGGTCACTCTCACTGTAATGCCATAGATAGAGCATATAGCAACTGTAGTAGTGATGACATATAGTGGTAATTTAGCAATAAATATCATATAATTTGATTCATTGGCTGTTCTCACCAAAATCAAATCCCCTTGAGGAACACATCGGTCATCCCCATCCTCCCGCATCACCCACCAAGTGCACCCAGGGCCTTAAACAAAAGAAATCCCACAGATAGGTTTGCCTTTGCCTGTGTCAGGAATAACCCAAACTGTCTTCATGAACATATCTCCTTCCACAGTATGGAAAAGTTCTCACTGGGCAGGGACAGCTCGATATCAGATCCTCTAATGTTACCTTACCAGGTGGCCTTTGCTAAATGGGCATCCCAGCGTTTGAAGGTCTCACCCCCATGGCTCTCAGTGTAGTTTATAGCAGTCCGTTGGATCGTTTGATTTTCCCGGAGGCTGGTGTGTGGTAGGGGATGTGATACACCCGCCCAATGCCATGCTCTTTGGCCCAGGTTTCTATGAGGCTGTTTCGGAAATGAGTCCCACTGTCTGACTCAATTCTCTCTGGGGTGCCATGTTGCCATCAGACTTGCTTTTCAAGGCCCAGAACAGTATTCTGGGTGGTGGCAGGGGGCACGGGATATATTTCCAGCTATCCTGTGGTTGCTTGTGAGGACGTGGCACTTGCCTTGGCGGGTTTGAGGGAGTGTGATAGAACCAATCTGCCAGGCCTCCCCATATTGATATTTCAGCCATCATCCCCAATACCAAAGAGGCTTTCACTGCTTGGCTTGCCTAATTACAGTACATGTTTCACATTCGTGGATAACCTGTGCAATAGTGTCAGTTCCATGGTCATCCCCACCCCTGGATCACGAGTCGATTTCTACATCACATCTCATCCTTCATGGCCTTAGGCATCATGGGCCCACCGAGGTATGAATAATTCACCCTTCTGTTGCCAGCCAAGGTCCACCTGAGCCACTTCAATCTTAGCAGCCTGATCCTCCTGCTGATTGTTTTGACGTTGCTCAGTGGCCTGACCCTTGGGTACATGGCAAGCTACGTGATGTACTTTCACCACCAGATTCTCTATCCGGGCAGCAATGTCTTGCCACAGTTCAGCAGCCCAGATGGGTCTACCTCTGCACTGCCAGTTGCTCTGCTCCCACTGCTGTAACCACCCCCACAGACCATTTGCCACCACCCATGAATCAGTATAGAGGTAAAGCACCGGCCATTTTCCTCATTCGGCAATGTCCAAAGCCAGCTGGATGGCTGTCACCTCTGCAAACTGGCTCGATTCACCTTGTCCTTCAGTGGCTTCTGCAACTCCTCATGCAGGATTCCACACACGAGGAAACTTCCCAGCCTGGCACAGCCCTCTGACTGTTACCCACTGCTGCTCTGCCATGGGGGTGGTAATGAAATGGCAACACATCGCCCAAAGGTGATTAAAAGAAGATCCAGTCAATACTGGCAGGGTATCAGGGCATCCACTTTGTACCTTAGGTGGACCGGTCTGTACTGGAAGGGGATTAGGAGATCCTGTTTCTATTGGGACGTGGCACAGGCTTTACTCGGAGGGGCCCAAGTGACCCAGTTTGTACTTTGATATTTTTAGAACAATGCACAGAATCCTGACTGTATCTGTTAGTCATCTTGAACAATACAAATAGACTCACCATTTTGCATCACTTTTATTTTCAGTCCATTCAGTACATTTCAGAAAATGCTGTCCCTCTATTGAATAGTTTTGCTGCAAATACTATGGGTAGATATAAATTCCTAAGGACAAGAGTATGTTTTCTGATTTTCTTCTAATTAAGCGTAAATTATCTTTGTGAACTTCATATTCTTTCTCAAAATCTATATTTTGTGCTTAGTAGTAGTTCTCCTGTGGGAGCTGTTACAAAGGCACTTGAGCAGCAGTCGGTGCTTACATTTGGGGAGCTTTGTATCCTGGCCAAATAATACTAAAAAGTTGCAGGGGAATCATGAGGCTATTTTGCTCAGAGCAGCCACCAACAGGGTTTCGGTACAGTGTCTGGCGGACTCTGAGCTGTGGTGAAGGCTGAGGGCAGCTGTGGAATGTGGACCTGGGAGGACCAGGACCCCAGTGGCTGCGAGGGGGCTCACAGCTGGTCCAGGGTCACCCCTGCACCTGTGATTTCACTTTGGGGCACATTCCAGAGCCACCAGACAGGCAGGGGTTGGGAGACGGTGTTGGAGGGAGGGCACGACAAAGCGCTGTGGCACCTCCGGGAGAAGCACCATCCACTGCTGCAGGCTGTGACATGGGCGATAGCTTGGCTCCCAGCGACACATCCTCACCCAGGGAGAGGAAGATGAGTGCTGTGCTTTGCACCGTCTTCAGTGAGCTTTGCCTGGAGGAGAAACTCTGCGATGTGGTTATCAGCGTGGGTGACATTGAGTTCAGTGGTCACAAGAACATCCTCTGTAGCTGCAGTTAATACTTCAGGTCAGTGCTTGGAACAAGAGGGGATGGGGACACACAGCATTTCCCAGGCTGTGTCACGCTGCCTTAGTGTCCCTCCAGTGCTTCCCTCAGCCCCAAAACTCTCCTCCAGCACATCCCCATAGTCCTGGTGCCTCCATGGACACCGGAATTCATCCCCAACCCAAGATCTCACAGCAGCACTGGAAGCGGTGTCTGACGAACCCCCCAATGTGGTGCAGGGCTGGAGTGTGGCCAGCCGGGCTTGTCTGCCGTGGGGCGGGAGGTGTTCCTTCCCCACACACTGCCATTCTCTGGTGGTCTTGTTGAAGCAAGGAGGGCACTGGCCCTGTGGCTCTCTGTGCACAGCTGGAGGCGGTGACTCCTTGTTAAAACAACCGGCTCATAACACATGAATTAATAAATTAATAAACCCCACAGCCTCCCAGTGTAGCTACTGCGTGTGCCGAAATTGGTGCCCAGAAAGGAGGCACAGGGGATAACCGGGTCCGGGTTTAATGCAGCAAAGATGATTTTTCCCCCAGCACTGCTTTGCTTTTTTCAGGGCTTTGTTTTCCACCCGCTGGAGCAATGGTGGGAAGGTCGTCTGTAAAATCCCCGGCACTTCACCTGAAATGATGTGGCTCATTATCGAGTACGCCTACACCGGCACAGTACCGGTCAAGGCCATCAACGTTGAACGTTTGCTGATAGCAGCCGACCAGTTCAACGTCATGGGCATCGTCAGACTGTGCTGCGAGTTCTTAAAGTCCCAGCTGTGCTTGGAGAACTGCGTCGGCATCTGGAGATTCACCGAGTATTACTACTGTTCTGACCTGCGGGAAGCAGCCCACGCGTTCATCCCCCTTCACTTGGAAAGGGTGACCAGGGTATCGAGAGTTTCTGGAGCTCTCTGTCAACGAGCTCCAGCGCGTCCTGCAGAAGGAGGATCTCAGTGGGAAAGAAGGGGCCATGTTCAAGGCCATTCTGCAATGGATGGCTCACGACCCGCAGAACAGGAGGCAGCAGGTTGCAGTCTTGCTGGGCGAGCAAGAGTGGAAGGGGGGACACAGGGGATGTATAAAAAAAAAAAAAAAGAAAGTCTAGGGTATTCTGAGTTTAGAAAAAAATAAACTCAACATTGTTGACAGTTAAGACTTTGCTTGAAACTGTTGAAATCCTACCTAAGCAAGAGTATGAATGTCGCAAGGTCGGGCATTGGAATAGACTGCCCAGGGAGGTGGTTGAGTCACCATCCCTGGGTGTGTTTAAGAGATGTTTAGATGTGGTGTTGGGGGATATGGTGTAGGGGAGAACTTTGTAGAGTAGGGTAGATGGTTGGACTTGATGATCCCAAGGGTCTCTTCCAACCTAGACAATTCTATGATTCTATGATTCTATGAATTTGTAGTTCATATTCATTGTACAAACACATGACTCACCCAAATCCCATTGCTTGTTAGCACGTGCATGGTTTCTGAAGGCACACACACTGACACTGACTGTATGGAAATGATCAGGTATCTATTTTCTATGAGTGCCCAGGCCACAGTTGTGTGAGGCATTGCACAAACATCCAAAATCAATGCACCACTGCAGCAAAGGCCAAGAGGTTCCTGGGCTGTGATAGGAAAAGTGTTGTCTTCAGCTGGAGGGATGTGATCCTTCTCTTCTCCTCAGCACTGGTGAGGCCACATCTGCAGTGCTGTGTCCAGTGTTCGGCTCCCCAGTGCAAGGAAGCTCTTGACCTCCTAAAGGACTTCCAGCAAAGTGCCCCAAAGCTGATTTAAGGGGTTGCAGCATCGTTCCTAGGAACGAAGGCTGAGAAATCAGCAGTGTTCCCAGAAACGTCTGCAAGCTTCAGCGTATCAACCAGCAGAGCTAGACCTCGTCATTCAAGGCAGGATTCCATGCACTAGGGCTGTGTCAGCAGCAGCTGTGGTGATTGAGAGAGCAAGAAATGGTCTCCTGGGGCACATCCTGATGCTGACGGTTCATTCTTGACTCCTTCGTCCTCCTCCGCAAAGTTCAACAGCAACTGTGTGTGTGCCGCGGTTGGGAAGTGCATTGGTTTATGGCAATAAACAGAGGTGGTTGTTGGCCTCTTTGGCTGAACTCTCCGTCCCTGCCCCAAGGTCCTCTCAGAGTCCCCAAGATGTCCCCTGCCTTGGCTGGCCCTGCAGCATGGTCAGCTGGGCACCCCAGGGCAAAGCCCGCTGCATCTGCCCCGGCTGGCTGCGGAGAGGAGGGGACAGCGGGGGTGACAGCCCAGGGGGTGACAGCCCAGGGGGTGACAGGAGGGTCAGCAGGAGGTGAGAGGCGTCGGGGGTGGCAGGATGGGCCCTGCGCTGTGGGGAGAGCCAGCACTGGCCCAGGGGCTGCCGGGAGGTGACGCCGGCTGGTGAAGGCCCCAGGGGGGACAGGAGGGACACCAGAGACTTGGGGGGACAGGAGACCCATCGGGGACAGGTCACAGGACAGCAGGGACAGCAGCGGCCTGGGGCGGCGACAGGCCTTTTGTCACAATGCGTGTGAGGTGGGGGGGGCGGGGGTGGCGTGCCGTGTCCCCGTGGCCATAGTGACCGGTCAGGCCTGGCAGCGCTGCGTGCCAGAGAGGGAGCAGAGGCCACGCTGGGCTCAGCCAGGTAAAACGATGAGGAAATGTGGGAGGATATCTTATAAGAACAAACTTGCCAGATGTCTTTGAAAGCTGGTGGAGAGCGCTGAAAGGGACAGAAACAGAACGGAAGGGCAATTTGAGGAAAAAGTGGTTTGGGCGACTTAATGTTGTCTTCAACTTGTTTTACTCCACTGCATCGGAGAACTGGTTTTGTGGCAGTTGCAGAAACTGCTCACCAGCAACCTTTTGGATCAAGAGTGTATCTGTGAGGTATAATCTACGCAGGCCCTTGAAAGCCATCTTGCACAGGAGTTTTCTCCCTATCTAAATGACAATTTGGAATCTCTTTTTAACGTGACTTCTTTTCTACACCAAAGAAATTGTCATTCAGGTGCTACTGAGCATCATTTCATCATTCATTTCTAACTGTATTTTTTTCCCTGGTACTACGAGTTAACCATATCAGGGCAGTACTGAAGTTTTACGGTAGAACATTTATGGTGAATATATGTAAGCAATGTTCTTAGAGAAGTCTTAAATTCTCTTAAATCTAGTCAAAGGTGCCTGATTCTCAGAGATCATAACGGTTTTGTATTACCCAGTATGATATTTCAGTTTGGTAATCTGCCGTCTTGATAAATTTGAATGTGATTAAAGACTTGGGGATGGGACTTCTCAGAAACAGAAAGACCTGGAACGTGTTTTCATTCCTTAAACATTAAATTCCCCCCAACCCCGCCCCTCCCGCCGGTCGTTCTGTGACACTCTTACAACAATCTTTTCTTTAAAATGGGTACTCGTGGGTGTTTTCCTCTTCCTTTTTCATGTATTAAAAGTTAAAGAGAATAATATGTACGCTGCAGTAACTGTAACTTTGGGCTCTGCTGGGTGGAAGAGGAGACCAGGGCGTTCCTTCAGAGTGGGTGTCTGCACTGCAGGGGATGGCAGGGAGGGTGCCCAAGTCCTCTCTCCCAGGGTGTTTGTGGGAGCAGGTCCCTCCGACTCCCTGCCCACGTCTGGGCTGCCTGGAGCTGTCCCTGCCGGGAGCTGTTTCTCTGTCCCAACATCTCCTCCCTGCCAGTGCTCACTGACCCCATCCCTCCCGCTGTGTGCTCAGCTCTGCCCTGCAGATCCCTCCTGGCAGCAGGGCACTGCCCAGGGACATCTCTGCGTGCCAAGAGGATAAGAAGAGGCTCAGACAAACGCTAACCAGAACTGAGGTCTCCGTGCCTGCTCCAGAGTGGAGAAAAAAAAATTCCTATCTCCCAATGTCAGGGATGTCACAGTCAGGGGTGAGAAGGTAGAGTTGAGGCTCCTGAAAGAAGGGAACAAGGCCAAGAGCAGAAGTTCAGGAGAGCAGGCTTTGGCCTTCTGAGGGACCTGATCAGAAGAATCCCATGGGATATGGCCCTGCGGAGAAGAGGGGGGCAGAGAGCTCTTTGATAGTCAAGAATCAACTCTTGCAGCTCCAGAACAGTCCACCCCATCATACAGGAATTCTGTCAAAGCTGGCAGGAGCCTGGCATGGGTGAGAAAGGAGGTCCTGACTAAAATGAAGCATGAAGGGGCAGCCCAGAGAAGGTGGACGCTGACTGGCTTCTGGCCTCAATGATTCTTTGACTCTGTGCTGGAGAGAGCTATTGTGTGAGCGTGTGCTTGTCTGTGCCTGGGGGGGATCAGGGGGACGAGGGGATCCCGGGGCCAGGTTCTGGATAGATGGAAGGTGTCAGACCAGCTCTTGGAAGGATCCGTTTTTGCTGTGTGTCTATATGGGTAGATATCTTACACTAACATAATACAGCACACAAAGAGCCCACCCTTGTTTCCCTCTCTCCACTGACTGTGGTTTTGATTGCCCTAGAAACCTCTTCATGCATCCGTGATGAGGATGCATTTGGGGGGGGGGGGGAGGGCAGGGAGGCTGGGTGAGTAGAGGGATGAGGCTGACTCTGACAGGGGCCATGAAGCAGCTGCCCGGAGGTGACAGCAAGGACTTTACAAGGAAGAAACTTATCTCTGTTGACGTCATTGTTTTTAGGAAGGCAAAGCTCGCCTTGAGCCAATGGTTGCAAGGAAGGTCAAGAGCAGAAAGAAGGCTTAGGGGGACGTCCTTGCAGCCTGTCAGAACCTAGGAGGAGGTCATAAAATATGGAGATAGGCTCTCCACCTCTGGTGCATATTAGGAGGATGAAAGACAAGTGTTGGGTGAAAGAGGGGATGTTCAACCTGGAGATAAGGAGAAGGTTTTCCACCAGTGTCAGGGCTCGCCCTGAGCCAGGTGGCCATGAGCCCTGCCTGCCCTTCTGTCTGCCATGGTTGGTCAGGTTGCTGTAACAGAGGTGCCCCCAGGATCAGAACCCAGGTGGGCCTCTTCCACCTGCCTCACCCCCTCCCCTCCCCAAGGACGGAATTCCTCTTGGGTGGGGTCTCTGATGCGCTGGATGACCTCAGCCTGCCAACCAGCCTCCTGAGGGCCAACCAGGCTGCTGCTGTGGAAGTGCCCTCAGAATCATCACCATGCCAGCCATCTCCCCTTGGCCTGCCACTCCCCTTTCCCTCTGACCCTATCTTGGCTCTGCTGGGAAGAGCGGTTTTGTGATAAACCTCTTGTCCCCAAATTGCTGGGGCCAGCTGCTGGCCAGTCATGCTACTACAACAGTAGTGGCCTCACAATCAAATCAGAACTTGTCTCACCTTTGCCTATCTCTCCCCATCCACTCCCTTGACTCCTCATCTCTGCTGGACCCCACCTTCAACATCCAAACCCCGTTACTGGCTTTTCCCTCTCCTCTGCCCCACGGGTTGCCAGAGACAGGGTGGCACATCTTATGTTTAAGCTTTGCAGTGCTCATGCATAGTTATTGTGATAAAGTCAGTGCTGAGATCAGACTCTACGGTGTGGAGCAGTTTTAACTGCAGAATGGCAGTGGTGGCAACTATGTTGGTTTCGAAAGGGGGAGGGGCTTCTGTCCGTTTTAGAAAAGGGAAATTTGCTTTCCCTTACGTTGCAGGTTGACCTGATGGGTCTTTTCACATTAATCCCTTTCATTGCCCTGCTTGGAAGATGACATTTTCCCACCTTGGGTCAAGACGATGGGCTCTCTCACAGCTACTCCAAGTGTCTTACTCTGGAGTTATTCAGCCTGAGTTTGCCATACATGAAGAGTGTTTGTGCATGCTCATGTGTCCGCTAATAAGAGGGCCAAGTTTCTCCTATTCCCAATGGCCACTTCCGATGTGTGAGAATCTGCTGGCAAGCATTCCAGGATCCCTGGTGCCAGCCCACAAGAACCTGGGCCTTCCCAGTAGACCCTATGGATCTTGTCCAAGACATACTCTTGAATTCCCAGACTGATGGGAGTACGCTGCATTGGTTGTGACTTCTGTTCATGACTATATGTTACTCTGCTGGAAGCTGAGCTGCTGTTCCAGCTTACTGTAGCTCATTTTCTAAAACCTTTAGTTCTGTTTCTAAATCTTGTGCTTGTCCAACTTCTAAGTCCAGCTGTTTAATTTGTAACCAGGGTCTATGCCTGTTTACCCTGAGATCTTCCTCTCAAACTTTGATTAAGATGATTGTCTTTATTTTGGGAAATTCCTCCTCCTTCAATTTATGGGTGTCTTTTTTTCACATTCTTTACCTCGTCATCCATTTCTCTCAGGAGATCCTGTGAATCATACATGGCACACCACAGGGTTCCAATGGCACCGGCTTCCTTTTTCACTTTGCAATGACTAACGTAAACTTGACAGGCTGGAGAAGTGGGATCTGCTACTTTAAGACAGTGGGATCTCGTAGGGCATTGCCCTGGTTCAATCACCTGCTTATTGAGTTTGTAACATCCTTTTCCTCCTTAACATATATTTTAGCTCAAGCTGCCTGGTCTGTTTTATGCTGTGCACTTCCCATACAGCCTTTACACAGGCAAACACTAACAGGAATTTTGCTGCTCCAAGCGACTCAGTAGAAAAGAGTTTTAAATGTGTTTTCCGTAAGCTCCAATTCCAGATTGACTTTCCTTCAGAGGTCCATTGGTTTTGAGAACTCAGAAAGCCACACCAAAGATGCAGTGTGGGTCATTTCAGTCACCACCATCACCCACAAACCTTCCACTTTGACTGCAGGGCTTGCCTCTCCGTTTACAGACCACGCAATGAAGTTGGGATGAGGCTGTTCATTAGGAGAGCTTCCCAGAAAAAATGCTGTTTGAGCCCAGCCAAGGATGTGTTGGGGACAATTCCTCGAGGCAGCCAACCAAATATTAAATGAGCACAGAGCTATTTGTGGCTGGAATTCTGTGTGCAGGAGCAAGGACTGCCTTTAGTCCAACAGTGCAGTTCCTTCACTCTTGTCGTGGTTTGGGCCGGCCTGGCCACTGCGACAAACGACAGATGCTCTCCCTCACCTCTCTTTCCAAGGAGAGGAGGGAGAGAGAGAAAGGACTTGTCAGTTTAGATAAGTTAGTCAGTTTGGGGTCACCTGTCCTCTCTGATCCTATCCGAAGGTGCGACCCCTCTACACTTTTCGGCTTCCGACCCTCCAACGGGGCATATAACAAAGTGAGCTGCCCTTGGTTGTTATAGCAAAAAGTCTAAACAAGAGCCTCTCTGCATACCATGCCTTGGCATAAATTATAGATAATCAGGTTTTGTCACTCTGAGAGCCAACAGCTTACGGACAATATGCATTAAATTTGAGAGAGTTCAGTTAGTTCGAGGAGGCTTGGCTGCAAAGTTAAATTACTGAACACAAAATGGGTTCAGTTTCACCTCAAACCAGCACAGGTGGGCTGTTCTTTTGGGAGGGTATTAGGAGAATAAAAGAGAAGCACTCGGGATTTCAGGGAATGGAAAGAGAAGCAAAGGATGCTGTTGGCCTTCTTTGCCCCTGGCTCCTGTTTGGCCTAATGAAACTGAAGGACCACGAGAGCCTTTCCTGCAAAGCTGCCACCCAGCCACACCGCCCCTGCCCTCTGTCATTGCACGGGGTTAGTGCACCTCAAGGGCAGGACTTCAGAGTTCTCTTTATCGGACATCATGATATTACTTTTGGCCCATCCCTCTGACCTGTCTATGTCCTTTGGAATGGCAGTTCTTCCCGCCAGGTTAATGTCTGCAAATCCTATGAAAAAGAACACTTGCATCTTCTCCAGGTCCTTAAAAACATGTTAAACAGGGCAGGTGGCAGGACAGACCCTCGCAGGAGCTTTCAAGCTAGATGCCTCAATGCAGAGTACCACGCATTGACCACAGACCTCTGAGCCGAAACAGCCGTCTGGTTAGTTACCCATCTCCTTATGCACCCATGCAAGCCATGACATCCTAATTCGGGCACAAGCATATTGTGGGGGAAGATGCTGAAAACTTTGCTGACTTCCAACTTAAAAGACCAGCACTGCTCTCCCTGCTCTGAGCAATTGTGTCCCTCCATCACAGGAAGCAGAGAACGGTGGGACACAAGCTGCCCTGGGTAAATCCAGGGTTTCAGACACCCACAAATGGGTTCTGAGCGGACACACTCTGGGGCACAACTTCCCCTGTTTATCCGCTGGCCATTTTTTTAAAAGAGCATGCCATATTTGGATGCTGCCAATCATCAGGGAGTTCCCTCCCTCAACCTCCATGGCCTTTCAATGGTTACGGAGTGTCATTGGACATGCTGGGACATTGGCTTACCCTGTCATCTCCCTCAGCTGCCACCCCTCCTGTCCCATAGACTGGTAAGGATTGTCTTAGTTAAGGTGACTTGGGAACAATCCACTGCTGGTGGCGTTCCTCCAGATTCCTGCCCCGAGTCTCAGAGCCCTGGGAGACCTTGCTGGGGCAGACTGAGGCAAAGAGGATGTAGAGAATCTCCCATATAGCTCCACCCGCTCTCTGAAACTCAGCAGTGGCCACACAGTGGCTTTGTTTCTCCTCAAACTCTTCCTGAAGGAGTAAACACTCATTCTGGTGCCCTTGAATTGCCTTTGGGGGTTAGATTGAATTATGAGCTGGACTATAGCAGAGCTTGGAGGAGGCTGTCCTTGAAGATCAGGTGGACTGAGCTCTGCCACCATGTCACAGCTCTGTCTGCCACAGGAACGGCTCCAGCTTGTCCTTTCTGTGCCCCTGGCTGAGATCATTGCTGCACGTTTGGGCTGAAGCCCCCCAGCTGTGGCACCAGTCAAGCGGTGACTTGCCATAAGGAATCCTGGTACCAAGAGTCCAAGACCCAGTGTGTGCTACTGATAGGACAAGAAGAGGGGGTACTCATGGCCAGCTCTTCTTCTGCTGAGAGAAATACCACTGCTGGAAGTAAGTGTCTCTGCGCAGCTGAGGGAGGGAACATCAGAGATTGCAACAGTTTTTTTCACAGGCGGTTCCCCTGGAGCCCCAGGGACACCTCCAGGGAGCCCAGAGGGGACAGAGAGAGTGCCACCGTGGGCTGGTCCTCTGCTGCTGAGCTGGGCTGGGCTGCTGGGCCGGAGGGAGCTCCTGGCAAGCGGGCAGCGCTGCAGAGAGACAGCTCTGCCCAGGAGCAGCTCCTCTGCCCAGCGCAGCAGGGCTGAGGCCCTGCCTGCAGGTAGCGAGGGCAGAGCAGGGAGGCAGAGAGAGGTTAAGGGCAGTCTGGAGAGGGAGGATGCTGAGGGCTCACTGTGGGGGAGAAATCTTCATAGCCCTTGACATGGTAAGTCTCTGGGTTAGGGCAATTGTAGCTGCAGTTCCTGGAAAGATGTCCAAAAGCTGCTCCTCCCATGGTCTATGGGATCTTTCAGGAGGACTCCGACACTTCCTCTAGTGTAGAGGTGAAGAATGTGCTCCAGAGCAGGGATACCCTGCTGTGCCTCCAGAGGGACAGGGCACGATGGCTGCCTTCTCCTTAGGACCACTGCCATGTGTGAAGGTGGGTGTGCAGGCAGGGGTGGGCAGGGCTGTCCTTGCCAGCAGGGTCCCTGCACTCCGGGGCAGGGACTCTGCCGCCTGCCAGGGTCAGCTCTCCCCCTCCCACGGAGGTGCTGTGGGGAGAAGGTGTGTGTGGAAGGATCAACTCCTTGCATGGCAGGGTCCTGGTGTTGCCGAGAGAGAACTGCGTGGGTCAGGGCTGCTCACAGCTGAAGGGCAGTGGCAGAGGAAACTTTTCAAGAAGAACCTCAAGACAGGGGCTACCTGAAAGCGAAGGAGTTTGTGCTTTCAGTCTTCTGCTTTTTTTTTTTTTTTTTGTGTGGGGAGTGAGACGTGGAGATTTGTCTCCCCGTTCTTCAGAAGGCACAGAGCCTCCTTTTTCACTTAGAGGTGAATAAATCAGGGAGTAAGAAAAATCCATATGCTACAGCTTACAGAGAGCACCCAGCATCACCTTTCCAGCCTTATCAGCGTTGGTCAGATGTTCCTGTCAGAGCCTGCACCCACAGAAATGCTCCTGGGCAGTGTTCTGCTGCCAGGAGGTGTCTGCGGGACAGAGCTGAGCACACAGCGTCTGTGATGGGTTCTGTGTGCACTGCTGGGGAGGAGACGCGCTGCCAGAGAAAGAGCTCCCAGCAGGGACAGCTCCAGGCAGCAGAGCCCTGGGCAGGGAAAGAGAGGGAGCAGCTCCCATGTGCCTTGGGAGGGTGATTCGGGCACCTTCCTGCCATCTCCTGTAATGAGGGCGCCTTCTACTGGTCTCCTCTCTCGCCCAGCAGAGCTTCTGACATCAAGGCTGTGGGGTTTCTGGCTGAGGTGCCTCCTCAGCAGCCACACACCAAGGAGGAGAAACTCCTTAGTTCTATGGGTCTCTGTCTTCTCTCAGCAGGAGCATTTCTCCACCTTCCCCTCCTGTCCATGCTGCTCTTGTTCTTACATCCATACTCTCTAGTAAGAGGGGGTTCAGGTGTGGCTCACACGCCAACACTGCCATGCAGCTGTGTCCGTGGGACCAAAGTCCTTCAAACCACCCAAACCTGTGGGGCTGTGGAAAATGCAGTGTGGAGCTGGGGGGTGAGCTGGCTCTGCTGAGATCACTGCACTTTGAGCACTTGTGGGAGTTTCCCTGGCATTCTCCTGCTGGAAAATGCTGACCAGCTTGTCTTCATGACACAGGGATTACCGATGAGGCAAACGGCGACTTTCAGAAGCTGCCCCACCTTTCCCAGATGCCCACTGCTGTCGAGCAGGGGTGACTGCTCCGGAGACCATGGGCAGAAGCCTCCTCCTCATGTCGTGTTTGGCCAGCACAAAGCAGAGCTCAGAACTTGGGGTAGTCAAAAGGAAGTCCTAAAAGTAAGGAGGAAGGCAATGTGTGTTTGGGAAGGACAGGGGAGAATGGGACACACGGAATGAGAAGAGATTTGCTCAGAGCAGTCCTAACTTCTGAGTGTGCTTTCCTGCTTTGGCAGAACCTCATGAGCAAAGGGTTCAGATGTCCAACAGCAGCTCCATCACCCACTTCCTCCTCCTGCCGTTCGCAGACACACGGGAGCTCCAGGTCTTGACCTTCTGGCTCTTCCTGGGCATCTACCTGGCTGCCCTCCTGGGAAACGGCCTCATCATCACCACCATCGCCTGCGACCACCGCCTCCACATCCCCATGTACTTCTTCCTCCTCAACCTCTCTGTTCTGGACCTGGGCTCCATTTCCACAACTCTCCCCAAAGCCATGGCCAATTCCCTCTGGAACACCAGGGCCATCTCCTATGCAGGATGTGCTGCTCAGGTCTTTTTGTTCGGCTTCTTCATGTCAGCAGAGTTTTCTCTTCTCACCATCATGGCTTATGACCGCTACGTTGCCATCTGCCATCCCCTGCACTACGGGACCCTCCTGGGCAGCAGAGCTTGTGTCCGCATGGCAGCAGCTGCCTGGGGCAGTGGGTTCCTCAATTCTCTCCTGCACACGGCCAATACATTTTCACTGCCCCTCTGCCAGGGCAATGCCCTGCACCAGTTCTTCTGTGAAATCCCCCACATCCTCAAGCTCTCCTGCTCTCATTCAGACTACCTCAGGGAAGCTGGGCTTCTGGTAGTTAGCATCTTACTAGGATTCATTTGTTTTGCTTTTATTCTTTTTTCGTATGTGAAGATCTTGAGGGCTGTGCTGAGGATGCCCTCTGAGCAGGGACGGCACAAAGCCTTTTCCACGTGCCTCCCTCACCTGGCTGTGGTCTCCCTCTTTGTCAGCACTGCCATATTTGCCTATCTGAAGCCCCCATCTGTCTCCTCCCCATCCCTGAACCTGTTGGTGTCATTTCTGTACTCAGTGGTGCCTCCAGTAGTGAACCCTCTCATCTACAGCATGAGGAACCAGGAGCTCAAGGATGCCCTAAGTAAATGGATCACTGGTTTCTTTTCAGAAGCAGAAATGAACTGCCCATCTTGTTCTGCATATCACTCATAATGTAACTCATTACAGGCCCAGACTCTCTTTGGTAGAGTTTTTCCTTTTGTGTCTTTGGTGTTTGGATTTCATGGTTGTATGAATGCTGTCAACAAAAGAACAGAGCCATCCTTTATCCTTTTTCGATGTCAGCATCTGCCTGTCTTGTGTGAGGCAGAGACTTTCTGTAAATAAGGAGCTGCTCTCTCTGTGTGTTTAAACAAAATAAAGGGCCCTGCACTGACTTGTTTGTCTGAGACCCATTCTCCAAGATGTTCTCTATAGCTGCAGGGGCCTCATCTGTGTGCTGAGGTGGAGGGGGCAGGAGCCATCTGAGCTGGGTCTGCCTCCCAGCCTGACCAGCATGGCCCTGGGCACCACAGCCCCCGGCTCTGCAGAGCCGCACCACCAGCTCGGGGGCTGTGGGACGCCTGGGGAGGGGGTGCAGGAACGGCTGGCCAGGCCAGCACGGATGAGCTCTCTCGGGAAAAGGCTGTGAGGGGAGATGGTCTGTGGCGGGAGAAGAGCAGGGCACCGAGTGTGTGCAGGGCAGCCGTTGCAAGAGGAACCCTTACCTGCGGTGGGGCAGCTCGGGGCAGGCTGCCCTGTCCGTGGGGCCAAAGTACCTTCCTGAGGGTGCCCTGGGCCAATTCTCTCATGCCATCCTGGGAGGACATTTGGCAGCTGGGGCTGCAAGCTGCCTGGGGTGGAGGTCTCCTCAGCATGCCGGCTGGGTGGACAGCCTCACTGGCCTGCACATCCTGCTGTGGGACCAGTCCCAATGGGGCTGCTCTGCTGGTCTGTGCTGGGGAGAGGGCAGGAGATAGCCAGGTTCAGGGAGTGTCTGGGCTGGTGGGGATGGGAAGTGCCCCAGAGAGGACAACCCCAGGGAAGAGCTGAAGTGTGGGAGTGTGCAGGGTGGGGACACACAGCAGTGTCCTGGCACAGCCGGGCTCCTGCGAGAGACATGATGGACCAGACGAGCAGGGTCTGGGCTGTGCCTGTGCCCACTGGACACCCAGGCGAGGTTGCCCCAGCGCCATCATCACAGAATCCCAGTATCACAGAAACTCTTATATTGGAGAGGACCTGTAAGATCACATAGTCCAATCATTAAAACCTGTCAAACCTGATCTCCTTCTATGACAAGGTGACCCACTTAGTGGTGGAGGGAAAAGCTGTGGATGTTATCTACCTGGATTTTTGCAAGGCTTTTGACACCGTTTCCCATAGCATTCTCCTGGAGAAACTGGCTGCTCATGGCCTGGATAGGTGTACTCTTCGCTGGGTAAAAAACTGGCTGGATGGCCGTGTCCAGAGAGTGGTGGTAAATGGAATTAAATCCAGTTGCTGTCCAGTGACAAGTGGTGTCCCCCAGGGATCGGTGCTGGGGCCCGTTCTCTTTAATATCTTTATCAATGATCTGGATGAGGGGATCGAGTGCACCCTCAGTAAGTTCGCAGACGACACTAAACTGGGGGGGCGTGTTGATCTGCTTGAGGGTAGATTGGCTCTGCAGAGGGATCTGGACAGGCTGGACAGATGGGCAGAGAACCAATGGTATGAGGTTCAACAAGGCCAAGTGTCGGGTCCTGCCCTTGGGTCACAACAGCCCCATGCAGCGCTACAGACTGGGGGCGGAGTGGCTCGAAAGCTGCCTGGCAGAAAAGGACCTGAGGGTGTTGGTGGACAGCCGGCTGAGCATGAGCCAGCAGTGTGCCCAGGCAGCCAAGAAGGCCAACACCATCCTGGCCTGCATCAGGAATAGTGTGGTGAGCCGGACTAGGGAAGTCATCATCCCCCTGTACTCGGCACTGGTGAGGCCTCACCTCGAGTACTGTGTTCAGTTTTGGGCCCCTCACTACAAGAAGGACATTGAGGTGTTGGAGCGTGTCCAGAGAAGGGCTACAGAGCTGGTGAAGGGTCTGGAGGACAAACCTTATGAGGAACGACAGAGGGATCTGGGGTTGTTTGGCCTGGAGAAGAGGAGGCTGAGGGGAGACCTTATCACCCTCTACAACTACCTGAAAGGAGGTTTTAGAGAGATGGGAGCTGACCTCTTCTCCCCGGTGACAAGAGATAGGACAAGAGGAAATGGGTTCAAGTTATGTCAGAGCAGGTTTAGATTGGATATTAGGAAGCATTTTTTCACTGAAAGGGTTATTAAACATTGGAATAGGCTGCCCAGAGAGGTGGTGGATTCACCATCCCTGGAGGTGTTTAAGAAAAGGGTAGATGAGGTGCTTAGGGACATGGTTTAGAAGTGGTGGTGTTTTTATCAGGGTAGGTTAACGTTTGGACTTGATGATCTTAAAGGTCCCTTCCAACCTCACTGATTCTATGATTACCCTAACACAGACAAGCCCATCACTAAACCATGTCCCTCAGCACTATATCTACACAACCCTTAAACACCTCCAGCGATGAGGACTCCACCACCGCCCTGAGAAACGCATTCCAATGCCTGATGACCCTTTCAATAAAGAAATTATTCCTAATATCCAGTTGAAACTTTTCTTGATGCAAATTGAACCATTTCCTCTTGTTCTAACACCTGTTACCTGACAGAACAGGTGGACCCCCACCTCTCTGCAACCTCCTTTCAGATATGTTTAGAGAGCGATAAGGTCTCCCCTCTGCCTCCTTTTCTCCAGGCTAAAAAACTCCAGTTTCCCCAGCCGCTCCTCATAAGACATGTGCTCCAGACCCCTCACCGGTTTCGATGCCCTTCTCCGGACACGCTCCAGCGCCTCAATGTCCTTCTTGTGGTGAGGGCCCAAAAACTGAACACAGCACTCAAGATGCGCCCTCCCCAGTGCCCAGTACAGGGGGAAAATCAGGACTACACTAGTCCTGATACAGGCCAGGATGATGGTGGCCGCCTTGGCCACCTGGGCACACTGCTGGCTCACGTTCAGCTACTGTCAACCAACAGAGGTCCCTCTCTGCTGAGCAGCTTTCCAGACACTCCTCCCCCAAGCCTGTAGCCTTGGCGGGGCTTGTTGTAGCCAAAGTGTGAGACGCAGCACTTGGCCTCATTGAAACTCCTACAGTCTGCCTTGGCCCATGGGTCCAGTCTGTCCGAATCCCTCTGCAGAGCCTCCCTACCCTCAGGCAGATCAACACTCCCCCCCAGCTTGGTGTCATCCGCAAACTGACTGAGGGTACACTCCATCCCCTCATCCCGATCATTGATAAAGAGGTTAAACAGGACTGGCCCCAGCACTGAGCCCTGGGGGACACCACTCCTGACCGCCCGCCAACTGCAATTAACTCCGATCACCACCACTCTCTGGGCACTGCCTTCCAGACAGTTTTTTACCCAGCAAAGCGTGTGCCCATCCGAGCCATGAGCAGCCAGTTTCTCCAGGAGAATGCTGTGGGAAACAGTGTCAAAGGCTTCACTAAAGTCCAGATAGACAACATCCACAGTCTTTCCCTCATCCACTGAGCGCGTGACCACGTTGTAGAAGGAGATCAGGTTACTCAAGCAGGACCTGCCTTTCACAAATATCTTTGATAATGTGGCACTGAGTTCCACCTGTCTGTATCAGATTTTATCCCACAGTGAGGGTCTGCAAAACTAGAAAGGGCTACTGCGAATGTGTCAAGAGAATTAGAAAAAGCCATTAATGAGGGCAGGCAGTATGACAGCCTTAGAGGAAGAAATCAAATTTTTATCAAAAATGGTTATATAGAATGGCTTAGCTCTAGAGCACCCTTTAGAAGTACAGGACAGAGTAGGTGCGTTCTTGAATAATAGCTGCTGGGGTTTTTATGTCAGTCAAGACCAGAAAAACAAAACTGAGAGAAACAAGAGAAAGACTCATTTAAAAATATTACACAAAATAGGGCAGGGATCTCCCCTAAATCTCTTTGGGTGGCTAACCTCTTGGCTCCCAGACTTAGGAACAGGACTGTGAACTGAAAGGATTTGGGTTGTTGTATTCACTCTCTTGTTTTGCTTTCTAATTAAATGGGTGTGTATTACCTTATGAACTTGACTTACGACTTAAATAATGAAGAGTATAGTGTGACCCTGACGGTGAAAGGAAAAGGAGGGACTGTTAGGAAAATCTCATTCCAGAACTATTGTAGCAATTACTCTTTAGAGTACGAAATTGTATGAACTTTCTTAAGATATACAGCGTTTCTACTGCGTACTGCATAGCCATGGTTCAGTCAGCATGACTACCGGACCCAGCTCATTGTCGGGAGGAGAAGACAGCCCCCAGCCTGAAGAAGAAAGGATACTCCAGCACTGCCCGGATGACGCCAGCCTCCCAGCCCCTCTGACACCCCTGTGAAACCCTCCCCTGATCTGGCATCAGAGATAAGGAACTGCAGCAAGACCGACTCCAGGGACGTCTCCATTAGGAGAGCAGCAGGTGGATGATGATGCCACAGCATGAGAGTTGCTTTGCCAAACAGCAGCCTGCGTGTGCGTGTTACGTAGCGATCACTCAAATTGTGTTGTACCTGAATGCTCTAAAGATATAAGAACCATGTGTGAAACTGCATTTGGGGTGTCCCAATTTGACTGGGACCACTCGTGCTCGTGAACAGAGAATCACTCGTGTAATTCCATACTTTGTGTCCCAATCTCTCTCCTGGGACAGCATGGGCAGTTGGAAAGTTTTCATGATGTTAACCTCGAAGGCCGAGAATTGTCCCCCAGAGGTGGCCCAGAAGGCACTTGACTGCCTTTATGGTGCTGTCCTCCCAGGCAATGATCGTTCAGGAAGGACTCTGACTGAAACCATGACTCGAACAGGACTGCCTCAAGAACATGAGAGCGATGTGCCATCCTCCCCTATGCAAGATGCTCCCCCTTTCGAGCCCAGTCGAAAGGAACAGGTGGTTTGCAAACTCTTTTGGGCAAGGATTTCAGATGCTTGTGCAATGCCTCACACAACTGTGGCCTGGGCACTCATAGACAACACATACCTGATCATTTCCATAGTGTCAGTGTCAGTGTGTGTGCCTTCTGAAACCATGCACGTGCCAACAAGCAATGGGATTTGGGTGAGTGGCGTGTATGTACAGTGAATATGAACTTCAAATTTATACCCTTGTGAAGGCAGGATTTCAAAAGTCCCAAACAAAGTCCTTACTGTCAAAAATGCTGAGTTTATTTTTTCTAAGGTAAGAATAACCTAGACTTTCTTTGTTTTAAATAAATGCCCTCTGTCCCCCCTTCCACTCTTCCTTGCCCAGCAAGACTGCAACTTGCTGCCTCCTGTTCTGCAGGCCCTGAGCAATCCATTGCATAACGGCCTTGAACGTGGCCCCTTCTTTCCCACAGAGCTGCTCCTTCTGCAGGACACGCTGGAGCTCGTTGACGGAGAGCTCCAGAAACTCTCTTGACACCCTGGTCACCCCGTCCAAGTGATGGAGGATGAAAGCATGGGCGTCTTCTCGCAGGTCAATAATAAAGTCAATAATAAAGGCAGTAGTAATACTCGGTGAATCTCCAGATGCCGACGCAGTTCTCCAAGCACAGCTGGGACTTTAAGAACTCGCAGCACAGTCTGACGATGCCCATGACGTTGAACTGGTCGGCTGCTATCAGCAAATGTTCAACGTTGTCGGCCGTGACAGGTACTGTGCTGGTGTAGGCGTACTTGGTAATGAGCCGCATCATTTCAGGTGAGGTGCTGGGGATTTTATAGACGACCTTCTCACCATTGCTCCAGCGGGTGGAAAACAAAGCCCTGAAAAAAGCAAAGCAGTGCTGGGGGAAAAGCATCTTTGCTGCATTAAACCCGGACCCTGTTATCCCCTGTGCCTCCTTCCTGGGGCACCAATTTGGGCACACGCAGTAGCCACGCTGGGAGGCCATGGGGTTTATTAATTCATGTGTTACGAGCCGGTTGTTTTAACAAGGAGTCACTGCCTCCGGCTGTGCACAGAGAGCCACAGGGCCAGTGCCCCCGTTGCTTCAACAAGACCACCAGAGAATGGCGCTGTGTGGGGAAGGAACACCTCCCGCCCCACGGCAGACAAGCCCGGGTGGCCACGCTCCAGCCCTGCACCGCATCTGGGGGTTCGTCAGACACCGCTTCCAGCGCTGCTGTGAGATCTTGGGTTGGGGATGAATTCCAGTGTCCAAGGAGGCACCAGGACTATGGGGAAGTGCTGGAAAAGAGGTTCAGTGCCGAGGGAAGCGCTGGAGAGACACTAAGGCAGCGTGACACAGCCTGGGAAATGCTGTGTGTCCCCATCCCCTCTTGTTCCAAGCACTGACCTGAAGTATTGACTGCAGCTACAGAGGATGTTCTTGTGAGCACTGAACTCAATGCCACCCACACTGAGAACCACATCGCAGAGTCTCTCCTCCAGGCAAAGTTCACTGAAGGCGGTGCAAAGCACAGCACTCATCTTCCTCTCCCTGGGTGAGGATGAGTGTCGCTGGGAGCCAAGCTATCGCCCACGTCACAGCCTGTGGCAGTGGAAAGTGCTTCTCCTGGAGGTGCTACAGCGCTTTGTCCGTGCCCTCCCTCCAATATCGTCTCCCAACCCCTGCCTGTCTGGTGGCTCTGGAATGTGCCCCAAAGTGAAATCACAGGCACAGGGGTGACCCGGGACCGGCTGTGAGCCCCCGTGCAGCTGGCGCTTTACCTCCATATTGATTCATGGGTGGTGGCAAATGCTCTGTGGGGGTGGTTACAGCAGTGGGAGCAGAGCAACTGGCAGTGCAGAGGTAGACCCATCTGGGCTGCTGAACTGTGGCAAGACATTGCTGCCCAGATAGAGAATCTGGTTGTGAAAGTACATCGTGTAGATGACCACGTACCCAAGGGTCAGGCCACTGAGGATCATCAAAACAACCAGCAGGTGGATCAGGCTGCTAAGATTGAAGTGGCTCAGGTGGACATGGACTGGCAACGTAAGGGTGAACTATTCATAGCTTGGTGGGCCCATGACGCCTCAAGCCATCAAGGAAGAGATGAGACATATAGATGGGCTTGTGACCAGGGGGTGGACTTGATCACGTTCACTATTGCACAGGTTATCCACGAATGTGAAACGTGTGCTGCATTTAAGCAAGCCAAGCGGTTAAAGCTTCTTTGATCTGGAGGACGTTGGCTGAAATATCAATACGGGGAGGCCTGGCAGATTGGTTCTATCACACTCCCTCAAACCCACCAAGGCAAGCGCCACGTGCTCACAACGGTGGAAGCAAACACCGGACGGCTGGAAACACACCCTCTACCCCATGCCACCGCCCTGAACAACTATCCTGGCCCTTGAAAAGCAAGTCTGATGGCGACATGGGACCCCAGAGAGAATTGAGTCAGACAATGGGACTCATTTCCAAACAGCCTCATAGACACCTGGGCCAAAGAGCATGGCATTGGGCGGGTGTATCACATCCCCTACCGTGCACGAGCCTCTGGGAAAATGAAACAATACAATGGACTGCTATAAACTACACTGAGAGCCATGGGTGATGGGACCTTCAAAAGTCGGGATACACATTTAGCAAACGCCACCTGGTTAGGTAACATTTGAGGATTTGAATATGGTTGGGAAGACAGTCTGGGTTATTCCTGACACAGGCAAAGGCAAACCTATCTGTGGGATTTCTTTTGTTTAAGGCCCTGGGTGCACTTGGTGGGTGATGCGGGAGCATGGGGATGACCGATGTGTTCCTCAAGGGGATTTGATTTTGGTGAGAATGGCCAATGAATCAAATGATATGATATTTATTGCTAAATTACCACTATATGTCATCACTGATACGGTTGCTATATGCTCTATCTATGGCATTGCAGTGAAAGTGACCTAAATTAATGAAGAATGAACTTTGATGAAACTGAGCAAAGTGCAGAAGTGATGGAACCAGAAGTGGCTGCAGCAACTGGCACCCGGGAATTGTCTTGAGATCGACATCTTCAACCCACAGATGATGGGCATGGGGCATGCCGGCTACACCAGCTGTGAGCTCCAGATGCAGCACGCAACAATTCAACATCACACACCACGTCTCCTGCCGGGAAAGACAGTTACAACAGATGGAGCCCAAAGTCATGGACTAAATGAACTCAAGGGCCATTTCAGTGGGATGGGCCATGGACTAAGGGAATGATATCTGTGTGCATATATACATATATCAAAGACAGGAAAATGGTGGTGATTTATGGAAAAGTGTAAGACCTGGGCATGAGGTAGATGGTATAGAATAAGGGGCGGACGCTGTCCTGGTTTTGCCTGGGATAGAGTTAATATTCTTCCTGGTAGCTGCTGTGTTTTGGATTGACTATGAGAATAACATTGCTAACTCATATTGTTTTAGTTGTTGCTGAGTGATGCTTATATTAAGTCACGGACTTTTTCAACTTCCCGTAGAAGGTGGGGGGGCACAGACAAGAAAAGCTGGCCAAAGGAATGTTCCATCTCATAGACGTCATGCTCAGTATATAAATGGGAGTTGGCTTGGGGGAAGGAATCGGTGATCACTTCTCCAGACAGGCGGGGCAAATGATCATTGGGTGTTGACAGTAATATATTTTGCATCACTTTATTCTATATATACTTATTATTATTATTGTTGTTGTTACTGCTAATGCTTTTATTTTCTGTTACTGTTCTATTAAACGATATTTATCTCAGCCCATGGTTGTTTTTTTTTTTTTTCCCTGCTTTTCCCTTTTCTCGCTATTCTACCTGAGACATCCCGTTTCATTTAAGAGCTGTTACCTGACCGGCCACATCTGACTCAGTGTTGTGCAAGGGTCAGACCCAGTAGGATGAAGCCTTAGAACAAGTAGTATAAACCCAGAAAAATATGAATAAGCAGGGTTATGACAAGAGGAAAATTAGGCTCATGATCTAAGATAAGCCCTGGGCAATGTGCAGAGAAGGGGTGGCAGGTTATTGTCGGTGAAACAGCGTCCATTGGGTCAGTTTCCATAGGGCATCCTTGAGCTCCTGGTTCCTCATGCTGTAGATGAGGGGGTTCACTGCTGGAGGCACCACCGAGTACAGAAATGACACCACCAGGTCCAGAGATGGGGAGGAGATGGAGGGAGGCTTCAGGTGGGCAAACACTCCAGTGATGATAAAGAGGGAGACCACGGCCAGGTGAGGGAGGCACGTGGAAAAGGCTTTGTGCCGTCCCTGCTGTGAGGGGATCCTCAGCACCACCCTCAGGATCTGCACATAGGACACCACAATGAAAACAAAACACCCAAAGACTAAACAGGCACTAACCACAAGAAGCCCAACTTCCCTGAGGTAGGAGTGTGAGCAGGAGAGCTTGAGGATGTGGGGGATTTCACAGAAGAACTGGTGCAGGGCATTGCCCTGGCAGAGGGGAAGTGAAAATGTATTGGCCGTGTGCAGGAGAGAATTGAGGAACCCACTGCCCCAGGCAGCTGCTGCCATGCGGACACAAGCTCTGCTGCCCAGGAGGGTCCCGTAGTGCAGGGGTTGGCAGATGGCAATGTAGCGGTCATAGGCCATGACGGTGAGGAGAAAATACTCAGCTGAAATAAAAAAGAGAAAGAAAAAGAGCTGGACAGCACACCCTCCGTAGGAGATGGCCCTGGTGTTCCAGAGGGAATTGGCCATGGGTTTGGGGAGAGTGGTGGAGATGGATCCCAGGTCAAGAACAGAGAGGTTGAAGAGGAAGAAGTACATGGGGGTGTGGAGGCGGTGGTCGCAGGCGATGGCAGTGATGATGAGGCCGTTTCCCAGGAGGGCAGCCAGGTAGATGCCCAGGAAGAGCCCGAAGGTCAAGAGCTGCAGCTCTCGTGTTTCTGCAAACTCCATGAGGAGGAACTGTGTGATGGAACTGCCATTGGACATTTGCTGCTTCTGGGCAGGGGGACCTGACCAAGGAGGAAAAGGCAGTGACAAACTGGGAGAGACTTCTCTGAGGAAATCCCAATGCCATTCCTCACAGAAATCCCCCTCCCACAGCTGAATGAGGAATGACCCAGCTCATTCCCAACCCCACAAACTCAGTGACACGCTCCCTTATCAGGCAAAATACTGCTTCGACACCTACTTTCCATGAGGACACGTCTGGGGCAGGACTCCCAGAGTCAGAGGCAGAAGAGAAGCTGACCCGCACCCCCTCCCCAATTCCTGAGATGCAGACTTCAACAGACGGGTGGGGACACGAGGAGAAATGCGCCTGTGCTCTGAAAAAAGGAAGTGAGGAGAGGCAGTCAGACAGGCGTGCAGTGAAGCCTTCTCCTCAGTGACAGTGTCTCCAGACAGAGACACTGCAGGGTACTTGTTTTTGTGTTGTGCATCATTTGTAGGACAAAAACACTTCTCCTGGACTGGAGGTGCAGCTGCCGAGAAGGCATCTCGGGCCATGGACCCTGTGGCTGTGGGGTGGGCGGGAGAGGAGAGCAGAGGCTTGCTGCGGAGAAGTTGTCTGAAGGTGAGGGGATGGCAGGAGGTGCCGGGATCCCCCCTGCCTGGCCATGTCTCGCAGCAGCTCCCTCTCTGTCCCTGCCTGTGTCTGGGCTGCCAGGAGCTGCCCCTGCCTGGAGCTGCTTCTCTGCCAACGGGTCTCCTCCCTGCCAGTGCCCCAGAGCCCATCCCACCTGCTGTGTGTTCAGCTCTGCCCTGCAGACCCCTCCTGGCAGCACAGCGCTGCCCGGGGGCATCTCTGGGTGTGTGGGGGCTCAGGAGCAGCTCAGGGAAGTGCTATCGAAAACGGGGGTCTTTGTGCCTTCTCCACAAAGGAGAATTCCATTCCCACCTCCCACTGCCCACCCAGCAGCTGAGAGGAGAAATCTCACAGCACAGACTTGTTCCCTTTCAGGGGAAAGGTGCCTCGATGTCCTTCTTCAAAACGGGCCTTCTGCAAATATCCTGGGGTGATGTGGATCTGGAGCAGCCCTGACCCACACAGGTCCATCTCAGCAACAGAAGGCATCTGCCTTGCTGGCAGTCACTCCTTCCACCCACTGCTTCTCCCCACAGAAGCTCCGTGGGAACTCCCCAGGCAGGCGCAGAGCTGACCCTGGCAAAGTCCCTGCCCCGGCACACAGCCCCGGGGTGCAGTCCTCCTGACAGAGCCCAGCAGCTCTCAGATGGACCAGCTTGAGGAGATCCCTCCAGGAACTGGAGCTGCATTGCCCGGCACCCTGAGACTTACCACACAGAGGGCGGTGAAGATTTCTGCCCCAGTGAGCTCTCACCACCCCCCACTCCCAACTGCCTTTAAGCTCACTCTGCCTCGCAGGTCTCCCCTCTCTGCCTGCAGGCAGTGCCCCCAGCCCTGCTCCTGGGCAGAGCTGTCTCTCTGCAGCGCTGCCCGCTTGCCAGGAGCTCCCTCCGTCCCAGCAGCCCGGCCCAGCTCAGCAGCAGAGGACCAGCCCACGGTGGCACTCTCTCTGTCCCCTCTGGGCTCCCTGGAGGTGTCCCTGGGGCTCCAGGGGAACCGCCTGTGAAAAAAAATGATGCAATCTCTGATGTTCCCTCCCTCAGCTGTGCAGAGACACTTACTTCCAGCTGTGTCATTTCTCTCAGCAGAAGAAGAGCTGGCCATGAGTACCCCCTCTTCTTGTCCCATCAGTAGCACACACAGGGTGTTGGACTGTTAGTACCAGGATTCCTTATGGCAAGTCACCGCTTGCCTGGTGCCACAGCTGGGGGGCTTCAGCCCAAACGTGCAGCAATGATCTCAGCCAGGGGCACAGACAGGACGAGCTGGAGCCGTTCCTGTGGCAGACAGAGCTGTGACATGGTGGCAGAGCTCAGTCCAGCTGGTCTTCAAGGACAGCCTCCTCCAAGCTCAGCTATAGTCCACATCGCAATTCAATCTAACCCTGAAAGGCAATTCAAGGGCACCAGAATGAGTGCTTACTCCTTCAGGAAGTGTTCAAGGAGAAACAAAGCCACTGTGTGGCCACTGCTGAGTTTCATAGAGCAGGTGGAGCTATATCGGAGATTCTCTACATCCTCTTTGCCTCATTCTGCCCCAGCAAGGTCTCCCAGAGCTCTGAGACTCAGGGCAGGAATCTGGAGGAACGCCACCAGCAGTGGATTGTTCCCAAGTCACCTTAACTAAGACAATCCTTACCAGTCTATGGGACAGGAGGGGTGGCAGCTGAGGGAGATGACAGGGTAAGCCAATGTCCCAGCATGTCCAATGACACTCCGTAATCATTGAAAGGCCATGGAGGTTGAGGGAGGGAACTCCCTGATGACTGGCAGCATCCAAATATTGCATGCTCTTTTAGAAAAATGGCCCACGGATAAGCAGAGGAACTCAAGGCTGTGCCCCAGAGTGTGTCCGCTCAGAACCCATTTGTGGGTGTCTGAAACCCTGGATTTACCCAGGGCAGCTTGTGTCCCACCGTTCTCTGCTTCCTGTGATGGAAGAAAACGATTGCTCAGCGCAGGGAGAGCAGTGCTGGTCTTTTAAGTTGGAAGTTAGCAAAGTTTTCAGCATCTTCCCCCATAGTATGCTTGTGCCCGAATTAGGATGTCATGGCTTGCATGGGTAGATAAGTAGATGGGTAACTAACCAGATGGCTGTTTGGGCTCAGAGGTGTGTGGTCAATGCGTGGTACTCTGCATTGAGGCATCTAGCTTGAAACCTCCTGCAAGGGTTTGTCCTGCCACCTGCCCTGTTTATCATGTTTTTAAGGACCTGGAGAAGATGCAAGTGTTCTTTTTCATAGGATTTGCAGACACTACCCTGGTAGGAAAGGCTGGCATGCCAAAGGACATAGACATGTAACATAGACTATGTAACCCGTTCATAGAAGGGCATCAAATTTTGTCAGACATGACTTGCCCTTGGTGAAGCCATGCTGGATGCTACCTATCACCTCCTTATTTTCTATGTGCCTCAGCAGAGTTTCCAGGAGGATCCGCTCCATGATCGGGCCAGGCACAGGAGTGAGACTGACTGGCCTGTAGTCCCCCAGGTCTTCCTTATTTCCCTTTTTGAAAACAGGGCTTATGTTTCCCCTTGGCCAGTCAGCAGGAAGCTCACCAGACTGCCACGACTTCTCAAATATGAGGGATAGTGGCTTAGCAACTTCATCTGCCAGTTCCCTCGGGACCCGCGGATGTGTCTCATCAGGTCCCGTGGACTTGTGCACCTTCAGGTTCCTCAGGTGGTTTATACATGATCTTCACCTACAGTGGGCAGTTCTTCATTTTCCCACTCCTTGCCTTTGCCCTCTGCATCATGGGCATTGTGGCTGCAGTCTTTGCCAGTGAAGACTGAGGCAAGAAAGTCATTGAGGACCTCAGCTTTGTCTCTGTCCCGGGTGACCAGTTCTTGCATTTCCTTCCGGAGAGGGCCCACATCTTCCCTAGTCTTTATTTTCTCACCGACATACTTAAAGAAGGATTTTTTGTTTGTCTTGATGCCCCTGGACAGATTTAGTTCAATCTGGGCTTTAGCTTGCCTAACCTGATCCGGGGCTGCTTGAACAATTTCTCTGTATTCCTCCCAGGCTTCCCGCCCCTGTTTCCACACCCTATAGGCCTCCTTTTCACTTGTGAGCATGTCCAGGAGCAACTTGTTCATCCATGTAGGACTCCTGGCTTTTCTGCCTGCCTTCTTCTTTGTAGGGATGCATGACTCCTGAGCTTGGAGAAGGTGAGCCTTGAATATTAACTGGCTTACTTGGGCCCTTCTTCCCTCCAGCGCTTCATCCCATGGCACTATACTGAGCAGTTGCATCAAGGAGCCACAGTCAGCTCTGCTAAAGCCCAGGGTGGTCAGCTTGCTGCACACCTTCCTCACTGCCTTGAGGATCTCAAACTCGACCATTTCATGGTCATGGCAGCCCAGGCTGCCCTTGAGCTTGACACTGCCTACCAGCCCCTCCTTGTTGGTAAGGACAAGGTCCAGCAGAGCTCCTCTCCTCGTTGGCTCCCCTACCACTGGGAGAAAGACATTGGCAATACAATCCAAGAACCTCCTGGACTGCCTATGCCCTGCTGTGTTACCCTTCCAACAGATGTCAGCAAACTTGCTGAGGGTACACTCTGTGCCCTCATCCAGGACGTTGATTAACATGTTGAACAAGACTGGCCAGTACTGACCCCTGGGGAGCACTGCTACTACAGGCCTCCAACTAGACTGTGCGCCGAACACTATGCTATCAGCCTCATTCCCCACAGTATTCTTGTGTCCAGTTAGGACATTATGGTCTGATTGGGTGGATAAGTAGATGGGTAATAACTGAGATGAGTAGTTGGGCTTGAAGGAACTTGGTGAACGCATAGCGTTCTGCCCAGAGGGATGTATCTAGTCGGGTTCCACCATGTTTCAAGGGCTTTTAATTACCCAAAGGAGATGAGAAAATGCTTTTTTCATAACATTTTATCAACTTTATCAATGATCTAGACAAGGGGGTGGAGTGCCCCCTCAGTAAGTTTGCAGATGACACCAATTAAGGTGGGAGTGTTGATCTGCCTGAGTGTCAGAAGGCTCTGCAGAGGGATCTGCACAAGCTGGATCCATGGGCCGAGGCAAATGGTGTGGGGTTTAACAAGGCCAAGAGCCCGGTCCTGCCCTTGGGTCACAACAACCTCACGCAGTGCTACATGCTTGGGGCAGAGTGGCTGGAAAGATGCCCAGCAGAAAAGGACCTGGGGGTGTTGGTGGCTGAATATGAGCTGGCAGTGTGCCCAGGTGGCCATGAAGGCCCACAGCATCCGGGCTTGTACCAGTAAAAGTGTGGTGAGCAGGACTAGGAAAGTGATCATCCCCCTGTACTTGGCACTGGTGAGGCCCCACCTCGAGTACTGTGTTCAGTTTTGGGCCCCTCAGTAAAAGGAAGACATTGAGGTCTTGGAGCGTGTCCACAGAAGGGCAACGAAGCTGGTGAGGGGTCTGGAGGACAAGTCTTGTGGGGAGCGGCTGAGGGAACTGGGGTTGTTCAGACTGGAGAAGAGGAGGCTGAGGGGAGACTTTCTCGCTCGCTACGGTTCCCTGAAAGGACGTTGTAGCGAGGTGGGGGTTGGTCTCTTCTCCCAAGTAATGAGAGAGAGGACTTGAGGGAAATGGCCTCAAGTTTCTCCAGGGGAGATTTACATTGCGTATTAGGAAAAATTTCTTCAGCTAAAGGGCTTTCGAGCACTGGAACAGGCGGCCCAGGGAAGTGGTTGAGTCACCATCCCTGGAGGTATTTAACGGATGTGTAGACGTGGCACATAGGGACATGGTTTAGTGGTGGACTTGGCAGTGTTAGGTTTACAGTTGGACTCTATGATCTTAAAGGTCTTTTGCAATTCTCAATGATTCTGTGATTCTTTTGGGACTCTGGATTTTGTTCTGTCCTTGCCCCTTTTTGGGAGGGCAGGAGGTGTCACAGAATTTTCCTACACTCAGCCTCACTCACCCTCACACCCCACAGCCCCCAGGAAGAGCCCTGAGCCACCAGTGAGGGGCAGGACCTGCCTTCCCAGGGCCTGGGGGTCAGGGGTTGGCCTTTCTGCTGCATCAACCAAGCCAAGGGGTTCCTCAGCATTACAGCCACCTGCACAGTGCCTTTGCCTACCTGCAGCCACAGCCTCCAGTTATCTCCTCTAACGAGCCCATGGGGAGGCTTTGGCAGTAACGACCCTCAGTGGGGCCAATCAAGGCTTCAAGGTACTTTGCTTCTGACTTGGACTTCTGGAGCACTTTGTTCAATCTTCTCTCAGTGCCTGAGGCTCATGGACTCAGCACCAAATACACCGTGGGGCTCATTAAAAGACAGAAAGCCCTAACAAGGTGTTCATCGTTCTTGTAATTTTCTTCAAATCTTCAAGACTTGTACAGCCAATTAGAGAGGTTTCAGAGTGTAATTAAGGAGGAGATTTCAAAGCGCACCTAAGAAAAATGTCTTTTTTATTTTAAAGGATATACTATACTATACTCCTGATTATCACTTACGATTAGGATAGAAGCATTCTCGGATTGTTCTGGATACAGGCTGTCCCTTCAGGGGGTCTGGACAGGGAGGAGAAGCAGTCCCTGGAGGTCTGACACTGTAGGACAGCTTTGCTCCTCACCTCCCCACCCTCCCCATTTCTGACATTGGCCACCTGGGACTGACACCCCTGGTCCTTGCATCAGACTTCTCCACTGAAGTCTGCAGCTGGATGTCACAGCTCCATTGCCCCATCTCCCACCTGCGCTCCTCAGAGCCCTGGCTGCACCCAGGCGCAGGAGAACTTTTCCTGTTTGTAAGAAAAGAAAAGTAAAGCATAATCAGATTTCCTAAACAATAACACACAGTCCGCAATCACACGCTCAGGACGAGCTACCTCTAATGAGGCTGCCTTTCTACAAGGGAGTTCTTATGAGAAAGAGTTTAGGAAGGTAGATAGACAAGACAGATATAAACACAATTAAGGAGTTGGCTGAGGAGACAATTAGATTGTTGAAAGACAGGCAAGCTTTGAACTCCTTGAAAGTCAAAGCAGCAGCACAGGTGAGAGGTATCTGAGTGAAGAAAGAGTAAGGGGAGGAGAAAACGGGCGAAGAATGGAAAGGGCCTTTGCCCAGAGAGTCTGCATCTGCAAAGATGACTTTAGAAATGAGCATTGTCCCAGGAGAAGGGTAAGCATCTGAAAGATTAGAGAAAGTACACACAGTGTGTAACAGGGAGAAGAGTGGTAATGAGGTTACAGGGGAAGATCAATATTTCTTTGGAATATCCCTTTTGAAAGGTCATGGGATTGGCAGAGGTCTCTGGTGAGAGAGGACAAGCAAGTGTAGCACCTGTCTTTGAAAGAGTCCAAATGTGCGACCCAGGGAGCCAGTGGCTGTCCAAGCTCACTTTGGTGAGGAGTGTTGTGCCATCAGTCAGAGCCCTCCTTGGTGACATTTCTGGGCACCGATAACAGAAGAACATGTCCAAGAAACATCAGCATGGATTTCATAGAATAGAATCATAGAATCATAGAATTGTTGAGGTTGGAAGGCACGTTTAGGATCATGAAATCCAACCATTAACCTACCCTGGCAGAACCACTTCTAAACCATGTCCCCAAGTACCACATCTACCCCCTTTTAAACACCTCCAGGCATGTTGAATCCACCACCTCCTTGGGCAGCCTATTCCAATGCTTGATAACCCTTTCAGCGAAACAAAAATTCCTAATATCCAATCTAAACCTTGCCTGGCATAACTTGAACCCATTTCCTCTTGTCCTATCACTTGTCACCAGGGAGAAGAGGTCAGCCCCCACCTCTCTACAAGCTCCTTTCAGGGAACTATAGAGAGCAATAAGGTCTCCCCTCAGCCTCCTATTCTCCAGGCTAAACAACCCCAGGTCCCTCAGCTGCTCCTCATAAGATTTGTCCTCCAGACTCCTCACCAGTTTCGTTGCCCTTCTCTGGACACGCTCCAACACCTCAATGTCCTTCTTGTAGTGAGGGGCCCAAACCTGAACACAGTACTCGAGGTGGGGCCTCACCAGTGCCCAGTGCAGGTGTATGGCCAGTTCCCTAATCCTGCTGGCCACACTATTCCTGATACAGGCCAGGATGCTGTTGGCCTTCTTGGCCACCTGGGCACACTGCCAGCTCATATTCAGCCACCAACACCCCCAGGTCCTTTTCTGCCGGGCATCTTTCCAACCCCTCTGCCCCAAGCCTGTAGTGTCCATGGGGTTGTTGTGACCCAAGGGCAGGACCTGGCACTTGGTCTTGTTGAACCTGAAACCTTGTTGAACCTAAAGCCTTGTTGAACCTGTTCTTATGGAAATAAGCACAAATGAAGAGATGTCCTAAACCCAGAATTCAACAGACTACTGAAAGACAAATTTTAACTGCCTGAAGCTCAAAGCAGCAGTGGGATTGTTGAGAGGTGTCTGAATGATGAAAGAGGAAGGGGAAGGGAAATGTAGAGAGCAATCACAAGTGCTTCTGTGCACGTGCACTGCTGGAAAGGTGCCTTCAGTCATGGTCACTTCCTTTAGGATAGGTGGAAATACGTGAAAGGTGAGGGAGATTAAATTCAGAGGCTGAGAGAGAGAGTCCTGACAATGCAAAGAGAGGGAAAGGTCAGTAGCTCTCGTCTTTCTGTCAATGGACATCCTGAAAACTCCTCATCTACATCTCATGGGAGAACACCAAATGTTTATTAAAATTATTCTCTTGTTTTAGCTGATGAGGTCGTGCTCATACACATGTCAAAATGTCTCAGGCTTCCAGGCAGCGCTCCGCTGTCTGACCATCAGTACCCAGTGGTACCTCCAGAGGACCCTGTGTCTCCGAAGCACCTGCCTGGGCCTGGCCGCTGTCCCAGAGGAGCTGCTGGAGACCAGAGCCCCTGGGAAGCTGCAGCTGGAGCCTGGGCAGAGGGTCCCAGGCACCTACACTGGCATATCGCTCCCGTGTCCCTGCCAATGCATCCCACCCCAATTTTATGATCACTTGCCTTTGCAAACAAAGGCAGCACACAAAATCGCTGAGAAATCACTTATTAAAACAAGACAAAACCAAGCAAAGAGAATAACAACACCAAAAATGTTTGAAGTTTAGAGTTGCAAGAGGAAGTCAACCAAAGCACAAATACAGGCTGGGTGCAGAATGGATAGAGAGAAGCCCTGAGGAGAAGGACTTGGAGGTGTTGGTGGATGAGAAGCTCAACATGAGCCAGAAATGTGTGCCTGCAT
Source organism: Vanellus vanellus (assembly GCF_965231255.1). Lineage (NCBI taxonomy): Eukaryota > Metazoa > Chordata > Aves > Charadriiformes > Charadriidae > Vanellus > Vanellus vanellus. Next base: position 764,803 of record NW_028128467.1, on the reverse strand, counting down.
CCCAGAAAGCCAAGCACATCCTGACCGTCATTAAAAGCAGCATGGCCAGCAGGTCGAGGGAGGTGATTCTTTCCCTCTACTCTACTCTTGTGAGACTCCACCTGGAGTACTGCATCCAGCTCTGGAGCCTCCAACAGAAAAAGGACATGGACCTGTTGGCGTGAGTCCAGAGGAGGCTCACAAAGATGATTAGAGGGCTGGAGCACCTCTCCTCTGAAGACAGGCTGAGAGAGTTGGGGTTGTTCAGCCTGTATAAGAAAAGGCTCCAAGGAGACCTTACTGTGGCCTTCCATTACCTAAAGGGGGCCTACAGGAGAGCTGGGGAGGCACTGTTTTCAGGGAGTGTAGCGATAGGATGAGGGGTAACGGTTTGAAACTGAAAGAGGGGAGACTGAGATTAGATATTAAGAACAAATTCATTACTCCAAGGGTGGTGAGACACTGGAACATGTTGCCCAGGGAAGTGGTGGATGCCCCGTCCCTGGAGGTGTTCAAGGCTAGGCTGGATGGGGCTTTGAGCAAGCTGGTCTAGTGGGAGGTGTCCTTGCCTATGCAGTAGGGTTGGAAGTAGATGGTTTTTAAATTCCCCTCCAACCTAAACCATTCTATGATTCCATGAAATATGGAATAAGAAATATGAAATAAGAGATGACATAAGCTCTCTGAGAGATCTCCTCCAGTGCTTGACTATCTTGATGGGGAGAAAGATTTTCTTCATGTTTTTCAGCTGACGTCCATTGGCCTTCCTCCTCCCATCATGCACAACAAGGAAGAGCTTGGTAGCCTTTTAATGCAAGAAGATACAGGGAACTCATGAAAGAGGATGAAGAGATTTGTCAAAGTGTTGGTGATGTTCCCCATTTGCAGGAGGGGAAACTGAATCAAGGAGGTTTGATTGTCCCCCTCCCCTTTCTTGGCCAGAAAGCCAAGGAGGGATAACATAGCAGACAGAGGAATTGGTAATGAGCCTGTCCAAGGCAGGTGAGATGAACCTCACTGGGATAGTGTGGATTGTTCCTGGAGTCAGACACAAATGTCAGGGCTGTGAGGTGTCCCCACCTCATTTGGCCTCGTGCACTCCTTGTACACACAGGGGTGTTTGGAGACACGAGTCCTTCCGTTCCATAGGCAGAGGCAGAGCACTGCAGCAGTCGTAGTGTCTCCCTGGCCTCCTGTTGCCAGTGCCAGAGGCTGGCCGGCACCTCAGCCCTGTGGTGTGTCCCCCTGGTCTTCACTCATCTGAGATGCCCCAAATCGTGAAAAATGAACAAGGGGTACCTCAGTTCAAGGATGCACATTCCAGTGCTGCATTATGGGGGTTTCCCAGGGGACCTTACTCTCCAGGTGAAGTGACCTCAAGACACCGTCTGTCCCACAGTCCTTCATGGCACCCCTAAGAACAGCTGATGGCGTTTGTGCTCACTTGGGTTCATCTTACCACCCACATGCAATGTGTATGCTTCTGTCTCCTCTGTACAACGCAAACATGGTCTTCACACCTCGTCTTTGAATGTCCCTCTGTGGAGGGAAGAACAACCTCTCTGAGCTGGGTAAGAGGGCAGTGCTGGAAACGGTGCTTGTTAGTGGGTGCCCTGTGACGATTGCCCCGGGGCAGATTCCCTGGGGTGTCCCATGAACAAAGGCAGAGACATCACCCTGCTCTGCTGCTCCTGTGTGTCTCTCCCAGGAGCCCCGGCTGTGTGAGGACACTGCTGTGTGCCCCTACCCTGCACGCTCACACACTTTAGCTGTACATTGGTGTTTCTCCCTCCCCAGCGTTTCTGAGCCCAGCCGTCACAGCCCCTTCCCAGCTCTCCCCACTCCTCTACCTTCTCCCCAGCCGAGCAGAGCAGCCCGGTCTGGTTGGGCCCTGCAGCAAGGAGGAAACGGAGGTAAGTAGCAGTGTCTCTTCTGCTGTCATGTCCTGGAGATCGCATCCCAGGAAGCGCGCAGCCCCCGTTACCAGCAGCGCTCCCCAGGAAAGCACAGAGTCCTGGCCCCGGTGCTCCTCTGGCAGCTTCTGCTGTCCCAGCCTCAGGGCAACCTGGCCCAAGCTGGCACAGCGAAGTGTTTCTCTTTCCATGTCTCCCCTGCACACACACCGTTCCCTGCTCTTCTCCCAGGACATCCCACCTGTCCACAGAGCCTTTCCCAAGGTCAGCACGCCTGTGCTGGCTCAGCCAGTCATTGCTGCGCCCTGTCCCCATGGTCCCCACAGCCCCCGAGCTGGTGATGCTGCTCTGCAGAGCAAGTGAGCTGTGGTGCCCAGGACCAATGGGGTGATTTTGCTGGGCTGTGCTGGTCAGGCTGGGAGGCAGACCCAGCTGATGGTGGTCACTGCCACTGAGCACCTCCCACACAGGCTCTTATGTGGCCATGGAATGTTCTCAGAGGTACTCTGCCTTACTCCAGTGCTGTGAGATGTGTTTGGGTTCTGCGCTGGATCCAGTCTGTGAAAGTTCACTGAGGGTAAAATGAATCACTTGCCAGACTCCTTTCCCTGTGCCAGCTGTCTCCCTCGCGGCTGCAGAGCTCTCATTTGCAGGCTCATACACAGATTTGGTGTGTTGTCTGTGGGTGACACCACAATGGACAGGCTCGTGCTCAGTCGGCACCATTCACTGCTGACTCCCTGGCACACGCTGTCCCTGCAGATCCCTTGTGCTCTTCTGGCAGCTCCCAAGTCCCTCCAGAAAAACGCTGCTCTGCCATCAGCCCTATGAACTGCTGCAGAGCCCCAGGCAGGTTTGTTGGAGACCATTCACTGTCTGCATGGGCCCTGGCCACCAACAAGCAACACCTGAACCAGCCCTAAGTCCCTAGAAGGCCATCCTGGGACCACAATCTCATCACACTGAGCCCACAGAGAACAAACAAAGCAACAAGGCTCTTTAGAGTCTATTCCTTGGGCATGTTCTTGAGAGCAACTTTGGAAGAAGACCGAAGCCTTCAAGCACTGTGCTGAGGACATCCCCTGTCATGATGGAGATGCCGTTATAGAGGTCAGCTGTATCACAGAAGTGCTCATGGCCTGTCCCTGCCTGCAGTCACAGGACTACCACACAGCAGGACTGTGACCCCTGAGGCCTTACACCTACACAAGGGCTTCAAAGGAGAGCGTGGGAGTGGCAAGAGAGCAGCTCTGGCAAGACCGAGGCTGGTGCGCCCTGGCAGTGCTGCTGTGCTGGGACTCGTTCCCCTCCACCTCTGCACACAGGCACTGCCCTGGGTCTTTACAGAGGTCTTGGAGGAAGGATCTAAGACAAACAAGTCACTGCAGGGTCCTTTCTTTTGTTTGAATACACAGAGAGCACTGCACCTGATTTACACAGTCTGTGGGTCAAATTCTACAGGTACACAATGAATTAGAAGTGGGAAGAATAATAAAATTTTGCTGAGCACAACATTATAACAAGAAAAACAAAGAAACACACACACAGCAAAAACCTGAGAAGACATTCTGGACCTGCTATGAGTTACACTCTGAATGCTGTGCAGAAGAAAACAGGCACTCTATTGCTTCTGAAAAACATCCAACCATCATTTTTCTCAGAGCATCCTTAAGGTCCTGGTTCCTCATGCTGTAGATGAGGTGTTCACTGCTGGAGGCACCACCGAGTACAGCACTGACACCACGAGGTAAAGGGATAGGGAGGTGAGATAGACAGGGGCTTCAGGTGGGTAAACGGTGATGTGCTGACAAACAGAGGCCATGAGAAGGTGAGGGAGGAACATGGGAAAGACTTTGTGCTGCCCCTGCTCCGAGGGGATCCTCAGCACAGCCCTGAAGACCTGCACATAGGACAGCAGAATAAAAAAAAACAAACACCAAATCCAAAAACAATACTAATCACAAGTACTGCATCTTCTCTGTGGTAGGTTTCTGAGCACGGGAGCTTGAGGATGTGGGGGATTGCACAGAAGAACTGGTGCAGGGCATTGCCCTGGCAGAGGGGCAGTGAAAATGTATTGGCCGTGTGCAGCACAGCATAGGGTAAAACGCTGCCCCAGGCAGCTGCTGCCATGCGGACACAAGCTCTGCTGCCCAGGAGGGTCCCGTAGTGCAGGGGATGGCAGATGGCAATGTAGTGTTTGTAAGCCATGACAGTGAGAAGAGAAAACTCTGCTGCAACACAGAAAAAGAAAAAAAAAAAAACAACAACCAAACACCTGAAGAGCACATCCTGAGTAAGAGATGGCCCTTGTGTCCCAGAGAGAACTGGCCATGGCTTTGGGGAGAGTGGTGATGGAGCCCAGGTCAAGAACAGATTGGCTGAGGAGGAAGAAGTACATGGGGGTGTGGAGGAGGTGGTCGCAGGCGATGGCGGTGATGATGAGGCCATCTCCCAGGAGGGCAGCCAGGTAGATGCCCAGGAAGAGCCCGAAGCTCAAGAGCTGCAGCTCCCGAGTGTCAGCACATGCCAGAAGGAGGAACTGGGTATTGGAGCTGCTATTCAACAGCTACTCTGGGCATGGCGCACTGCTGAAAGAGAAGACATTGACAAGTTAAGGGAGACATCTTTGAGCCCATCCTGTGCTGTTTCCCAACAGATCCCCTGATAATGACTTCTTTTTCTTTGGCATACTTTCCTCCATTTCTGGGAGGACATGTGTTGAAGGACATGTGTCTGAAGGACAGGTGTTGGGCACAAGGACTAAAGGACAGCAGTAAAATGATGAGGCTTCTGGGTCAATACTTCCTTCAGTGAAAACCCTGACACAGTGTCCCAGCCTTCCTTTCAACAAAACCCTTCCAGAAGGGATGATGGCCACAGGGCCATGGTCTCATTGCAATTACAGAGACATGGTGGGATAGCTCGCAGGACTGGAATGCTGTCACACACGGTTATGTACTTTTTCGGAAAGATAGGCCAGCGGGGTGAGGTGGTGGAGTTTCTTTCTACGGGACAGAGCAACTGGAATGTCTTGAGCTCTGCCTGCAGCTGGATGAAGAACGTGTTGAGAGCTTATCATTAAGAATTAAGGGACAGGGAAATGTGGGAGACACTGCTGTGGGTGTTTACTACAGACCACCAGATCAGGAAGAGGAAGTTGATGAGGCCTTCTACAGACAGCTGGAAATAGCCTCATGGTCACAGGCCCTGGTTCTCACAGGGGACCTCAGCCACCCCGATATTTGCTGGAAACAGCACAGCCAGGCACACACAGTCCTGGAGGTTTCTGCAGAGCATTGACGAGAACTTTCTGACACAGTTGGTGGGGAAACCAACAAGGAGAGGTGCACTGCTGGGCATTTTACTGACAAATAAAGAAGGACTAGTTGGGGATGTGAAGGCTGGTGGTAGCCTTGGCTGCAGTGACCATGAGATGGTGGAGTTCTGGATCCTGTGTGGATGAAGCAGGGCAAAAAGTAGAATTACAAGCCTGGATTTCAGGAGAGCTGACTTTGGCCTCTTCAAAGACATACTTGGAGGAATCCCATGGGCAAAGGCTTTGGCAGGAAGGGGGGTGCAGGAGAGTTGATTAATAGAAAAGGTCCACTTCCTCCGAGCTCAACATCAGTGCATCCCTATGAGTAATAAATCAGGCAGAGGAGGCAGGAAATCTGCATGGACAAGCAAGGACCTTCTGGAAAAACTCAGGTGCGAGAGAGAAGTTTACAGAATGTGGAAAAAGGGAGTGGCGACTTGGGAGGAGTATATAAACATTGCGAGAGTATGTAGGGATGCAACGAGGAAGGGTGAAGCCCACTTGGAATTAAACCTGGCCAGGGATGTCAAGGACAATAAGAAGGGCTTCTCCAAGTGCATCAGTAGTAAAAGGCAGACCAGGGAAAATGTGGGCCTGCTACTGAATGAGGTGGGTGCCCTGGTGACGGAGGATGCAGAGAAGGCAGAATTACTGATACCTTCTTTGCTTCAGTCTTTACTGCTAAGGCCGGCCCTCAGCAAACCCAGACCCAGGAGCGAAGAGAAAGAATCTGAGAAAATGAAGACTTTCCCTTGGTTGAGGAAGATCGGGTTAGAGATCATTTAGGCAAACTTGACACACAGCGCCCTGATGGGTCACTCCCAGGAGTGTTGAGGGACCTGGCAGATGTTATTACGGAGGCGCTCTCCATCATCTTTGAAAGGTCAGGGGGACAGGAGAGGTGCCTGAGGACTGGAGGAAAGCCAAAGTCACGCCAGTCTTCAAAAAGGGCAAGAAGGTGGACCGAGGAAACAGCAGGCCGGTCAGTGAGACCTGGAAAGGCTGGAGAGTTGGGTGGAGAGAAACATAATGAAGTTTAACGAGGGCAAGTGTAGGGTCCTACACCTGTGGAGGAAAAAACCCATGCACCAGTAAAGGTTGGGGGTTCACTTGCTGCAAAGCAGCTTTGCTGAGAGGGACCTGGGAGTCCTGGTAGACAATAAGTTGACCATAAACCAGCCCTGGTAGCCAAGAAGGCCTATGGTCACCTGGGGTGGATTACAAAAGAGCGTGGCCAGCAGGTGGAGGAAGGTCATCCTTCCCCTCTGCTCTGCCCTGCTGAGGCCGAATCTGGAGTAGTGTGGCCAGTCCTAGGTACACCAGTGCAAGAAACACAGGGAACTACTGGAGAGAGTCCAGTAGAGGGCTACAAAGATGTTCAGGGGACTGGAGCACCTCTCTTATGAGAAACAGCTGAGAGAGCTGCGTCTGTTGAGCCTGGGGAAGAGAAGGCTGAGAGGGGATCTCCTCAATGCTTCTCAATATCTAAAGGGAGGGTGTCAAGAAGATGGGGCCAGACTCTTTTCTCTGCTGCCCAGCAACAGAATCAGGGGAAATGGGCACAAACTGGAACACAGGAAATTCCATTTGAACACAAGGAAAAATGCATTTACTTTGAAGGCACCAAAGCACTGGAACAGGCTGTCCAGAGAGGCCGTGGAGTCTCCTTCTGTGGAGATATTCAAAAGCCACCTGGCTTCATTCCTGTCTAACCTGCTGAAGGTGACCCTACTTTGGCACGGGGGTTGCACTAGATGATCTCCAACGGTTCCTTCCAACCCCTACCATTCTGTGATCCTGTCATTCCGTGGTCTTCTATGTTTTCTGTTGGCCAAAGGGATTCCCCACCAGCATCCAGGACAATGCCCGCAGATGCTGCCCTGTCTCTCACAATTGCTCCATTAGAGCTTGCAGTTCCCTGCAGGTGTCCTGAACCACCTCTGGCACCTCAGATGTCACCCGGTGTTTGCATTGGAAAAGCTCCCTCCTGGCCTCTGTCTCCATTGCTCACAGGGCACCTCAGAGGAGGAGCTCACAGCAATTTAGAGCAGCTGAGCTGAGGCAAGAGGAATCCCCCCTCTGGTGGGTCTGTGGGGTGCACTGGAGAAGCTGAATGTCCCTCCGGCCTCAAGAATACTGCTGAGGAACTCTGAACATTGATGCCTCCTGTAGGTCCACACACCCTGGCAGAGCAGAAATTCCTTCCCACTGCAGGAATCAGTCCGTCCAGGGTTCAGAGAGGGACAGTCAGTGATGACTTCATTCTGTTTCAAACTCTGCTCCCCAGGAGAGATCCCGCTGCCTTGGAGGAGCTGTCAGCCCTGGAGGCGCAGGGACACCTTGAGGGATTGGGGCAGTGTGGGGAGGAGGCAGAGAAAGCCACAGCTGGTCCTCTGCTGCTGAGCTGGGCCGGGCTGCTGGGCCGGAGGGAGCTCCTGGCAAGCGGGCAGCGCAGCGAGAGAGAGACAGCTCTGCCCAGGAGCAGCTCCTCTGCACAGCGCAGCAGGGCTGAGGGCACTGCCTGCAGGCAGCGAGGGCAGAGCAGGGAGGCAGAGAGAGGTTGAAGGCAGTCTGGAGAGGGAGGGATGATGAGGGTGAGTGGGGGGAGAACTCTTCCCAAAGCAGAGCAGCTGCAGTAGCTGGAGAGATCTCCAACAGCTGGCACCTCCCACAGCCCGTGGGATCTTTCAGAAGGACGCTCATAATTTCTCTGCTGTGGAAGAAGAGGACATTCTCTAGATTGGGGCTTCCCTGCTTCACCATCAGAGGATCAGGGCATGACAGCTGCCTTCTCCCAGGAATGGCCAAAGGGCTGTGAAGGTGGGTGTGCAGGCAGGGGTGGGCAGGGCTGTCCTTGCCAGCAGGGTCCCTGCACTCTGGGGGCTATTTGCAGGGCAGGGACTTTGCCGCCTGCCAGGGTCAGCTCTCCGCCTGCCCGGGGAGCTCCCACGTAGGTTCTGTGGGGAGAAGCTGTGGGTGGGAGTAGCAACCCCTGGTGGGGAGGGGTCATTCTGTTTTTTAGAGGGACATGTGTGGGTCAGGATTGTTTACACCTCCAGATCACCTCTGGGCATTCCTGAGGGCACATTTCATGTTTGAGTTCCCTGAACAGTAGAGGGTCTGTCTTTTGATGTTTTCCATCTTGGTTGGCTGGGTGGGCAGTGGCAGATGTATAATGGGACATTAAAACAAAGGTCAAAGGAGGGATCCCTGTAGAGATAAGGAGCTTTCCTGAGTCTGTGTCTTCGGTTTCCAGCTCTGGGGGCTACAGACAGCACCAGCATCCCCTTTCCAGTCCAACCAGGGTCTCTGGCACCTGCTCTTTAGCCCCTGCACACACGCAGAGGCTGCAGGGCAGAGCTGGGCACACGGGGGCTGCCATGGGGTCTGTGAGCACTGGCAGGGAAGAGACGTGGGGGCAGGGAAAGAGCTGCTGGCAGGGAGAGCTCCAGGCAGTGGAGACGGGTGGGGAAGGAGGGAGTCTGCTCCTGGAAGCCCTGCTGCAGGGGAGATAGGGGCACCTCCAGCCACCCCTGCAGTGCAGATGCCTTCCCTGAGTCACCCAGCACAGCCCTCAGCCCTCACGGCCATGGGCTCTGGGGTGGGAGTCAGCTCTGTGCCCGGCAGAGCAGCAGGAGAGGCGAAGGGCATCCCTCCTGCCACGTGCCCCATTGCTGCTGCCCAGCGGTGGGGCTGAGGGCACCTGCCCTGCATGATCAGTGTCTGGGTGGTGGCGTGCCCAGCAGGGTGAGGGTAATGCTGCCCTGAGTGCCCGGCTGCCTCTCCCCGTGCCTCTCCCAGCCAGACCCTCACGGCATTTCTCCGGGTTTCTCCAGGTGTCTCCTTTAAAGTTATCTTTTTATTGCTGTCAGCCTCCCTGGGGATGGGAATTTCAGCTGCAGAGTCCCACACTGATCTTGTTCATCCACTCCTGCCGGTGTGTCCATGGGAACCAGTGTCAAAGTTTTCTTCTGACTTGTGGGGCTGTGGGCAATGCAGGTTGTGCGGGTGGGGAAGGAGTCCATTTTCTCTCACTGAGATCCCATAAATTGGGTATGTCCTTTGGGTGTCCGGAAGCTGTGAGCTGCCCTCCAGGATGCCAACCTGTCCCATAGCACCTTTGTGTTATCGGAAAGCCCCACAGAGAAACAGAGACTCTGTGACTGTGGAAATCCTGTTGGGTGGGTGAAATGAGCCGTGGGTGTCCTTGGCTAGAGGTGGGCTGCTGAGACCTTGAGAAAGGGTGAGACATTTCATGGTCTGAGATGGATCCTTCTGCTCTCAGCACTGTCTGGTTTCATAATACAAGAGAGTAATCCCCCTCCATCTCATGACGGTGGAAGATGGAGGGACAAACCATCTCCCTTGACTCTGCTCTCTGCCCCAGGCAATCCTCATGTCTCACAGCACTCACTCTGTTCCCCTGGAGGGCAGCAGAAGTGCTGAGATGTTGAAAAGCCCATCTGCATTAGGTGTGGGTTCCTCAGCCAAAGCAGAACACCAGGACTGGCTCCTGCCACCACCCTCCCTATGAACTCCCTGCTGCAGAGCAGGGCTGACCCCTCGGCAGCCACTGGGCAGCACCCTGCTCCTCACGGCACAGGCAGCCAAGGCCAACCAGAGCTCCAGCCATGGACGTGAGGAAGGTCTCCAGGAAAATGAAAAGGGACTGTATGCAACAGAGACAGAGCCAACGGGAAATGGCTTTCATTTTCCTTACAGAAGTCTGCATTGACTTACTCTGTTTCCCTCCTTGAACAGGTCCCCCTGCCCAGAGGCAGCAAATGTCCAACAGCAGCTCCATCACCCATTTCCTCCTCATGGAGTTTGCAGACACACGTGAGCTGCAGCTCTTGAGCTTCGGGCTCTTCCTGGGCATCTACCTGGCTGCCCTCCTGGGAAACGGCCTCATCGTCACCACCATCGCCTGTGACCACCGCCTCCACACCCCCATGTACTTCTTCCTCCTCAACCTCTCCCTCATAGACCTGGGCTGCATCTCCACCACTCTCCCCAAAGCCATGGCCAATTCCCTCTGGAACACCCAGGATATCTCTTACTCTGGCTGTGCTGTCCAGCTCTTTTTTGTACTCTTTTTTATGTCAACAGAGTGTTCTCTCCTCACAGTCATGGCCTATGACCGCTATGTTGCCATCTGCCATCCCCTGCACTACGGGACCCTCCTGGGCAGCAGAGCTTGTGTCCGCATGGCAGCAGCTGTCTGGGCCAGTGGGTTTCTCAATTCTCTCCTGCACACGGCCAATACATTTTCACTGCCCCTCTGCCAGGGCAATGCCGTGGACCAGTTCTTCTGTGAAGTCCCCCACATCCTCAAGCTCGCCTGCACACACTCCTACCTCAGGGAAGTTGGGCTTCTTGTAGTTAGTGCCTGTTTAGCCTTTGGGTGTTTTGTTTTCATTGTACTGTCCTATGTGCAGATCTTGAGGGCGGTGCTGAGGATCCCCTCTGAGCAGGGACGGCACAAAGCCTTTTCCACGTGTGTCCCTCACCTGGCCGTGGTCTCCCTCTTTATCAGCACTGGAACGTTTGCCCACCTGAAGCCCCCCTCCATCTCCTCCCCATCTCTGGACCTGGTGGTGGCAGTGTTGTACTCAGTGGTGCCTCCAGCAGTGAACCCCCTCATCTACAGCATGAGGAACCAGGAGCTCAAGGATGCCCTATGGAAATTGGCCCAATGGACACTGTTTCACCGACAATAACCTGCCGCCCCTTCCATGCACATTGTCCAAGGCTTATCTTAGGCTGTGAGTCTGCTTTTTTCTCTCGTGATAATCCTGCTTATAGATAATTTTCTGAGTTTACGCTGCTTGTCTTGAGGCTTCATCCTACTGTGTCTGACCCTTGCACAACACTGTGTCAGGTGTGGCCTGACAGATAACAGCTCTTCAATAAAAGGGCATCTCCCATGTGCAGTGCCTGAAGGATGGACTGTTCCTCCAAAGTTCCTTCCAAGTACATGTTCAGTGATTTGGTCTTTTAATTAGTCTCCTCTCCGTACGTTCTCAACGTTTTTGGAGCTAAGCTATTGGGTTCCACTGCACCAAATATTCTGGATTTAAAAGCGCTCTTCTTGGTGCACAATGGAAGGGGAGACTCCCATTACCTCCTCAGTCTTCTTCATGTATGACAGAACTGATGGCATATACCAGACGTTCTGGAAATGTATTTTTGAGGGGGAGGAGAGGCGGGATTAGGGACTCGACACATGCCCTTGTGCTGGAACAGATGGAGACTCTGAAGGTGAAACACCCTCAAAGGTCAAGTCCACTAATATAAAGCACTGAATCAATGTGTCCACACACAAGGACGCTGCAGTGCCGAGGGAGTCAGCATGGACTCATCAGGCACAGGATGGGGAGATTGGGGAGACACAGGAGGTGCCTGAGGGAACCCCAGGGCCAGGACTGCTCTGCTGTCCTGGGGCATGGGGCTGACTGGGGAGAGAAGGGGGCAAATTCAGTCAGGGCTTGGAATGAGGCACAATATGAATTCCAGAGAAGCAGAGAGTGACCAGCCTCTTTTTCCTCATTCCCTCGGCACCAGCATGAGCCCCGGGGCTGATGGGCAGGCTGACCTCCTTGTCTGCCCCCCAGGAGCTGCTGTGCCCTTGGGAGGAGCTGGGGCTGTGCGGTGAGTGCCCAGAGCTCTGCATCAGCCTGCGGCGGGCAGTGCTGTGGGGCCAGTCCAGACTGGGCTGCTGGGCTGGGCTGTCCTGGGGAGAGGGCAGGGGAGGTGGGCAGAGCTGGGCAGGGGCTGGGGAGGGCTGGGAAGTGCCTGGGAGAGGACAACGGCAGTGTTAGAGACCTTTCCAAGGAAGACTGAGGCAAAGAAGTCATTGAGTACCTCAGCCTTCTCCATGTCCCGGGTGACCAGGTCTCCCAGTTCCTTCCCGAGTGGGCCCACATGTTCCCTAGTCTTCCTTTTGTCACCCACATACCTATAGAAGGCTTTCTTGTTGCCCCTCATGCCCCTGGCCAGATTCACCTCTACCTGGGCTTTAGCTTTTCTAACCTGATTCCTGGCTGCCCATACAATTCCTCCCAGGCTACCTGTCCTTGCTTCCACCCTCTGTAGGCTTCCTTTGTTTATTTGAGATTGACTAGGAGCTGCTTGGTCATCAACGCAGGCCTCCTGGCGTCTTTGTCTGACTTCCTCTTTGCTGGGATGTATCGCTCCTGAGCTTGGCAGAGGTAGCCCTTGGAGATTAGCCAACTCTCTTGGGCCTCTCTTCCTTCCAGGGATTTGTCCCAATGTAGTCCACCAAGCAGATCCCTGAAGAGGCCAAAGTCTGATCTCCTGAAATCCAGAGTTTACTGTGTGCCCTCCTGGCCACCTTAAAGATCTCAGAATCTGCCACCTCAAGGTCACTGCAGCCAAGGCTGCCCTTGACCATGACATTCCCCACCAGACCCTCTTTGTTGGTCAGGACAACGTCCAGCATGGCACCTCTTCTCATTGGCTCCTCTGTCACTTGGAGAAGGATGCGTTCCAGGAACCTCCTGGATTGCCTATGCGCTGCTGTGCTTTCCTTCCAACAGCTATCAGGGTGGCTGAAGTTCCCTCTGAGGACCAGGGCTTGTGAACATGAGCCTACTCCAATCTGTCTATAGAGGGCCTTATCCACTCGGTCTTCCTGGTCAGGGGCCTGTAGCAGAACCCCCCTGTGACATCACCTCTCTGTGCTCTCCCTTAAATCTTGACCTATAAGCTCTCAGTCGGCTCCTTATCCATCCCCAGGCAGAGCTCCATGCACTCCAGCTGGTCCTTGACATAGAGGGTGACACCCCTTCCTCGTCTCCGCTGCCCTTCCTTCCTCAAGAGCCTGTGCCCATCCATTCCAACACTCCAGTCATAGGAGCCATCCCACAATGTCTCCGCAATGCCGATTAGATCATAGTCTTGCAGGCTAGGAAGCTCCATCTAAACATGAGGAGGAACTTGTTTACTTTGAGGGTGTCAGAGCACTGGCACAGGCTGCCCAGAGAGGTGGTGGAATCTCTGACTCTGGAGACATTCCAAACCCAGCTGGATGCCGTCCTGTGCAACTGCTGTAGGTGCCCTTGCTCGGGCAGGGGTTTGGACTAGATGATCTCCAGAGGTCCTTTCCAAACCTAATGCTCTGTGATTCTGTGACCTGTTGGAGCATGTGCATAGGAGGGCCACAAAGATGATCAAGGGCTGGAGAACCTCTCCTGTGAAGACAGACTGAGGGAGTTGGGGTTGTTCAGCCTGGAGAAGAGAAGGCTCTGTGGGGACCTTATAGCAGTCTGTCAGTACCTAAACGGGGCCTAGAGGAAAGCTGGAGAGGGACTCTTTATCAGGGAGTGCAGCGATAGGACAAGGAATAATCATTTTACACTGAAAGTGCGTAGATTTAGATTAGGTCTTAGGAAGAAATTCTTCACTCTGAGGTGGTGAGACACTGGAAGAGGCTGCCCAGAGAGGTTGTTGAGGCCCCATCCCTGGAAGTGTTCAAGGCCAGGTTAGACAGGGCTTTGAGCAACCTGATCTAGAATGAGGTGCCCTTGCCCAGGACAGGGGCGGTGGAACTAGTTGATCTTCAAGTCCCTTCCTACTCTGACCATTCCATGAGTCTGTGATTCTCCCCTTAAAGGGATCCCTCCTTCCACTCACAGCTTCTCCCCACAGCAGCGTGGGGAGCTCTGTGGGCAGGCTGAGTGGGGATCCTGGCAGGGGGCAAAGTCCCTGCCCTGGCACACAGGGGGCTCCCTGGAGTGCGCGGACCCTGTTGTGAAGGACAGCCCGGGGCAGCCGTAGCTGCACCCGCAGCTTCCCACCCCTGAAGCCATCCCCAGGAGAAGGCAGCCATCATGACCTTTCCCTCTGACGGTGCAGCAGGGAAGCCCTGCTCTGCAGCACGTCCTCCTTCTCCACCCCAGAGAAGCCAAGACAGACACCGTGACAGCTCCTCTCAGCCATGGCATGTGCCAGCTCTGGAAGACCTGTCCAGGATACTCAGACTACTTTCTTGTCTTATTATTGGGCAGGACATGCAGACAATGGCAGGCAGGGACCTTCTTTACTCCTGGTGGGGGATAGGGCTCAGCTGAGTCAATGGAGGCATCTCATCCTGCGTTTCTATTGCGAGCACTGGAAGGGGACTCAGCTCCCTCCCATGCCTGTCACAAGCCCACAGGCGGTGGCACTCCTCTTGCCTCACTTCAGGTGGGCATTAAATAGGCACCTGCATGTGAGCTCCTCGTCTCAGCTGCCATGGTAATGAATGAAGATGTAGGGTAGGAGCTGGCTGTTCAGATGAAACACCTGGTGACATTTGAGGTGCCAGAGGTTGTCCAAGGACAGTGGAAGAGAACTGCACCTGTCCCTATTTACTGTTTTCTTTGCAGCTTATGTGCCATCTACCCAAATGGTGTCCTGTACCACAGGGAGAGCTCACTTTGTCTCTTTTCCGTCAGCTGCATTGACTAGATCTCCATTGACTACGATGATGGTTTTCATCCCCACGTTGACTAATGAAATTCCAGGAAGTTCCTCTCTTTGGTGTCCCAACAGAAGCCTGTAGTTTTGTGAGATGCCAAGGCTCTCACACATCGCTACATGTGGCCGGCAGGTACTGCACAGGAAAGCCATCCCCGTTCTGAGCGAGTGTGGGAGAGACACTCCAGACGGCCCTGCAGACAGGTTCGGTGCCTTTGTGCCAGCCACGGATTGCCACCACCACAGCGTGGCAAGGTCTGTCCCTTCTCCATTCAGTAGACATAGGGCAGTGCAGGAACACGAGGCACATCACACATGGGCCTACGCTGTCAGACTGCTGGGTTTTCTCTCTCCCCCACTTGACTCATCCCCTTGAAGACACAGTCAAGGAACAGACCAACAATTTTCACAGTGGGCTGCTCAGCAGCACCTTGTTGTTCATGGAGATGGCCTTCACGTCCACTTGAAGGCCTTCTGGAGCAACAGAGACAGCATTGACAGCACCCCCGTATCTTGCCAGGGCTGCACTTCCCAGCCCTGTTTCTCTCTGTCCTTGGGGACGGCAGGCTTTGCTCACTCTCTTGACATCCAATCATTTCAACTTTGGGTTTCCACCCCCTTTGTCATGGCTCTTCTCTGACGCAAAGCCTTTGCAAATAGGGGGTCTGGAACGCTTGGTCCAAGGTTTCTCTCAGTCAGAGCTTGGCCTGGTGCTAAACCTGAGGTGCTACAGCCCTTACAGGCACTGATGCCCTCAGCCAGGACGAGCTGGAGCCTCTGGTTTTTGACACCGATGGAGTAACTGCCAAGGTGTGGTAGAAGTCACAGAGTTTGGGGTGCTGCAATGGATGGGTTCATAGTTTTCAGTACAGACAGGCTGGAAGGATCGGGGGTGGGGTTTCCCTCAAAGTGAACAAGTTGCTTGGATGTATGGAGCTCCTTCATGGGGCAAGTGACAAATTGGGTGAGCCCTTGTGAGTGGAGGTCAGAGGAAGTGCCAGTAACAGTGCTTTTGTGGTGGGAGATAAGGAAGCCACAGTCAGGGTGGGGCAGTTGGCATAGTCTTTTCTAAGCACCCCAAAGAAGTCTCTGGGTGTAGAAGAAGCCTGGTCCTCCACGGGGACTTTAATGACCTGGCATTTTCTGGAAGGGCAACACCGCAGGATGCAAACAGTCCAGGCAGTTTTGGGACAGCTTCTGAGCACAGCTGCCAGATAGGCCAACAAGGGTCATCCAAACCCAGATCTGATACTTGCAAGCAAGAGCTGCTCAGGGATGTGAAGACGGTCTGTTGTGACCCAGAAATGGTGCGGCATGATCTCCTGAGGAGAGGGAGAAAAGGGAATAGAAGACTGTAGATGCCGGTCGTCAGTGGAGCAGATTTTGGCTTACTTTGGGGAGAGGTAGCCAGTATCCCATGGTCAGCAGCACTGGTGGGCAGGAAAGCTAAGTATACCTGGTCTTCAAGGACAGCATCCTCCAAACACAGCAAGCTTGTCTATCAAAATTTGCTTGAAACATGGAAGAGAATTCAAGAACTCAACATTATTTCAGGAACACTTGAAGAAGAAATAAAGATAATGTCTGGTCACAGCTTATCTCAGTCAGAATAGGTGGAGACAGATGTATACTTCACACCCTCTTTGCCTCATGTTTCAGAAACAAGTTCTTCTCAGCCACTGTACCTCAAGGGAAGACTCCAGAGGTAAACAGTCAGAGGGAGACAAAGTGTCCTCAGCTGTCTGGTCTCTGTCCAGGACATATGCAAAAAAATATGACAATTTACAGAACAGTATCAAAGTTCTGAAAATGAAGACTTCTGACACACTTATTACACCGAGGTCTTTTCTGCATGTTTCAACTTCTGCCTCACTTCGTCATTCAGGGGCTGATGCCCACACAGAGGTGCCCACTGCCTCCCAGATTCCCAGGCATAGCTGAAGACCCAATGTGGGACTGGGAAGTGTGACCCTGGGCTGATCGAGCAGTTGTGGAGCTGCGGCTGGTGGACAGGCAGGGTAGGGCAAAGCATCTGAGTGGAGACAACTGATTTCTCTCCCTCCGGGAGAAAATGAAGCCTGGACAATTGCACCCAAGCTGTCCAGCACTGGAGGAGGATAGGCAAGGAGTGGGTGTGGATGTTTCAGAGTCTGCCTGAAGATGCTCCTGTAACCCAGACTCCTTGGGGTCAGTGCACCTTTGGCCATTCCAAAGAGAGCATGCCGTTCACTTTGTCTCTTTGCTTCCCTCTGTGAATGGAGGGAGCTTGTGACTTCAGCGTGTGCCTCGCTGTGAGCGCATATGAACCAAGAGACTCTGGGGCAGGGAGTGCTTTGGGGGTTCTCGGGATCCGTGCTTGGCACAGAAATGTGTTTGCCTTTGGTCTAAGGCTGTCCTCTGTGGAGAGTGGACTTCAGAGGAGGAAAGGTGGACTTAATGTACAACAGAGTATTTTATTTTCTATTGAACCATGCCTTCCTTTGGTCTCGTTTTTTTTGCTACAAAGAAAATTCTATGTCTGGGTGCAGTTTATTCCCTAAGTGAAACAGGTGGAAACTGTTTCCAAAGGGCTGAAACCTGCAACTCCAGAGTGTAGCAGAGAAAGCTGAGATTTGAGGAAAGGTGCTGTAAGTCCCAGGTGGCTGATGAGAGAAAGGCGGGGTTGGAGGTGGGGACAAAGGCTGCCCATAGAGTGTCTGACATACAGGGTCTTGACTGCCCTACTCAGTCAGACTCCGTTTGGAGAGGTCCAGTTTCAGTGTCATTTGGAAATTGCTGATATCAATGAAGACAGACACATGAATGAAGCAGACAAATAAAGAAACAGAAAGAAAAATAAATCCTTTCTTCTTGTTATTTACTATTGAAACCTTTCCTCTTCTGAAATCCCTTTAATTAACTACAGCAGAATTGTATAATAAAATTATGCCCAGAGCCATTGCTCGTTATGGCATTTTGCATGTTAATGAGCCCTCTGGTGCCCAGTTCCTGAACTGCAGGTACTGAGAGTGGATTGAAGTGGTCTCTAGAGCAGTGCAAGTCAGCCTCCAAGGTTCTAAGGGCGTCAGCGGTCCCCACTGAGGGTCATCCCTGACTGTCCCTGAAGCAGAAAGCCAGAGGCACTGCTTCCAGTTGGAAATGAAATGTGAAAGTGTCTGTGAAAGCCCTTGATGTGTCTCATCAAGCAGGATATTCAAGCGCTGACCCCCACACTCTGGCAATGGGCATTTTTTCCTTCAAGGGATGCTCAGGGCTCTTCCTGGGAGCAGTGAGATGAGGGGGTGTGTGTAGGAAACCTCTTGGGCTGTCTGGAGGGTGGGGGAGGAGGCAACAAACCAGTGTGTCTGTGAGGAACTGGAGTGCTCTCAGGGGTTCCAGTGGAAGAGTCCGCAGCCATAGTGGAAAGGACAAGGATTTCAGTTCTGTTGGGGGAGGGGGGGCATCGTGACCACAGGCTGTCCTACACTTTCCTCTGCCTGTGCCCGTTTCTCTGCAGATTTCAACCACCACCCCTGCTTCCCCACCTCACTCCCACCCCGTGCTGGCCCAAGCTTTACTCATGACTCTCTGTCTTCACTAATTCTTCAAACACAAAGCCATATTTTTCTGAGCTTTTGCCAATGAGTTCCCCATAACCTGTGCAGCTTCTTCCAAAGCCCTCCTAATGCTCCTCTGTCTCCAGAGATGGAGCCACAAGAGGGAACCCCACCCCTGAGCCTTCCAGCCCGTCTGTACTGAGAACTATGTGCCCATCCATTGCAGCACCACAAACTGTTTCATTTCTTCTACTGCACCTTCGCAGTGACTCCATCGCTGTCAATGGCAGGGGCTGTGCGGCTGGGTAGCAGCTCCACAGGAAAGGCTGTGGTGGTCTTTGGGTTTCATTTGGTAAAACAGGAGCCATCAGTAAAGACAGCCAACAGCATCCTTTGCTTCTCTTGTCATTCCCCGAAATCACAAGTGCTTCTCTTTTATTCTCCTTATACCCTCCCAAAAGAACAGCCTACCTGTGCTGGTTTGAGGTGAAACAGAACCCCTCTTCTGTTCAGCAACTTTACTTTGCAGCTGAGCCTCTTCAAACTAACTGAACTCTCTGAAATTAACAGCATATTGTGGTGACACTGTTCAGAGTGATAAAACCTGATTAGTTGTAATTTATGCCAAAGAATGGTCTGCAGAATTCTCTTTCTCATACTTATTGGTATAACCCCCAAGGCCAGCTGACTTGGTTCTTTGCCCCATTGGAAGGTCAGAAGCAGAAGAGCATAGAGGAGTCGCACCTGTCGGGAGGAGGGGCCAGGACAGGTGACCCCAAACTGACCATCAGGGTAATCCATCCCATCTGCCTCACGCTCAGTATAAAAGCTGAGGGATCAAAGGGTCAGCTCTTTTTCTTTAGTGGCTGGTGTCCTGGGAGGACTCTGGTTATTTGTTTGCCTTTGATGCCTATCCGTGCATTCCTGAATGCAGTTCCCATCCGTCCCAGAGTTGAGCCTGGGACTTTCCCCATGCCTGCTGTTGACGTGATTATCATCCTGGGAGCTTGATCCAGTTTAGTATGTATGTCATTATTTCTTTTTTATTTTATTATTAATATTGCATTAAAGTAGTTGACTTCCTGTTAAGTTCACAAGTCTCTTGCTCTCTCTTCTTCCTCTCCCTAGAGAGAGAGGTAGGGGAGAGCATCTGTTGTTTGCTGCAGTGGCCAGTGTGGCCCAAACCACGGTAAGAATAAGGAAGCTGTACTGTTAGACTGAAGGCAGTCCTTGCTCCTGCACACGGAATTCCATCCACAAATTACTTGTGTTCATTTAATATTTGGTTGGCTGCCTCGAGGAGTTGTCCCTGACGCAACCTTGGCTCAACTCAAACAGCATTTTGTCTGGGAAGCCGTCTGAAGGAACAGCCTCATCCCAACTTTGTTCTGTGGTCTGTAGACTGAGGGGCACTCTCTGCAGTCAAAGTGGAAGGTTCGTGGGTGATGGTGGTGACCATAATGACCCACCATGCAGCTTTTGGTCTGGCTCTCTGGATGCTCCGAACCAACAGAACTCTGAAGGGCAGTAAATCTGGAATTGGAGCTTACAGAAAACACGATGAAAATGCTTTATCTGGTTGGAGCAGGAAAATTTCTGTGAGTGCTTGCCCCTGTAGAGGCAGTATGGGAAGTGCACAGCATCAAATAGACGGTGCAGCTTGAGTGGTGTGAGTAGAATGGTAGAATCTAAGACTCATAGGATAGTTTAGATTGGAAAGGAAATTAAAGATCACCAAGTCCCACCCCCACTGCCCTGGGCAAGGACATGTCCCACTAGATCAGATTGCTCCAAGCCCCATGCAACCTGGCCTTGAACACCTCCAGGGATGGGGCAGCCACAGCTTCTCTGGGCAACCCGGGCCAGGGGCTCAACACCCTCATGTGAATTTTTTTTTTCCAAATATCTATTCTAAATCTCCCCTCTTCCAGTTTGAAAACATCCCCCCTCGTCCTACCCCTACATTTTTTTAACGTACTCTTTACCCTTGTGAAAAGTCCCTCCCCAGCTTTCCTGTAGTCCCCCTTCAGATACTGGAAGGCCGCTATATATGACTGACATAAAAACCCCAGCAGCTGTTATTCAAGAACACACCTACTCTGTCCTGTACTTCTAAAAGGTGCTCTAGAGCTAAGCCATTCTATATTACCATTTTTGATAATAATTTGATTTCTTCCTCTAAGGCTGTCATACTGTCTGCCTCTTCATTAATGGCTTTTTCTAATTCTCTTGGCACATTTGCAGTAGCCCTTTCTAGTTTTGCAGTCCCTCACTGTGAGATAAAATCTATTACAGAGAGTTTGAACTCAGTGCCACATTATCAAAGGCATTTATGAAAGGCAGGTCCTGCTTGTCTAACCTGATCTCCTTCTACAACGTGGTCACGCGCTCAGTGGATGAGGGAAAAACTGTGGATGTTGTCTATCTGGACTTTAGTAAAGCCTTTGACACTGTTTCCCATAGCATTCTCCTGGAGAAACTGGCTGCTCATGGCTCGGATGGGCACACGCTTTGCTGGGTAAAAAGCTGTCTGGAAGGCCGTGCCCAGAGAGTGGTGGTGAACGGAGTTAATTGCAGTTGGCGGGCGGTCAGGAGTGGTGTCCCCCAGGGCTCAGTGCTGGGGCCAGTCCTGTTTAACATCTTTATCAATGATCGGGATGAGGGGATGGAGCGCACCCTCAGTCAGTTTGGGGATGACACTAAGCAGGGGGGGAGTGTTGATCTGCCTGAGGGTAGGGAGGCTCTGCAGAGGGATTCGGACAGAATGGACCCATGGGCCAAGACAGACTGTAGGAGTTTCAATGAGGCCAAATGCCACCTCTCACACTTTGGCCACAACAACCCCCGCCAACGCTACAGGCTTGGGGAGGAGTGTCTGGAAAGCTGCTCAGCAGAGAGGGACCTCTGTTGTTGGTTGATAGCGGCTGAAAGCGAGACAGCAGTGTGCCCAGGTGGCCAAGAACCCCAGCGGCATCGTGGCCTGTATCAGGACTAGTGTAGCCAGTAGGACCAGGGAGGTGATTTTCCCCCTGTACTGGGCACTGGGGAGGCTGCTTCTTGAGTACTGTGTTCACTTTCGGCCCCCTCACCACAAGAAGGACATTGAGGCACCAGAGCGTGTCCAGAGAAGGGCAACGAAACGGGTGAGGGGTCTGGAGCACATGTCTTATGAGGAGCGGCTGGGGAAACTGGGGTTTTTTAGCCTGGAGAAAAAGAGGCTGAGGGGAGACCTTATCGCTCTCTAAACATATCTGAAAGGAGGTTGCAGAGAGGTGGGGGTCCACCTGTTCTGTCAGGTAACGGGTGTTAGAACAAGAGGAAATGGCTTCAAGTTGCGCCAAGGGAAGTTTCGACTGGATATTAAGAATAATTTCTTTACTGAAAGGGTCATCAGGCATTGGAATGCGTTACCCAGGGCAGTGGTGGAGTCCCCATCCCTGCAGGTGTTTAAGGGTCGTGTAGATATAGTGCTGAGGGATATGGTTTAGTGATGGGCTTGTCTGTGTTAGGTTAATGATTGGACTATGTGATCTTACAGGTCTTCTCCAATCTAGGAAATTCTGTGATACTGTGATTCTGTGATGATGGCGCTGGGACAACTTCCCCGGGGTATCCACTGAGCACAGGCACAGCCCAGATCCTGCTTGTCTGGTCTGTCATGTCTCTCGCAGGAGCCCGGCTGTGCCAGGACACTGCTGTGTGCCCCCACCCTGCACACTCCCCCATTTCAGCTCTTCCCTGGGGTTCTCTTCTCTAGCGCACTTGCCAGCCCTGCCAGCCCACACCCTCCCTGAATCTGGCCACCTCCTGCCCTCTCCCAGCACAGAGCAGCCCCATTGGGACTGGTCCCACAGAAGGACACAGAGGCCAGTGAGAATTTCCACAGAGATGGTATGATGATGAGATCTCTGCCCCAGGCAGCTTGCAGCCCCACCTGCCAAACGTCCTTCCCAGGATTGCATGAGAGAATTGGCCCAGGGCACCCTCAGGAAGGTCCTTTGGCCCCACCGCAGCAAAGGGTTCCTCTTGCCATGTCTGCCCTGCACACACATGGTGCCCAGCTCTTCTCCTGCCACAGCCCATCTGCCCTCAGAGCCTTTTCCCGAAAAAGCTCATCCGTGCTGGCCTGGCCAGCCGTTCCTGCACCCCTCTCCAGGCGTCCCACAGCCCCCGAGCTGGTGGTGCAGCTCTGCAGAGCCGGGGGCTGTGGTGCCCAGGGCCATGCTGGTCAGGCTGGGAGGCAGACCCAGCTCGGGTGGCTCCTGCCCCCTCCACCTCAGCACACAGATGAGGCCCCTGCAGCTCCAGAGAAGTTCTCAGGGAAAGGATCTCAGACAAACAAGTCAGTGCAGGGTACTTCAGTTTTTTAAAAACAAAGAGAGAAGAGCTTCTTATTTACACAAAGTCTGTGGCTCCCACAACACAGACAGACCCTGACATAGCAATAGGATAAAGGATGATTCTTCACTTTTATTGACAGCATTAACAAACCCCAGAAAAGCTAAAAAACACATAAATGAAAGGAAAAATATATTAAAGACAATCTGGGCCTGTAATGAGTTACATCATGTGTGATATGTAGAAGATGGGCAGTTCATTGCTGCTTCTGACAAGATACCAGTCATCAGTTTCCACAGGGCATCCTTGAGCTCCTGGTTCCTCATGCTGTAGATGAGGGGGTTCACTGCTGGAGTCACCACTGAGTACAGAAATGACACCAACAGGTCCAGAGATGGGGAGGAAATGGAGGGGGGCTTCAGGTAGGCAAACATGGCAGTGATGATAAACAGGGAGATCACAACCAGGTGAGGGATGCCCGTGGAAAAGGCTTTGTGCCGTCCCTGCTCAGAGGGGATCCTCAGCACAGCCCTCAAGATCTGCGCATAGGAAAAGAGAATGAAAGCAAAAGCCCCGAATGCTAGTAAGACACTAAGCACCAGAAGCCCAACTTCCCTGAGGTAGTCTGAATGTGAGCAGGAGAGCTTGAGGATGTGGGGGATTTCACAGAAGAACTGTTGCAGGGCATTGCCCTGGCAGAGGGGCAGTGAAAATGTATTGGCCGTGTGCAGCACAGCATAGGGAAAACACTGCCCCAGACAGCTGCTGCCATGCGGACACAAGCTCTGCTGCCCAGGAGGGTCCCGTAGTGCAGGGGTTGGCAGATGGCAACGTAGCGGTCATAGGCCATGATGGTGAGAAAAGAAAACTCTGCTGAAATGTAAAAGACAAACAGCAAGGCTCGTGTAGCATATCCTGAATAAGAGATGACCCTGGTGTCCCAGAGGGAATTGGCCATGACTTTGGGGAGAGTGGTGGAGATGGAGCCCAGGTCAAGAACAGAGAGGTTGAAGAGGAAAAAGTACATGGGGGTACCAAGAAGACCGAGTGGATAAGGCCCTTTATAGACTGATTGGAGTAGGCTCACATTCACAAGCCCTGGTCCTCAGAGGGAACTTCAGCCACCCTGATAGCTGTTGGAAGGAAAGCAGAGCAGCGCATAGGCAATCCAGGAGGTTTCTGGAAATCATTAATGATTTCATCCTTCTCCAAGTGACAGCAGAGCCAATGAGGAGAGGTGCCATGCTGGACTTTGTCCTGACCAAGAAAGAGGGACCCATGGGGAATGTCATGGTCGAGGGCAGCCTTGGCTGCAGTGACCTTGAGGTGGCAGAGTCTGGGATCTTTAAGGTGGCTAGGAGAGCACACAGTAAGCTCTCTATCCTGGACTTCAGGAGAGCAGACTGTGGCCTCTTCAGGGATCTGCTTGGTGAATTACATTGGGACAAAGCCCTGGAAGGAAGAGGGGCCCATGAAAGTTGGCTAATATCCAAGCGCTACCTCTGCCAAGCTCAGGAGCAATACATGCCGTCAAAGAGGAAGTCAGGCAAAGACAGGAGGAGGCCTGTGTGGATGACCAAGGAGCTCCTGGTCAATCTCAAAGAGACAAAGGAAGCCTACAGAAGGTGGAAGCAAGGACAGGTAGCCTGGGAGGTATTTTCTGAGCAGCCAGGGATCAGGTTAGGAAAGCTAAAGCCCAGGTAGAGGTGAATCAGTCCAGGAGCATGAGGGGCAACAAGAAAGACTTCTATAGGTATGTGGGTGACAAAAGGAAGACTAGGGAACACGTGGGCGCACCCAGGAAGGAACCGGGAGACATGGTCACCCGGGACATGGAGAAGGCTGAGGTACTCAACGACTTCTTTGCCTCAGTCTTCCCTGGAAAGGGCTCTAACACTGCCGTTGTCCGCTCACAGGCACTTCCCAGCACTCCCCAGCCCTCCCCAGCTCTGCCCACCTCCCCTGCCCTCTCCCCAGGACAACCCAGCCCAGCAGCCCAGTCTGGGCTGGCCCCACAGCACTGCCCGCCGCAGGCTGATGCAGAGCTCTGGGCACTCACCGCACAGCCCCAGCTCCTCCCAAGGGCACAGCAGCTCCTGGGGGGCAGAAAAGGAGGTCAGCCTGCCCATCAGCCCCGGGGCTCATGGTTGTGCTGAGGGAATGAGGAAAAAGAGGCTGGTCACTCTCTGCCTCTCCGGAATTCATATTGTGCCTCATTCCAAGCCCTGACTGAATTTGCCCCCTTCTCTCCCCAGTCAGCCCCACGCCCCAGGACAGCAGAGCAGTCCTGGCCCTGGGGTTCCCTCAGGCACCTCCTGTGTCCCCCCACTCTCCCCTCCCTGTGCCTGATGAGGCCCTGCTGACTCCCTCGGCACTGCAGCGTCCTTGTGCGTGGACACATTGATTCAGTGCTTTATATTGGTGGACTTTACCTTTGAGGGTGTTTCACCTTCAGAGTCTCCATCCGTTCCATCTCAAGGTCAAGTGTCGAGTCCCTAATCCCGCCTCTCTTCCCGCCTGAGATACATTTCCAGAACGTCCAGTATATGCCATCAGTCCTGTCACACATGAAGAAGACTGAGGAGATAATGGGAGCTCATGGACCGTCTCCCCTTCTATTGGGCACCAAGAAGAGCGCCTTTAAATCCAGAATATTTGGTGAAGTGGAAACCAATTATACCATGAGCTTAGCTCCAGAAACTTTGAAAACACAAGAAGAGACTCCTTAAAATATTGATTCCTTGAACATGTTCTTGGAAGGAACTTTGGAGGAACAGCCCATCCTTCAGGCACGGCACTTGGGAGATGCCATTTTATTGAAGAGCTGTTATCTGTCAGGCCACACCTGACTCTGTGTTGTGCAAGGGTCAGACACAGTAGGATGAAGCCTCAAGAGAAGCAGTGTAAACTCAGAAAATTATCTACAAGCAGGATTATCACGAGAGAAAAAAGCAGACTCACAGCCTAAGATAAGCCTTGGGCAATGTGCATGGAAGGGGCAGCAGGTTATTGTCAGTGAAACAGTGTCCATTCGGTCTGTTTCCGTACGGCATCCTTGAGCTCCTGGTTCCTCATGCTGTAGATGAAGGGGTTCATTGCTGGAGGCAGCACTGAGTACAGAAATGACACAACCAGGTCCAGAGATGGGGAGGAGATGGAGGGGGGCTTCAGGTGGGCAAACACTCCAGTACTGATAAAGAGGGAGACCACAGCCAGGTGAGGGAGGCACGTGGAAAAGGCTTTGTGCCGTCCCTGCTCAGAGGGGATCCTCAGCACAGCCCTCATGATCTGCACATAGGACACCACAATGAAAACAAAACACCCAAAGGCTAAACAGACACCAACCACAAGAAGCCCAACTTCCCTGAGGTAGGAGTGTGTGCAGGAGAGCTTGAGGATGTGGGGGATTTCACAGAAGAACTGGTGCAGGGCATTGCCCTGGCAGAAGGGCAGTGAAAATGTATTGGCCGTGTGCAGGAGAGAATAGAGAAACCCACTGCCCCAGGCAGCTGCTGCCATGCGGACACAAGCTCTGCTGCCCAGGAGGGTCCCGTAGTGCAGGGGATGGCAGATGGCAACGTAGCGGTCATAGGCCATGACAGTGAGAAGAGAAAACTCTGCTGAAATGAAAAAGAGTAAGAAAAAGAGCTGGACAGCACATCCTGCATAGGAGATGGCCCTGGTGTTCCAGAGGGAATTGGCCATGGCTTTGGGGAGAGTGGTGGAGATGGAGCCCAGGTCAAGAAGAGAGAGGTTGAGGAGGAAGAAGTACATGGGGGTGTGGAGGCGGTGGTCGCAGGCGATGGCGGTGATGATGAGGCCGTTTCCCAGGAGGGCAGCCAGGTAGATGCCCAGGAAGAGCCCGAAGGTCAAGAGCTGCAGCTCCCGTGTGTCTGCGAATGCCAGGAGGAGGAAGTAGGTGATGGAGCTGCTGTTGAACATTTGCTGCCTCTGGGCAGGGGGATCTGTCCAAGGAGGAAAAGGCAGTGACAAACTGGGAGAGACTTCTCTGAGGAAATCCCAATGCCATTCCTCATAGAAATCCGCCTCCCACAGCTGAATGAGGAATGACTCAGCTCATTCCCAACCCCACAAACTCAGTGACACTCTCCCTTATCGGGTAAAATACTGCTTCGACACCTACTTTCCATGAGGGCACCTCTGGGGCAGGAGTCAGAGGCAGAGTCAGAGGCAGAAGAGAAGCTGACCCACACCCCCTCCCAAACTCCTTAGATGCAGAGTTCAACAGAGGGGTGGGGAAACAAGGAGAAACACGTCTGTGCTCTGAAAAAAGGAAGCAAGGAGAGGGAGTCAGACAGGCGTGCAGTGAAGCCTTCTCCTCAGTGACAGTGTCTCCAGACAGCGACACTGCAGGGCACTTGCTTTTATGTTGTGCATCACTTGTAGGACAATCACACATCTCCTTGAGTGGAGGTGCAGCTGCTGAGAAGGCATCTCGAGCTCTGGACCCTGTGGCTGTGGGGTGGGTGGGAGAGGAGAGCAGAGGCTTCCTGCGGAGAAGTTGTCTGAAGTTCAGGGGGTGGCCGGAGGTGCCGGGATTCCCCCTGCCTGGGCACTTCTGGCAGCAGCTCCCTCTCTGTCCCTGCCTGTGTCTGGGCTGCCAGGAGCTGCCCCTGCCTGGAGCTGCTTCTCTGCCCCCGGGTCTCCTCCCTGCCAGTGCCCCAGAGCCCATCCCACCCGCTGTGTGCTCAGCTCTGCCCTGCAGACCCCTCCTGGCAGCACAGCGCTGCCCGGGGGCATCTCTGGGTGTGCGGGGGCTCAGGAGGGCTTCAGGGAAGTGCTATCGAGAACGGGGGTCTCTGTGCCTTCTCCACAAAGGAGAAATCCATTCCCACCACCCACTGCCCACCCACCAGCTGAGAGGAGAAATCCCACAGCACAGACTTGTTCCCTTTCAGGGGAAAGGTGCCTCGATGTCCTTCTTCAAAAGGGCCCTCTGCAAATGTCCTGGGGGTGATGGGGATCTGGAGCAGCCCTGACCCACACAGGTCCATCTCAGCAACAGAAGGCATCTGCCTTGCTGGCAGTCACTCCTTCCACCCACTGCTTCTCCCCACAGAAGCTCCGTGGGAGCTCCCCGGGCAGGCGGAGAGCTGACCCTGGCAGAGTCCCTGCCCTAGCACACAGCCCCGGGGTGCAGGGACCCTTCTGGCAAGGACAGCCCTTTGCCACCCTTGCCTGCACACCCCTACGCACACCTCCACAAGCATCCCCAGCAGAAGGCAGCCCTCGGGCCCTGTCCCTCTCAATGGGCAGCAGGGAAGCCCTGCTCTGGAGCACATCCTCCTCCTCTACAGCACTGAAACTGAGAGAGTCCTCCTGACAGAGCCCAGCAGCTCTCAGATAGACCAGCTTGAGGAGATCCCTCCAGGAACTGGAGCTGCATTGCCCGGCACCCCGAGACTTACCACGCAGAGGGCGGTGAAGATTTCTGCCCCATTGAGCTCTCAGCACACCCCACTCCCAACTGCCTTTAAGCTCTCTCTGCCTCACAGGTCTCCCCTCCGTGCTTGCAGGCAGTGCCCCCAGCCCTGCTCCTGGGCAGAGCTGTCTCTCTGCAGCGCTGCCCGCTTGCCAGGAGCTCCCTCCGTCCCAGCAGCCCGGCCCAGTTCAGCAGCAGAGGACCAGCCCACGGTGGCACTCTCTCTGTCCCCTCTGGGCTCCCTGGAGGTGTCCCTGCGGCTCCAGGGGAGCCGCCTGTGAAAAAGGCTGATGCAATCTCTCATGTTCCCTCCCTCAGCTGCGCAGAGACACTTACTTTCAGCAGTGTTATTTCTCCCAGCAGAAGTGCTGGGCATGAGCACCCCGTCTTCTTGTCCCAGCAGTAGCACACACGGGTTCTTGGACTCTTGATACCAGGATTCCTTATGGCAAGTCACCGCTTGCCTGGTGCCACAGCTGGGGGGCTTCAGCCCAAACGAGCAGTAATGATTTCAGACAGGGGAACAGACAGGACGAGCTGGAGCTGTTCCTGTGGCAGACAGAGCTGTGACATGGTGAAGAGCTCAGTCCAGCTGGTCTTCAAGGACAGCCTCCTCCAAGCTCAGCTATAGTCCAGATCGCAATTCAATCTAAGCCTGAAAGGCAATTCAAGGGCAACAGAATGAGTGTTTACTCCTTCAGGAACAGTTTGAGGAGAAACAAAGCCACTGTGTGGCCACTGCTGAGTTTAAGAGAGCGGGTGGAGCTATATCTGAGATTCTCTACATCCTCTTTGCCTCAGTCTGCCCCAGCAAGGTCTCCCAGGGCTCTGTGTCTCGGGGCAGGAATCTGGAGGAACACCACCAGCAGTGGATTGTTCCCAAGTCACCTTAACTAAGACAATCCTTACCAGTCTATGGGACAGGAAGGGTGGCAGCTGAGGGAGATGACAGGGTAAGCCAATGTCCCAACGTGTCCAATAATACTCTGTAATCATTGAAAGGCCATGGAGGTTGAGGGAGGGAACATAGAGGTACATAGACAGGCCAGAGGGATGGGCCAAAAGGAATATCATGATGTCCGATAAAGAGAACTCTGAAGTCCTGCCCTTGAGGTGCACTAACCCCGTGCAATGACAGAGGGCAGGGGCGGTGTGGCTGGGTGGCAGCTTTGCGGGAAAGGCTCTGCTGGTCCTTCAGTTTCATTAGGCAAAACAGGAGCCAGGGGCAAAGAAGGCCAACAGCATCCTTTGCTTCTCATTCCATTCCCTGAAATCTCGAGTGCTTCTCTTTTATTCTCCTAATACCCTCCCAAAAGAACAGCCCACCTGTGCTGGTCTGAGGTGAAACAGAACCCTTTTTCTGTTCAGTAATTTGACTTTGCAGCCAAGCCTCCTCGAACTAACTGAACTCTCTGAAATTTAATGCATATTGTCCATAAGCTGTTGGCTCTCAGAGTGACAAAACCTGATTATCTATAATTTATGCCAAGGCATGGTATGCAGAGAGGCTCTTGCTTAGACTTTTTGCTATAACAACCAAGGGCAGCTCACTTTGTTATATGCCCCGTTGGAGGGTCGGAAGCGGTAAAGTGTAGAGGGGTCGCACCTTTGGATAGGATCAGAGAGGACAGGTGACCCCAAACTGACTAACTTATCTAAACTGACAAGTCCTTTCTCTCTCTCCCTCTTCTCCTTGGAAAGAGAGGTGAGGGAGAGCATCTGTCGTTTGTCGCAGTGGCCAGGCCGGCCCAAACCACGACAAGGGTGAAGGAACTGCACTGTTGGACTGAAGGCAGTCCTTGCTCCTGCACACAGAATTCCAGCCACAAATAACTTCATGTTCATTTAATATTTGGTTCGCTGTCTTGAGAAATTGTCCCTGACACACCCTTGGCTGGGCTCAAGCAGCATCTTGTCTGGGAAGCTCTCCTAACAAATAGCCTCATCCCAACTTCATTGCGTGGTCTGTAAATGGAGAGGCAAGCCCTGCAGTCAAAGTGGAAGGTTTGTGGGTGATGGTGGTGACTGAAATGACCCACAATGCATCTTTGGTGTGGCTTTCTGGATGCTCAGAACCAATGGACCTCTGAAGGAAAGTCAATCTGGAATTGGAGCTTACGGAAAACACATTTAAAACTCTTTTCTGCTGAGCTGGTTGGAGCAGCAAAATTCCTGTTAGTGTTTGCCTGTGTAAAGGCTGTATGGGAAGTGCACAGCATAAAACAGACCATGCAGCTTGAGCTAAAATATACGTTAAGGAGGAAAAGGATGTTACAAACTCAATAAGCAGGTGATTGAACCAGGGCAATGCCCTAGGAGATCCCACTGTCTTAAAGTAGCAGATCCCACTTCTCCAACCTGTCAAGTTTACGTTAGTCATTGCAAAGTGAAAAAGGAAGCCGGTGCCATTGGAACCCTGTGGTGTGGCATGTATGATTCACAGGATCTCCTGAGCGAAATGGATGATGAGGTAAAGAAAGTGCAAAAAGACACCCGTAAATTGAAGGAGGAGGAATTTCCCAAAATAAAGACAATCATCTTAATCAAAATTTGAGAGGAAGATCTCAGGGTAAACAGATATAGACCCTGGTTACAAATTAAACAGCTGGACTTAGAAGTTGGACAAGCACAAGATTTAGAAAGAGAACTAAAGGTTTTAGAAACTGAGCTACAGAAAGCTGGAACAGCAGCTCAGCTTCCAGCAGAGTAACATATAGCCACGAACAGAAGTCACAACCAATGCAGTGCACTCCCCTCAGTCTGGGAATTCAAGAGTATGTCTAGGACAAGATCCATAGGGTCTACTCGGAAGGCCCAGGTTCCTGTGGGCTGGCACCAGGGGTTCTGGAGTGCTTGCCAGCAGATTCTTGGGGATAACCCACATCTGAAGTGGCCATTGGGAATAGGAGAAACTTGGCCCTATTATTAGCGGACGCATGATCATGCACGGACCCTCTTCATGTATGGCAAACTCAAGCTGAATAACTCCAGAGTAGAGTCACTTTGAGTGGCTATGAGAGAGCCCATCGTCTTGACCCAAGGTGGGAAAATGTCATCTTCCAAGCAGGGCAATGAAAGGGATTAATGTGAAAAGACCCATCAGGTGAACCTGCATCGTAAGGGAAAACAAATTTTCCTTGTCTAACACAGACAGAAGCCCCCCCTTGCAAAACCAACGTAATGGCCACCACTGCCAATCTGCTGCTTTAACTGTTCCACACCATAGAGTCTGATCTCAGCACTGACTTTATCACAAGAATTATGCATGAGCTCTGCAAAGCCTAAACATAAGATGTGCCGCCCTGTCTCTGGCAACCCGTGGGGCAGAGGAGAGGGAAAAGCCAGTAACGGGGTTTGGATGTTGAAGGTGGGGTCCAGCAGAAATGAGGAGTCAAGGGAGTGGATGGGGAGAGATAGGCAAAGGTGGGACAAGTTCTGATCTTGATTGTGGGGCCACTACTGTTGTAGGAGCATGACTGGCTGGCAGCTGGCCCCAGCAGTTTGGGGACAAGAGGTTTATCACAAAACCGCTCTTCCCAGCAGAGCCAAGATAGGGGCAGAGGGAAAGGGGAGTGGCAGGCCAAGGGGAAATGGCTGGCATGGTGATGATTCTGAGGGCACTTCCACAGCAGCAGCCTGGTTGGCCCTCAGGAGACATGCTGGCCAGCATGCAGGCTGAGGTCATCCAGCGCATCAGAGACCCCACCCAAGAGGAATTCCGTCCTTGGGGAGGGGAGGGGGTGAGGCAGGTGGAAGAGGCCCACCTGAGTTCTGATCCTGGGGGCACCTCTGTTACAGCAACCGGACCAACCATAGCAGACAGAAGGGCAGGCAGGGCTCATGGCCACCCGGCTCAGGATGAGCCCTGACACTGGGGGAATATCTTATCTCCAGGTTGAACATCCCCTCTTTCACCCAACACTTGTCTTTCATCCTCTTAATATGCACCAAATTGCAGAGCCTATCTCCGTATTTTATGACCTCCTCCTAGGTTCTGACAGTCTGCAAGGAGGTCCCCCTAAGCCTTCTTTCTGCTCTTCACCTTCCTTGCAACCATTGGCTCAAGGGGAGCTTTGCCTTCCTAGAAACAATGACGTCAATAGAGATAAGTTTCTTCCTCGTAATGTCCTTGCTGTCACCTCCGGGCAGCTGCTTCATGGCCCCTGTAAGAGCCAGCCTCTTCATGCTTCATTTTAGTCAGGACCTCCTTTCTCACCCTTGCCAGGCTCCTGCCAGCGTTGACACATTTCCTGTATGATGGGGTGGACTGT
Source organism: Vanellus vanellus (assembly GCF_965231255.1). Taxonomy (NCBI): domain Eukaryota; kingdom Metazoa; phylum Chordata; class Aves; order Charadriiformes; family Charadriidae; genus Vanellus; species Vanellus vanellus. Next base: position 732,524 of record NW_028128467.1, on the reverse strand, counting down.
TCTGGAGCTGCAAGAGTCCATCCTTGACTAGCAAAGAGCTCTCTGCCCCCCTCTTCTCCGCAGGGCCCTATCCCATGGGATTCTTCTGATCAGGTCCCTCAGAAGGCCAAAGCCTGCTCTCCTGAAGTACTGCTCTTGGCCTTGTTCCCTTCTTTCAGGAGCCTCAACTCTACCTTCTCACCCCTGACTGTGACATCCCTGACATTGGGAGATAGGAATTTTTTTTTCTCCACTCTGGAGCAGGCACGGAGACCTCAGTTCTCGTTAGCGTTTGTCTGAGCCTCTTCTTATCCTCTTGGCACGCAGAGATGTCCCTGGGCAGTGCCCTGCTGCCAGGAGGGATCTGCAGGGCAGAGCTGAGCACACAGCGGGAGGGATGGGGTCAGTGAGCACTGGCAGGGAGGAGATGTTGGGACAGAGAAACAGCTCCCGGCAGGGACAGCTCCAGGCAGCCCAGACGTGGGCAGGGAGTCGGAGGGACCTGCTCCCACAAACACCTTGGGAGAGGGGACTTGGGCACCCTCCCTGCCATCCCCTGCAGTGCAGACACCCACTCTGAAGGAACGCCCTGGTCTCCTCTTCCACCCAGCAGAGCCCAAAGTTACAGTTACTGCAGCGTACATATTATTCTCTTTAACTTTTAATACATGAAAAAGGAAGAGGAAAACACCCACGAGTACCCATTTTAAAGAAAAGATTGTTGTAAGAGTGTCACAGAACGACTGGCAGGAGGGGCGGGGATGGGGGGAATTTAATGTTTAAGGAATGAAAACACGTTACAGGCCTTTCTGTTTCTGAGAAGTCCCATCCCCAAGTCTTTAATCACATTCAAATTTATCAAGACGGCAGATTACCAAACTGAAATATCATACTGGGTAATACGAAACCATTATGATCTCTGAGAATCAGACACCTTTGACTAGATTTAAAAGAATTTAAGACTTCTCTAAGAACATTGCTTACATATATTCACCATAAATGTTCTACCGTAAAACTTCAGTACTGCCCTGATATGGTTAACTCGTAGTACCAGGGAAAAAAATACAGTTAGAAATGAATGATGAAATGATGCTCAGTAGCACCTGAATGACAATTTCTGTGGTGTAGAAAAGAAGTCACATTAAAAAGAGATTCCAAATTGTCATTTAGATAGGGAGAAAACTCCTGTGCAAGATGGCTTTCAAGGGCCTGCGTAGATTATACCTCACAGATACACTCTTGATCCAAAATGTTGCTGGTGAGCAGTTTCTGCAACTGCCACAAAACCAGTTCTCCAATGCAGTGGAGTAAAACAAGTTGAAGACAACATTAAGTCGCCCAAACCACTTTTTCCTCAAATTGCCCTTCCGTTCTGTTTCTGTCCCTTTCAGCGCTCTCCACCAGCTTTCAAAGACATCTGGCAAGTTTGTTCTTATAAGATATCCTCCCACATTTCCTCATCGTTTTACCTGGCTGAGCCCGGCGCGGCCTCTGCTCCCTCTCTGGCACGCAGCGCTGCCAGGCCTGACCGGTCACTATGGCCACGGGGACACGGCACGCCGCCCCCGCCCAGCCACGCCTCACGCGCATTGTGACAAAAGGCCTGTCGCCACCCCAGGCCGCTGCTGTCCCTGCTGTCCTGTGACCTGTCCCCGATGGGTCTCCTGTCCCCTCAAGTCTCTTCACCAGCCAGCGTCACCTCCCGGCAGCCCCTGGGCCAGTGCTGGCTCTCCCCACAGCCCTGGGCCCATCCTGCCACCCCCGATGCCTCTCACCGCCTGCTGGCCCTCCTGTCACCCCCTGGGCTGTCACCTCCCGGGCTGTCACCCCCGCTGTCCTCTCCTCTCCGCAGCCAGCCGGGGCAGATGCAGCGGGCTTTGCCCTGGGGCGCCCGGCTGCCCACACCGCAGGACCAGCCAAGGCAGGGGACATCTCAGGGACTCTGAGAGCACCTTGGGGCAGGGACGGAGAGTTCAGCCAAAGAGGCCAGCGACCACCTCTGTTTATTTCCATAAACCAATACACTTCCCAACCGCGGCACACACACAGTTGCTGCTTGAACTCTGTGGAGGAGGACGAAGGAGTCAGGAATGAACCGTTAGCATCAGGATGTGCCCCAGGAGACCATTTCTTGCTCTCTCAATCACCACAGCTGCTGCTGACACAGCCCTAGCGCATGGAATCCTGCCTTGAATGACGAGGTCTAGCTGTGCTGGTTGATACGCTGAAGCTTGCTGACGCTTCTGGGAACACTGCTGATTTCTCAGCCTTCCTTCCTAGGAAAGATGCTGCAGCCCCTTAAATCAGCTTTGGGGCCCTTTGCTGGAAGTCCTTCAAGAGCTTCCTTGCACTGGGGAGCTGAGCACTGGACACAGCACTGCAGATGTGGCCTCACCAGTGCTGAGAAGAGAAGGATCACATCCCTCCAGCTGAAGACAACGCTTTTCCTAACACAGCCCAGGAACCTCTTGGCCTTTGCTGCAGCAGTGCATTGATTTTGGATGCTTGTGCAATGCCTCACACAACTGTGGCCTGGGCACTCATAGAAAATAGATACCTGATCATTTCCGTACAGTCAGTGTCAGTGTGTGTGCCTTCTGAAACCATGCACGTGCTAAGAAGCAACGGGATTTGGGTGAGTCATGTGTTTGTACAATGAATATGAACTACAAATTCATAGAATCATAGAATCATAGAATTGTCTAGGTTGGAAGAGACCCTTGGGATCATCGAGTCCAACTATCTACCCTACTCTACAAAGTTCTCCCCTACACCATATCCCCCAACTCCATATCTAAACATCCCTTAAACACACCCAGGGATGGTGACTCAACCACCTCCCTGGGCAGTCTATTCCAATGCCCGACCTTGCGACCTTCATACTCTTGCTTAGGTAGGATTTCAACAGTTTCAAGCAAAGTCTTAACTGTCAACAATGCTGAGTTTATTTTTTTTGTAAACTAAGAATAACCTAGACTTTTTTTTTTTAAATACATCCCCTGTGTCCCCCCTTCCACTCTTCCTCGCCCAGCAAGACTGCAACCTGCTGCCTCCTGTTCTGCGGGTCGTGAGCCATCCATTGCAGAATGGCCTTGAACGTGGCCCCTTCTTTCCCACTGAGATCCTCCTTCTGCAGGACGCGCTGGAGCTCGTTGACAGAGAGCTCCAGAAACTCTCTTGATACCCTGGTCACCCTTTCCAAGTGATGGGGGATGAACGCGTGGGCTGCTTCCCGCAGGTCAGGACAGTAGTAATACTTGGTGAATCTCCAGAGGCCGACGCAGTTCTCCAAGCACAGCTGGGACTTTAAGAACTCGCAGCACAGTCTGACGATGCCCATGATGTTGAACTGGTCGGCCGCTATCAGCAAACGTTCAACGTTGTTGGCCGTGACCGGTACTGTGCCGGTGTAGGCGTACTAGATAATGAGCCGCATCATTTCAGGTGAAGTCCCGGGGATTTTATAGACAACGTTCCTGGCATTGCTCCAGCGGGTGGAAAACAAAGCCCTGAAAAAAGCAAAGCAGTGCTGGGGGAAAAGCATCTTTGCTGCGTTAAACCCGGACCCTGTTATGCCCTGTGCCTCCTTCCCGGGGCACCAATTTGGGCACGCGCTGTAGCCAAACTGCGAGGCCGTGGGGTTTATTAATTCATGTGTTACGAGCCGGTTGTTTTAACAAGGAGTCACCGCCTCTGTTTTAGTTGTTGCTGAATGATGCTTATACTAAGTCACGGACTTTTTCAACTTCCTGTAGAAGGTGGGGGGGCACAGACAAGACAAGCTGGCCAAAGGTATATTCCATCCCATAGATGTCATGCTCAGTATATAAATGGGAGTCAGCCTAGGGTCAGGGATCCATCATCGCTTCTCTGGACAGGCGGGGCAATTGATCATTGGGTGGTGACAGCAATTTGTGTTGCATCACTTTATTATCATCATCATCATCATCATCATCTTTTCTGTTATTATTCTATTAAACAATATTTATCTCAGCCCATGTCTTTTTTTCCTTTTTCTTCCTTTTCTCCCTATTCTATCTGGGACATCCCATTTTATTTAAGAGCTGTTATTTGTCAGGCCATATGTGGCACAGAGTTGTGCAAGGGTCAGACACAGTAGGATCAAGATTCAAGACAAGTAGTATAAACCCAGAAAAATATAAATAAGCGGGATTATCACAAGATAAAAAAGCAGGCTCGTGGCCTAAAATAAACTCTGGGCAACGTGCGGAGAAGGGGCGGCAGGTTATTGTCGGTGAAACAGTGTCCATTGGGCCAATTTCCATAGGGCGTCCTTGAGCTCCTGGTTCCTCATGCTGTAGATGAGGGGGTTCACTGCTGGAGGCACCACTGAGTACAACACTGCCACCACCAGGTCCAGAGGTGGGGAGGAGATGGAGGGGGGCTTCAGGTGGGCAAACACGGCAGTGCTGACAAACAGGGAGACCACGACCAGGTGAGGGAGGCATGTGGAAAAGGCTTTGTGCCGTCCCCGCTGTGAGGGGATCCTCAGCACAGCCCTCAAGATCTGCACATAGGACACCACGATGAAAAGAAAGCACCCCAATGCTAAACAGACACTAACTACAATAAGCCCAACTTCCCTGAGGTAGGAATGTGTGCAGGAGAGCTTGAGGATATGGGGCATTTCACAGAAGAACTGGTCCAAGGCATTGCTGTGGCAGAGGGGGAGTGAAAATGTATTGGCCGTGTGCAGGAGAGAATTGAGAAACCCACTGCCCCAGGCAGCTGCTGCCATGCGGACACAAGCTCTGCTGCCCAGGAGGGTCCCGTAGTGCAGGGGATGGCAGATGGCAACATAGCGGTCATAGGACATGATGGTGAGAAGATAAAACTCTGCTGAAATGAAAAAGTCAAAAAGAAAGAGTTGAGCGGCACATCCTAAGAAAGAGATGGCCCTGGTGTCCCAGAGGGAATTGGCCATGGCTTTGGGGAGAGTGGTGGAGATAGAGCCCAAGTCGAGGAGGGAGAGGTTGAGGAGGAAGAAGTACATGGGGGTGTGGAGGCGGTGGTTGCAGGCAATGGCGGTGATGATGAGTCCGTTTCCCAGGAGGGCAGCCAGGTAGATGCCCAGGAAGAGCCCGAAGGTCAAGAGCTGCAGCTCCCGTGTGTCTGCGAACTCCATGAGGAGGAAGTAGGTGATGGAACTGCTGTTGGACATTTGCTGCCTCTGGGCAGGGCGACCTGTTCAAGGAGGGAAACAGAGTAAGTCAATGCAGACTTCTGTAAGCAAAATCAAAGCCATTTTCGGTGGGCTCTGTCCCTGCTGCATACACTCCCTTCCTCATGTCCATTGCTGAAGCTCTGGTTGGCGTTGGCTGCCTGTGCCGTGAGGAGCAGTGCCTCTGCCCAGTGGCTGCCAAGGAGTCAGCCCTGCTCTGCAGCAGGGAGTTCATAGGGAGGGTGGTGGCAGGAGCCAGTCCTGGTGTTCTGCTTTGGCTGATGAATCCACTCCTTACGCAGATGGGCTTCTCAACATCTGAACACCCACTGCTACGGAACAGAGATGGCAGAAGTCAGTTGGAGAGGCTTTGGGTATTTTACAGCTCCCCCACCTCCCCTGAGCATTTTTCTGGGATGTCAGAAACCCTCAGCATTTCTGCTGCACTCCAGGAGAACAGAGTGAGTGCTGTGAGACATGAGGATTGCCTGGGGCAGAGAGCAGAGACAGGGGAGATGGTTTTTCCCTCCATCTTGCACTATCATGAGATGGAGGGGGATCACCCTCTTCTATTATGCAATCAGACACTGCTGAGAGCAGAAGGATCCATCTCAGACCATGAAATGTCTCACCCTTTCTCAAGGTCTCAGCAGCCCACCTCTAGCCAAGGACACCCACGGCTCATTTCACCCACCCAACGACTTTTCCTCAGTCACAGAGTCTCTGTGTTTCTCTGTGGGGCTTTCCGATAACACAAAGGTGCTATGGGACAGGTTGGCATCCTGGAGGGCAGCTCACAGCTTCCATGGACACCCAAAGGACATACCCAATTTATGGGATCTCACTGAGAGAAAATGGACTCCTTCCCCACCCACACAACCTGCATTGCCCACAGCCCCACAGGTCAGAGGAAAGCTGGAACACTGGTTCCCATGGACACACCGGCAGGAGTGGATGAACAAGGTCAGTGTGGGACTCTGCAGCTGAAATTCCCATCCCCAGGGAGGCTGACAGCAATAAAAAGATAACTTTAAAGGAGACACCTGGAGAAACCCGGAGAAATCCCATGAGGATCTGACTGGGAGAGGCATGGGGAGAGGCAGCCGGGCACTCAGGGCAGCATTACCCTCACCCTGCTGGGCCCGCCACCGCCCAGACACTGATCATGCAGGGCAGGTGCCCTCAGCCCCACAGCTGGGCAGCAGCAATGGGGCACGTGGCAGGAGGGATGCCCCTCGCCTCTCCTGCTGCTCTGCCGGGCACAGAGCTGACTCCCACCCCAGAGCCCATGGCCGTGAGGGCTGAGGGCTGTGCTGGGTGGCTCAGGGAAGGCATCTGCACTGCAGGGGTGGCTGGAGGTGCCCCTATCTCCCCTGCAGCAGGGCTTCCAGGAGCAGCTCCCTCCTTCCCTGCCCATCTCCACTGCCTGGAGCTCTCCCTGCCAGCAGCTCTTTCCCTGCCCCCACGTCTCTTCCCTGCCAGTGCTCGCAGACCCCATGGCAGCCCCCGTGTGCCCAGCTCTGCCCTGCAGTCTCTGCGTGTGTGCAGGGGCTAAAGGGCAGGTCCCACAGACCCTGGTGAGACTGGAAAGGGGATGCTGCTGCTGTCTGTAGCCCCCAGAGCTGGAAACCAAAGACACAGACTCAGGAAAGCTCCTTATCTCTACAGGGTCCCTCCTTTGATCTTTCATTTGAAAGTCCTCTTGGACATGTGCCACTGCCCACCCAGCCAACCAAGAGAAGAAACAGCAAAAGAAATTTACCTTCATATTAAGGGAACTCCATCTTGAAAAGTCCCTCCAGGAATGACCAGAGGTCATCTGGAGGTGTAAAGAGCCCTGACCCACAAAGCACCCTCTTCAAGGTGAAGGACATTGCCTAGCCAGGGGTCACTCCTTCCACCCACAGCTTCTCCCCACAGAAGCTACGTGGGAGCTCTCTGGGCAGGTGGAGAGCTGACCCTGGCAGGTGGCAGAGTCTCTGCCTGGCACACAGCGCCTGAGGTGCAGGGACCCTGCTGGCAAGGACAGCCCTGCCCACCCCTGCCTGCACACCCACCTTCACAGCCCTTTGGCCATTCCTGGGAGAAGGCAGCTGTTATGCCCTGTGCCTCTGATGGTGAAACAGGGAAGCCCCAATCTAGAGAATGTCCTCTTCTTCCACAGCAGAGAAGTGTGAGCGTCCTCCTGAAAGATCCCATGGGCTGTGGGAGGTGCCAGCTTTTGGAGATCTCTCCAGCTACTGCAGCTGCTCTGCTTTGGGAAGAGTTCTCCCCCAACTCGCCCTCAGCATCCTCCCTCTCCAGACTGCCTTCAACCTCTCTCTGCCTCCCTGCTCTGCCCTCGCTGCCTGCAGGCAGTGCCCTCAGCCCTGCTGCGCTGTGCAGAGGAGCTGCTCCTGGGCAGAGCTGTCTCTCTGCAGCGCTGCCCGCTTGCCAGGAGCTCCCTCCGGCCCAGCACCTCAGCCCAGCTCAGCAGCAGAGGACCAGCCCACAGTGGCACTCTCTCTGTCCCCTCTGGCCTCCCTGGAGGTGTCCCTGGGGCTCCAGGGCAACCGCCTGTGAAAAAGGCTGATGCAATCTCTCATGTTCCCTCCCTCAGGTGGGCAGAGACACTTACTTCCAGCAGTGGTATTTCTCCCAGCTGAAGAAGAGCTGGGCAAGAGTACCTCTTCTTCTTGTCCCATCAGTAGCACACATGGGGTCTTGGACTCTTGGTACCAGGATTCCTTATGGCAAGTCACCGCTTGCCTGGTGCCACAGCTGGGGGGCTTCAGCCCAAATGTGCAACAATGATCTCAGCCAGTGTCTGAAGGAACTGGGCTTTTATAGCCTGGAGAAAAGCAGGCTGAGGGGAGACCTTATTGCTCTCTACAACTACCTGAAAGGCGGTTGTAGAGAGGTGGGGCTTGGTCTCTTCTACCAAGTTACAAGCGATGGGACAAGAGGAATTGGGCTCGAGTTGCACCGGGGGATGTTTAGATTAGACATTAGGAAAAACGTCTTGACTGAGAGGGTTATCAAGCATCGGACCAGGCTACCCGGGAAGGGGTTGAGTCACCATCCCTGGAGGTATTGAAAAGACATGTAGGGGTGGTGCTGAGGGACATGGTTTAGTGGTGGACTTGGTTAACAGTTGGAGTCGATGATCCTAAAGGTCCCTTCCAACCTAAACGATTCCAGGATTTTATGATTCTATGATTCCATGATTCTATGATTCCATGATTCTATTCTACATAAATTCTGAGAGCCAAGTTACAAAGAAAGGGAAAAATAGGTGAAGCTGTATTTTCTACACTCACTAATTCTCTGTCAGTAAAGAGAAGGTCCCACAGCCTGTGGCACGTTTTCATTAGTTGGCCCTATGGGAAGTTTTGTTTCTTGGGTCTCTTGGCTCGAGCCTGCTGCGTTCCTATTTCCAGCAAGGGCAAAAGTTCCCGTTCAGGTATCAAACTTTTGCCCATCCTGCCCGGAGAGCCAGGACAGTTGTGTCACACAACATTCAGTGTCAGAGTGAAGATGGAAAAGAAGTGTGAATTGAAATGATTTGTCCTCCAATGGAAACTCAAATCCTGAGCTGGCTGGACCACATTGGCTGCAGTTAGACATAAATTACCTGAGACAAATGTGAGTTCAGACCTGGTTGGCAGAGTTTCTCACAGCCCTCACTGAGGAGAGCAGGGTGTTGCGAGAGGGGAGCGAGTATCTGTTCGCCAAATCCCCAGGTAGTGCCCAAACCATCTTGCCTTTGGCCTCTGGCATCTCATGCCTTGAGATGCAAGAAATGCGGGGCCTTCTGTCAGTAATCCTCCAACAATCCTTCAGGCGGTTGTGTGAGTTCCCTATCAGTATCTAAAAAATTAAAACCCTCCCCCAAAACTAAACAAGCAAAAGCCCCACCAATCACAAAAAAAAACAATCCAAAGTCACCCACAAACATTAATCTGCCTAAATCTAAATGCAGCAGTTTGCATCTTGGACAGCCGCTCTGGGCAGTGCCAGTGAAATCAGTATTTGCAGCGTGAGCCGTGATACCCCATCCTCAAGAACAAATCCAAAGCAGTTCAGAGGAAGGGTGGTCTTTCAAAAATCACTGTGTGTGTCCCCAGGTGGCATGGACACTGCTGATTCCCCACTCCAGAGCGGCAGAGGCTGGAGCCCCTTTGCAGGATGGACTTCTTGCCAGGAAGCCACAGCTATGGGGGTGTCTCACCTGGTTCTTACTGTCCCTTAGCTCAGCATCCATTTCCGTGTATTTCACTCTTTTCTATGTCTACTCTTTCTACATGTCGGAATGACAGAAAAGCAAACATTTCCTAAAAGTTTGTCATAATGTCCTTGCTATAGACAAGAAACCCATCAACCCTGGAGGCAGCCAAGAACATTGCCATGAGCACCAAGAAGATCCAAGAAGCTCAAGGCCTCTTCTGAAGGGCAGCAAATTCTTGCAACCAACTGTGATTTGAGCCTGGAAGTGGGAAGGAATTTTCGTCTGTGCTTGGAGGAGGAATAAGTGTGTTGTGGCAGTATGTCAGGGCCGAAGGCCCTTGCGCAAATCAGGGATGATGGAGACATTTCCATCTTGTGTGCGTGCCTCAGGGCAGGAAATGGGGCATGCCCGCTGCTGGGGGTGTCTTTACTCAGACATGCCTCAGGAGCTGACCTTGCTCTCTTGTGCAAGAAAGAAGAAAACAGGAGGACTGAATTTGCCATACCTCAGTCAGCCAGTGGGAAACAAAAAAGTAAAGACATTGGGAGAGGAGGGTCGGAGAGGGGGAGACAGATTAGGAGGAGGAAAGAAGGGGGAAAGTGATGATTGCTGTGTTAAAACATCGGGAACCAAGACCCAGCTTGTTTGCCTGTCTTCTGAAGATGGATCTTGTTTTTTCTTTCGGGGGGGGTGACCCTGTCAGACTAGCTTTCACAGTTGTCCTCTGCTAGGAAGCCCAGAGAACACGAGGGCTGGCATGCATCTACTGGAATTTAGACGTGTCCACTAGCGGGGCTTGATTCAGCTGCCCACTTCTCACTGCCAATAGGGAGGTGCCCTGAGGAGTCCCAGGCATGCAAGAATGGCAGCCCTCAGCTTGGCTGGGTAACGGAAGAGGAAACAGCATGTTTAGCGTAAGTTTTCTCCCACTCCTGGGCAGGTGTGGCATTTCACAGCTCCCACCTGAAGGATCACAATCGTGTTTACTTTAAAGAAGGAAGCAAGCCAGGGAAGATTTGACACTCTTCAACACCAGACCTGTATTTCTTTAAGACACAAATTCCCCTCTCCCACTTCTCATTCCACAACCAGTCCACAGATTCTGCACTTCTAAAGATGGACCTGGGACACAAAATATGCACTTACGAATTGTCCATGCTTGGTCAAAGGAGACCCACAACCTGTGCCTTCCTGGTGGATCTCAACTAGTATGAGCTCTCGAGGCAGGCCACAGTTTTTCTGAGTGCATTTCCTAGAGCCCCCTTGACCTCCCTGTTCCGCAGGCTGTAGAGGAGAGGATTGACCATGGGCGTGAGGATGGTGTAGAAAAAGGAGAGCACTTGATTGAGCTGCCTCAGTGAGGCTGTCCTGGGTATCATATAGACAACGACGAGGGTGCCATAGAAAACAGTGACCACCATGAGGTGAAAGGAGCAGGTGGAGAAGGCCTTCTGCCTCCCCATGGTGGTGGGGATCCTCAGGATCGCAGCTATGATGCAGATGTAGGATACCAAAGTGACTACAAACGGGACGACTACATCCAGAAAACAGATTATGAAAGTCACCAGTCTAAGCACGGTGGTGTCACTGCAGGCGAGCTCTAGCAATGGGGCAAAATCACAGAAGAAGTGATCAATTGCATTGGGACCACAGAAGTGTAACTTGGAAAATTGTCCAGTGACTATGGTAGACATCAGTAATCCTGCTAGCCAGGACCCAGCCACCAGCTGGAGACAGAGCTTCCAGTTCATGAGGCTTGCATAGAGCAGGGGTTGACATATGGCCAAGTACCGATCATAGGACATGGTGGCCAGCAGGTAGCACTCAGCACCTGCAAAACAGCCAAAGAAAAAGAACTGCGTCATGCAGCCTTGAGCAGAAATGGTTCTGTCCCTGGTTAGGAAGCTGGCCAGCAGCCTGGGCAGGATAGTGGAGGTATAGCAGATTTCTACACTGGATAAATTCCCCAGGAAGAAGTACATGGGAGTGTGAAGATGCCGATGTGCCACCACCAGCACAACAACGAGGATGTTGCCAAACATGGTCACCGTGTAGATCATGAGAGAGAGGATGAAGAGAGGCACCTGAAGCTTGGGGACGTTACTCAAGCCCAGCAGGAGGAACACCACTGGTGAGGTCTGGTTGTCCCATTCTTCTTTCTCCATGAAGTGCCGTAGGACCTTGTTTTCCCCATGAGGCAGGAAGGGAACCTGGGGAAGGGCATGCGTTTCTGTGTTTTTTGTGAAAATGAACTGGGAAGAAGTCACTGCCAGAGACAACATGGAGGTTTTCCCCCATTTGACTGAATTCCGACTTGGTTTAGGGGCACTATTCCTGGCAAAAGGGCAAGAAAAGGTTCTTTGAGAGGGCCAAACTGCTCTTCTTTGAAGAATCTCCTCTGATTAGAGAGGTGAGTTGCTGCATCGAGGTGCCTATTTCTGTGGAATGAAAGAGAATGTTCATTTGATCATATTAGATTGTGATGCATGAAGTTATTGCCAGGACTCCCCAGCATAGGTTTAGCCAAATCCTGCTTTCAAGCAACAGAAAGATGGGCCAGAGAGGAAAACTTCATCATGCAAAAAAGCCTTTAGGGGAATGCATCGTGCCGTAGACAGCTTCTTTCCACTGAGGAAGAATGGACACCGAAGAGGGCTAGAGGTCTCAACTCCCTGAAACATTTGCTTTCTGATGACGCAATTCTGTCCCTGGACAGTCCATCTCTTTCCACTGACCAAGAGTGGCCAGGACTTACTAGTTGGTAGCTGAAGGCACTGCAAAGGGTCTGTTAGAGAGGAGACTCACAGGCAGATATGAACTTGGGAGAGAAGGGTGGGAAAAACGGGATTCCAGAGATGAGGTACCTGAGGTTCTAAGCCAAATGAGGAAAAGCGATGTTGCACAAGGAGGAGGCAAAAAGGACAGGGGTGACGATCATTTGCTGGACATCTCTTCCTCCTCACCTTACATTTCTGGGTGCATTTGGGCTGCCTCCCTGCAGCAGCGCAGCACCTGGACCTCAGCATTGCCACCTGAGTGCTCAGGGCTCCCTGTTCAGCACTGCAATGAAGACACAAGAGTGTCCCGGGGGTGAGTGGGGGCTGAGGCAGAGGAGGATCCTCATGAAGCACAGGTTTCCAGTAAATGCCTGATACACACCTGATTGCCTGCCCAGGGAACGCCTGTGGCTGAAAGAGAAAGCCCACACCACCTCTCTGGGCTTCCATAACACTCGGGTCAGACAAAATACTGTCCCTGATGATGCTCTGCCTCAAACTTCACACATTTGACAGAGAGTTGGAGATGGCCAAGGCAGGCACCTGGAGAGCCCAGAGAGTTCCTGGGACGGAGGAGCCCTTTGACTCAGTGATTCAGTGCACCTACACTGGGATGCATTGTTCCACAAGGTGCTTCCATGGGGAGGGTGCCCCAGAGTCAGTGCTCTCAGTAAATCACACCCCATGCGGATGGCTGAGAGACAGCTGTGAGAGAGCTGAGGCATTGAGGTGAAGCCCTAAGACACAAGCAAGATGGAGAAAGAGACAGAGAGAGAATAAGAGTTGAGACATTAAAGGACGTGTGTTGGCACACTGGCCCCATACCCTCCTCTCCAACCTCTTCATGTCCACGGAGGTGTCCGAGTGCCCATCAGCTGATGCCCCGCAGCTCTGTCTCTGCACTGACAACCACGCTGCCTGTATCTGTTCAGTGGCATCAAGGACTCAGGGAGGGTATCCAGAGGAAAGAGTGAGCTGGAAGAAGAAGACATGCAGGACAGGGCTGTACCAAGACACATGGTCACACTTCCTAGTGGCCGCTGTGCAAAGAGCCATTGGCACATTAATGACACCCACCTCAGCAAACCCAGCACCTACCTGTAGTCCCCAGCAGGATGTCACAGCTCTTCCTCTGAGGGGAATGGAGCATGAAAGGCAAGGTCTGGGGGCTATCTCCTGCCTCATCCCCATTCCACCCTCCCCTTTCCAATTCTGCCTGCAGACCCTGACCCATGACTTAGTCACTGCTCTGTCCTTGCACTCACCTGTCAGCATCTCCTTCTGAGAGTCTTCAGCAGCACCTGAATATCCCCTACTCTGCAGTGCCTCCCGGGTTTATAGAAGAGGCTCCTGAAGGTTCCTGCTGCAGCTCAACTCTCCGTGTCACAGCAAGTGAGCCCTGTGCAAGTGAAGCCCCGGGGGGATGAAAGCCTTGAGCTGCCCTCCCTTGGACCTCTGTGCTCTTCGGAGGCGGGGAAACAAGCCGGGGAATGAGCCGTGATCTCTTCCAGCTCACGGAGCAGAACTATAATGAGATGCTCCTCACAGCTTCTCCTTCTAGACTCCACGAATGGTTGTTGGGGAGGAAGGAGTGATTTCCTCCAAGCTAAGGAGACTGGAAATGTGGGACAGGATAAGTCCCTCACAGGGGTGCCAGGCTCTGCCCTTTAAGGAGAGAGGAAACCCAAACCTTCCCCAGAGGCCAAGGTGCTTCACTTGCTGGGGACTAAAATGAGCTCAGCTGCTGATCTAGAGTGACAGTTAGGACTCCACCCTCCTAGAGGAATGGTGCACAGGGTTATGCTTGGCTCCAGCTTTAGGTTAAGGGAGCTGACTTAGGTTAAGCTCTGCTGACTTGCTCCTCATGACAGGTGGACCCCTCAGGTCTCTCCTCTGAGTGCAAAGGGAGAGAAGGACCCTGAGACATCATTTAGGGTAGCAACTGCACAGAGCATTGTCTCCAGTGGAGTCAGACTTGGTGGTCAGGGCTGTGTCCCAGTAGGGTCTTGAAAACTTCAAAGAGTAGACATTCCATAGCCTGCCTGGACTACTTGTTCCAATGTCTGTCTGTCTGATGTTCTTCCTGTTCCAGGTCAGAATCTCCCCTTTCAGGTTATAGAATCATAGACTCCTAGGATGGTTAGAGTTGGAAGGGACCTTAAAAATCATCTTGTTCCAACTCCCTGCCATGGGCACCTTCCACCAGTCCAGGTTGCTCAAAGCCCCATCCAGCCTGGCCTTGAACACTTCAAGGGATGGAACAGCCACAGCTTCTCTGGGCAACCTGTGCCAGTGTCTCACCACCCTCAGAGCGAAGAATTTCTTTTCCCATATCCAATCTAAATCTCCTCTTTTCCAGTTTGAAGCCATTCCCCCTCGTCCTATCACTACATGCCCTTGTAAAAAGTCCCTCTCCAGCTTTCTTGTAGGCCCCCTTTAAGTACTGGAAGGCCACTGTAAGGTCTCCCTGGAGCCTTCTCTTCTGCAGACTGAAGAACCCCAACTCTCTCAGCCTCTCTTCATAAGAGAGGTCTCCATCCACTTGCATCATAAGAATGAAACCATGTAGTTACCAAGGCTAATGGTTTCTTCAAAAGCAGAGTCCTTTTGTAACTGTAAGGTTGTAGCCGTTCCTGGTGGGGGTCTCTGCAGATCCATCTCTGATCACACATGAAGCCTTGCTCCAGATGTTCCCCAGCTGTTGGTGGCTTTCGATGTGTGTGAGGCCAGAGCGGGGAGATGAGGGGCCCATGAGCAGCCCTCCCTCGGCAGATCCCACCACCTTTCAGGCACACTAGCTGAAGGGGGGTGTAGCAGGTGGGTGGGACAAGACAATCTCCAGAGACCCCCTCCAAAACCCTATCGGTGTGATCCTGGGATTCTGTGAGTGATCTGGTTTGAGCCAGTGCACCTGAAGGAATTTTTTCCTGGATGATATTTGCGTTCACTCTTGGCTCTAGTTAAGGTCTGACCCACGCTTTAACTCCAGATGAGCTTTTCTGTCAAAAACAAGAGCATTTTTCCTTTCCCACTTGGGTTCTGATAGTGACTCCCAGACACCTTGGCCCCCTTTTTCTTCCACAAGACAGCTTGCTTCCAGACACCGCTCCCCTGACTGAAGAGAGCTGAGGTTCCTCACTGGTGCCTACCTGAGGCTGGTGGCAGCTGAAGAAGTGTGTCCTGATCAACCTGTGCAGGTACAGTCTGGAGAGTCAGGCCCGGCAAGGAGTCAGAGCCCATTTTGCCAAGTTGTACCATGCTGTTCCTCCAGGAGTTCCTCAGCTCTTGCAACGTTGAGGTCTATGGTCAGCAGGGCCCCGTGAGCCTTGTGCAGAGGGCAGGAGAGAGCCAGTCAGCCTTCTCCAGCCCATGAGTCTCTCTAGGAGAAGACCCAGGTCTGCCTTAGGCACTGGTTCTATCCAGTTCCTGGACGCTGGTCTTCATGGTCTCCTCATTGCCTGCACCCAGGCATTGGAGTCCTGCAGGCCCTGCTCCAGTTGCTGGAAGACAGACCTCGTATCCTCCTCACCGGTGATTCCAGCTTGAAGTTCACTGCCATTCACACATGCCCACTAAGAACAGAGGATGCGCCCGCACAGAAGGTAGTTGGAAATCGGCTCCAATGAGAACACGGGACACAGGCTACTGCAGGGCTCCATCAGAGAAGCCTGCTGACTAGAAACCTGTTTCCACTCACACGGTCCCTTTTTCCCCCTTTGCTCTGTTTTCCTATTTTGTTGCCAAACCACTTTCCTGCTGGTTCTGTTTTCCTTTACACTCAAAAGGAGTTTTCCAGGGCTACACACAACAGGGACTTATGCGAGAGTCCCGATTTCAGGATGTATATAGCAATACACGGATTATGGTGCTGTAGGCATCCTAGTCAAGGGAGGGCTTAAAGGGAAATTGCAAGGAGACTTTTGCAATGGCTGCGTGGGTCTGTAGAAGAGATGCTTCTGAAATGATCATAGAATCATAGAGTGATTGAGGTTGGAAAAAGCCTTTAAGTTCATCGAGTCCAACTGTTAACCTAACACTGCCAAGTCCAGCAGTTAATTTTGAAGGTGACTCATTTTGGCTCATTTTGGAGCTGGTTAATTTTGATGGGGGTGACTCAACTCAATCCTTTGGTTCCATGTCAATCCCCTCTCTCAGACCAGTGTCTCCTCTTGCCGATGTAGATGATGAGTTGGGAGGGTCCCTGGACCACCCAGGGGATTAATGACTGAAGTGCTCTGGCTGCACACTTGCACAGGCTTGATGCCCAGCTACACCACCATGAGAAATGTAACAGAATTCATACAGCTTTTGCCAGAAATATCAGTTCCTAGCTGGCAGTCCAGAATACCCATGCAAGCCAGCAAGGCTGGAGAGGCATTTCCTGAGTCTGAAGACAAGTGGGTTGGATCAATATTTGTCTCATGCCACTGGGTAAAAACACAGAGAAAAGCAGAATCCTTACAGAGGGCAGTTCTGGTGTCCCATTTCAAGAAGGAAGAGGAAGCCCAAGAAAAGGGAAGGAAGGGTCAAAAACACAACAAGGTATTAGTTACCCTTGTCACGCATTCAACTGACTGGGTACTGAAATTGATCCTCACAACCGTACCACATCTTTCCTGAAGACCTTTCCAGTCATTCCAGAGTGGAAAGTCCTCCTTTTCACACCGCTGCTGGTGTTTTATCTGCTCACTGTCACGGGAAATGCAGTCACCATTGTCGTCATTTGACTCTGCCGCTAGTACCACACCCCCACGGATCCCTTCCTCAGCACCTTCTCCTTCTTGGCCATTTGGTTCACTTTGGTCATTCCCCTAACATGTTTGGCAGTCTCTGTGGCTGCTTACAAGTCACAGACCTTCTCCTCTGTCTTCCTGGGCCCAGCTGAGTTTATCCTATGTGTTGTGATGTGTTTCCTTTGCTGCAGCGCCATTTGCAACCCCTCATACTACTCTGTCCTTACAAACTCCTGGTTGTGCTCCATGCTCATCTTTAGCTGCTGGGGAATGACAACTCTATCCATGCTCAGCCCCACCAACTTGTATGCCATCGGACCCTCTGTGCCCAGTGTAGAGACTGCTTCTTCTGCGGCATTGTCCCTTTGCCGGGAGCAGCCCGCGTGGGCACCAGCTACTATGAAACATGAGCGTTGCTCTCTCCTCTTATTTTCAGATAATTTAGGTGTCACCCAACAGATTAAGAACACACAACCCTTTGGGTGTTTGAACTGACCCAGAAAATGGAAACTGGGACTGTGACCTCTGTTGCACTGACTCACTATGCTCATCCTGCTGTAGGTGACTGAGCCTGAGCCACATCCAGCCAGTGGTTTAACCTCAGAAAGTTTTCCAGGCACAGCCAGTGCAGAAATTACCCTGTGCCAGACTAGAGGCAAAGAACAAGCCGGGCGATTGGGTTCTAAGACAAGCCTGAGCCCCAAGCTCAAATGTCCATGCAAGCATGGGGCACCGCCCTATACTGAACTTCCCATTTTACTCCTTGGGTGAGTGCTACCCATTCTGCCCTGGGACAGAGCCTGCGGGGACAACACAGGCTGTGGAGAAGCTTTGCATCCCTGCTTCAAACCCACCATCTCCTCCCCTCCCTCTCCTCCCCTTGCATTTTGAATCATCCTAACTTTGGGGGTCATCTGCTCTGCTTCTTTCTATGTCTAAAAGCAAGTGCAAAGATGAAGGGGAAAACATCAGTCTTCATTGCATGTATTTTTTCTTGTGCTTCCTTCTGTTAGATGTGTATTTTGATGTAAAAAAAAAAAAAACAGTAAGTTATTGAGTCAGAGATTTGAGACTTGAATAATGAGTTTCATGTACTTCGTTGCAGGTGCCTATGAGAACTTGTTTCCCCAAGGCTCCCTCTACAGTCAATGGAGACACAAGAAAATGCTAGAGGCTGGGTCCTCCCAACCCATAACTGGCATGCCAAAGAAAGATTACAAATCTCTTCCAGACACTCTTCTCTTGCCCTGCATTTAGGTCAGGACATTTGGTAGTAATAGCAATGAGCCGCTGTTTGGAAACCACTGCATTTCGGCACAGACGAATGTCAGAGGAGACTGTGTGACAGAGTGTGTGGAACCATGGTAAATTTCAGTCATTATTTAGAATACTGAAGAAGACAAGTTCTATGTGGTCCCTATTCCACCCCCTCCCCCTTTCCTGAAGAAACAGAGAGCCAGAATCTGTGGAAGAGAGCAGGGGATTACAAAAGAGGTGCTTGATATTACTTGTTTTGAAATCAACAAATCCTCAGGGATTCCTAGCCCAAAAAGGCAAGTACTGAAAAGTACAAAAAAGAGCTTTCAACATACACATTTGATTTGATTTGATTTCACAGAATCACAGAATCACAGAATCACAGAATCATCAGAGTTGGAAGGGACCTCTAGAGATCATCTAGTCCAACTCTCCTGCTAAAGCAGGATTGCCTAGAGCACATTACTCAGGACTGCATCCAGGTGGGTCTTGAAAATCTCCAGGGAAGGGGACTCCACAACATCCCTGGGCAACCTGTTCCAGTGCTCTGTCACCCTCACCGTAAAGAACTGTTTCCGTGTATTTGAATGGAACTTCCTGTGTTCCTGTGATTTGATTTGATTTGATTTGATTTGATTTGATGGTTTAGCATTTGTGCAATAGAAGAGATGAGTTTGGCACATAGGTATGACAGATGTTTGCAATAGGTCTGAGCGAATTTGGAATTTCCCAGGAATGGGCTGAAATGGCTAAAAGCCCCTTTAAAATCTTCTGTTCTGCAGAAAGAACCCTTTGTGAGTGTTTGAAAAAGGTAGAAAGAAGATGACAAATACTCTGGGGACTCTAACTGAAATGTAAAACATAAAAGCCAGGGTGTGAGAAATGCTTGGAGGACTATCTCTGTGTTCTATAGGAAGACTGCAGGAAAGAAAAGGCGTAGAAGAGGAAGGATAGACCTTGTCATCCAGACCATGAAATTATCACACTTGGCTTTGTGCCGTGTTCCTGTCTCGGCAGGATGAACTGAAATTCAGCATGGGACCAGAAAATGAAACTGCAGTTACTGAGTTCATCCTCGAGGGTTTCTCGGGGCTTGATCAAAGACTACAGCTATTTCTCTCTCTGGTCCTTCTGCTCATATACCTGACAACAGTGATGGGGAACACAACCATCATTTTCCTTGTGTGTGTGGATCACCGCCTGCAAACCCCCATGTACTTTTTCATCAGCAACCTGTCCTTCCTGGAAATCTGGTTTACGTCCTCCACGAGCATCAAATTGTTTGTGATCCTGGGTTCTGGTAGGAGAACAATCTCACTAAGCAGCTGCTTTGCCCAATCCTATTTCTATTTTGCCCTGGGCTGTACAGAGTTTGTTCTACTTGTTGTCATGTCCTTTGACCGCTATGTTGCCATCTGCCAGCCTTTGCGTTACACTGCCATCGTGAAGCCTCAGCTCTGCATCCACCTGGTTCTTGCTGCTTGGGTCATGGGCATCACACTCTTGACTTACCGTCCGGTCCTCCTCTACAAGCTGACTTTCTGTGGCTCAAACAAGATCCATCATTTTTTTTGTGACAACTCCCCCTTATTCAAATTGTCCTGCTCTGACACCAGCCTGATTTGGAAAATAGACTCGGTTTTATTATCGTTTGTTGTTCTCAGTTCCTTATGTTTAACTCTGACATTTTACATAGGCATCCTTTCCTGTATTCTACACCTCCCAGCAGCCTCCGGCAGGAAAAAAGCCTTTGCTACATGTTCTTCTCATCTCACCACCTTGGCCATTGTATACGGGAGCTGCATTGCTCTCTATGTGCATCCTTCAGGAGATGTTTCCTTGGAGGCAAACAGAATGGTAGCTTTGCTGAACACTGTCCTATACCCATTCTTAAATCCATTCATCTACAGTCTTAGAAACAAGGCTGTGATACTGGCCCTGAATGAAGCCATTGCCCGTGCAACACGATAGCTTTTCCCTCAATCACGATGCCTTTCTGGACAGCAACTCCAATGATCTGCTCTCCTATGTTAAATAATACCAATGAATATGCATATAACCTCCAAACGCAGATGTCTCAGGAGATTTATGTTCTCATTGGATTGTTTTAGGTTGAGTGATAAGAAGCTCATCTGCAACTGAAGAAGGCACAAGCAATGTCAGGGGTGTAACTCACTTAATGTCCTGCTCCCCAACCCACCACAGCAGAGCCACCAGCTCATCAAGAGCCCATCTCCAGAAATCAAGAAGAGCACAGAGGCACAGTGGCAGATGGAAACCCCAATTACAGACTCCTGAGGAAGGAACATCTCATCTCAGCTCCTTCCAGGGCTGCCCTGGAACAGCCATCAGCCCCAGGTGTGAAACCCATCAAGAAGAGTCACAGAGAGCAGCTCTCTGGATCACCATTTGGACTACGGGGATTGTTGCCTAGGGCTGTAGGACACATTATGGGTACGCTCCTTTTGATGCAGCCCAGGATGTGGTTGGCTTTCTGGGCCAGTAGTTCCCTGAGCTGCACTTTTGGCCTCCTTCAAAGTTGGGTCCAACACTTGATTGTCCTCCCTCACGAGACCTCTACAAATCCAATGACCTTTCAAAAATTATATTCCACAGAATTATAGATCTTGCCATGTGACTTCATTGCCACTATTCTGCCTGTTAATAAAGTGGTTTTAATTTCAGACATGTATCACCTGTTTATATACAATGACCATTTCTAAACTCAGCTTTTCAGATGCAGACTGTCCCGACAAAGGCCTTTTCTATTGCACTCCACTTTTCTCCTGCCTTACTCTTTGGTCATTCAGATTCCTGTCACCTATCCAGCTGCTGCTTTGAGCTTCAGGGAGTTACAAGTTTGCCTGTCTTTCAGTTGTCTAATTATCTCCTTTAGCCAAGTCTGTAACTACGTTTATATCTCTCTTTTTGTACGTGTCCATCTAAAGCATTTCTGATAAGATCATCCCTTGTAGCAAAGCAACCTCATTAGAGGCAGCTTGTCCTGAGCATCTGGTTGCAGAGGGTGTTTTATTGTTTATCAAACTTGATCATGCTTTACTTTTCTCTGCTTGCAAAGAGGAAAACTCCTCCTGTGCCTGGGTGCAGCCAGGTCTCTGAGGAGCGCAGGAGGGAGATGGTGCAATGGAGCTGTAACACCCCGCTGCAGACTTCAGTGGAGAAGTCTGAGGTAAGGAAAAGTGATGCAAATCCCAGTTGGCCAATGACAGGGATGGGGAGGAAGGGGAGGTGAGGAGCAAGGCTGTCCATACAGTCTCAGACCTCAGGGGACTGCTTTTCCTGGCTGTCCAGACCTCCTGAGGAGACCCTCTGCATCAATATCAACTGCTGACTGCTTCTATCGCCTCTTCTCTAACTGAACTGTTAATAAAAAAACCCTTTGAAATAAAAAAAAAATTAATATTTTCTGTTAGGTTCTCTTTAAAATCTTCCTTCTAAATTACAGTATGAAACATCTCCAATTAGCTTTATTGAATACTTGAAGAATATTACAGGGAGAGAAATAGCTCGTTTGGACTTTCTGTACTTTAAGGAGCCCCATGGTGTATTTGGCCCTGACTCCATTAACCTCAGACACTGAGAGGAGACTGAACAAAGTGCTCCAGAAGTCCAAGTCAGAAGCAAAGTACCTTGAAGCCTTGATTGGCCCCACTGAGGGTCCTTACTGCCAAAGCCTCCCCATGGGCTCGTTAGAGGAGATAACTGGAGGCTGTGGTTGCAGATAGGCAAAGGCACTGTGCAGGTGGCTGTAATGCTGAGGAACCCCTTGGTTTGGTTGATGCAGCAGAAAGGCCAGACCCTGACCCCCAGGCCCTGGGAAGGCAGGTCCTGCCCCTCACTGGTGGCTCAGGGCTCTTCCTGGGGGCAGCGGGGTGTGAGGGTGAGCGAGGCTGAGTGTAGGAAAACCGCACACCACCTCCCGGCTTCCCCAAGCAATGGGGAAGAAGAAACCAAGTCCAGAGCCTCACCATAAACTTGTGCCTGTGTTATGGTTTCAGAAACCCCTCACAATTTATTGTCATTTAGACAATCACTCTGTCACCCCATGACCCCTGCCCACCCAGGAAAGGGAATCAGGCAAAAACAAGCAAACACATGGGTGGAAATGTCAACAGATTTAATAGACAAAGATTGGATAATTTACATTAATAACACTAAAGAACCAATAGGGATCCAGATACCAATACAAAATATACAAAGACTACACTCAGCCAACGATATCAGTCAGAAGCTGTGCACTCCCAGCAGTGGACAGTAAATGTGGGACACTGCGAGTGCTACGGCTTCGGGAGGAGGGGGAGGGCTGGGGGATCTGGCACTGGGGAAGAAGTTCTCAGGATGGCAGCCATCAAGGGAGAGAATGAACTTTGCAGCAAACTTTCTAATCTATATTGAATGTGACGACGCTCATGGTATGAAATAACTGTGGTGGCAGCTTGGGTCAAGTGCTGAGGCCTCCCTCCGGAGGTCCCCGCACCGGGCGAGCTCGAAAACGCTGAGACCTCGAAACCCACACACCACAGCTGGCTATAAAATAAATATAGTCACAAATTCAGACACTAGAGTCCTCTAAAAGTGCAGTCTCACTCAAATTACTGTTATATTTGTCTTCTAAAGTATATATACACACACACGCAAAAATATAATTCTCTAAAGTGATGAACTATTCCTTTAAGAGGTCTGTTGAATTTCTGTAGTTCAAAACGAGGAGTCCCATCTATCGTAATTGTCAGCAGAACTGCTACCCTGGACTTCCGGGGGGCAGACTTGGGGCTTTTCAGGAGCCTGGTTGACAAAGTCCCCTGGGAGGCAGTCCTCCAGGGCAAAGGAGCCCAGGAAGCCTGCATGGTTTTCAAGAAGGAAGTCTTAAAGGTGCAGGAGCAGGCTGTCCTCCTGTGCCGAAAGACAAGCCGTTTGGGAAAAAGACCGGCCTGGCTGAACGGGGAGCTAGGGTTGCAACCTAGTGAGAAAAAGAGGATTTATGGCCTTTGGAAGGGTAGGCCACCCAGGAGGACTACAAAGAGGTAGTGAGGCTATGTAGGGAGAAAATTAGAAGGACCAAAGCCCAGCTAGAACTAAACCTGGCTTCTGTTGTCAAGGGCAACAAAAACAGGTTCTATAAATGCATTATCAATAAAAAGAAGACAGGATAATCTCTGTCCTCTAGTAGATGGGACCAGTAACATAGTGACCAAAGATGAGGAAAAGGCTGAGGTACTTTATGCCACCTTTGCCTCAGTCTTCAGCAGTAGAACCAGTTGTTCTCTGAGTGCCCAGACCCTTGAGATGGAAGACAGGGATGGGGAGCAGAATGAAGCCCCTGTAATCCAAGGGGAAATGGTGAGGGACCTGCTTCAGCACCTGGAGGTACACAAATCAATGGGGCCAGATGGGATCCACCCAAGGGTACTGAGGGAGCTGGCGGAAGTGCTCACCAGCCCACTTTGCATCATTTATGAGAAGTCCTGGCTAACCAGGGAGGTCCCAGCTGACTGGAGGTTGGCAAATGTGACAGCCATCCACAAGAAGGGCAGGAAGGAGGATCCAGGGAACTACAGGCCGGTCAGTCTGACCTCGGTGTCTGGGAAGGTCATGGAAAAGATCATCCTCAGGGCCATTACATGGCACATGCAGGAGAATAGGGTGATCAGGCCCAGTCAGCATGGGTTTGTGAAAGGCAGGTCATGCCTGACAAACCTCATCTCCTTCTATGACAAGGTGACCCACTTAGTGGATGAGGGAAAAGCTGTGGATGTTATCTACCTGGATTTTTGCAAAGCTTTTGACACTGTTTCCCACAGCATTCTCCTGGAGAAGTTGGGTGCTCATGGCCTGGACAGGTGTACTCTTTGCTGGGTAAAAAACCGTTTGGACGACCATGCCCAGAGAGTGGTGGTGAGTGGAGTTCAATCCAGTTGGTGTCCAGTCACAAGTGGTGTCCCCCAGGGCTTGGTGCTGGGGCCGGTTCTCTTTAAGATCTTTATCAATGATCTGGATGAGGGGATCGAATGCACCCTCAGTAAGTTCGCAGGTGACACTAAACTAGGCGTGAGTGTTGATCTGCTTGAGGGTAGGTTGGCTCTGCAGAGGGAGCTGGACAGACTGGACTGATGGGCCGAGGCCAATGGTGTGAGGTTCAACAAGGCCAAGTGCTGGGTCCTGCAATTGGGTCACAACAACCCCCTGCAGCACTACAGGATGGGGGTGGTGTGTCTGGAAAGCTGCCCGGCAGAAAAAGACCTGGGTGGACAGCCGGCTGAATGTGAGCCGGCAGTGTGCCCAGGTGGCCAAGAAGGCCAACAGCATCCTGGCCTGTATCAGGACTAGTGTGGCGAGCAGGACTGGGGCAGTGATCATCCCCCTGTACTCGGCCCAGTGAGACCCCACCTCGAGTACTGCGTTCAGTTTTGGGCCTCTCACTACAAGAAGGACATTGAGGTGTTGGAGCGTGTCCAGAGAAGGGCTACAAAGTTGGTGAGGGGTCTGGAGGACAAATCTTATGAGGAACGACTGAGGGAACTGGGGTTGTTTAGCCTGGAGAAGAGGAGGCTGAGGGGAGACCTTATCACCCTCTACAACTACCTGAAAGGAGGTTGTAGAGAGGTGGGGGCTGACCTCTTCTCCCTGGTGACAAGTGATAGGACCAGAGGAAATGGGTTCAAGTTATGTCAGGGGAGGTTTAGATTGAATATTAGGAAACACTTTTTCACTGAACGGGTTTTTATAATTGGAATAGGCTGCCCAGGGAGGTGGTGGATTCACCATCCCTGGAAGTGTTTATAAATAGGGCAGATTTGGTACTTGGGGACATGGTTTTGAAGTGGTTTTTGTCAGGGTAGGTTAATGGTTGGACTTGATGACCTTAAAGGTCCCTTCCAACCTCAGCAATTCTATGATTCTATGATTTTACAACATGTACTGCTGAATGGTGTTACTGCTGCCTGGGCATTTCCCCTTGTTGAACTTGGTGAAGTTCCCCTCTGCTCCTTTCTCCAGCATGCTGAGGTCCCTCAGCAGGGCAGCACAACCATCTTGTGTAGCAGCAGCTCCTCTCAGTTTCATATCATCTGCAACCCGCTGAGGGTGAACTCTGCCCCACCATCCAGGCCATTAACCAAGTTGTTAAAGAGTGTTGGTCCCAGTGTCGACTCCCCACGTACAGACGTAGTAAATGACCTGTAGCTGGATTGTGTATCTCTGGACACAACCTTCTGACCCCAGGTGTTCATCAAGCTTCCAATCGACCGCCCTTTCACAGAACCACAGAATCATAGAACCTATGATAGAGAACTCCTATATTCTTTTCTGTGTTCTCTCTCTAATCATAGAGATCTCCAGTGACAATAATGGCATTGTTCCCCTGTTCAGCCCCACATTGCCTGACAGAATTTGGGGCAGCTACTCAATTTCATGTTCAAACCTTGGCCCAGAGAGCTACATGAGATGCCAAGGCTGGCATGGACCACACGGGACCTACGAGAAAGCGGTTCCCATTCAGGGTGGATGCATCACAGATGCCCCAGACAGCATCGCAGAGAGTGCTATTTGGTGTCTGTTCTGTTGTCTGATGCCGTCACTCAGAGGCATCAGTCAGAGGCATCAGTCACCAGGTCTGTTCAGAGGCAAGGTCTGACCCTTCTCTATCCCACAGCGGCACACGTTGCATGGACATGAAGCACATCGCACAGGCATCTTCACTCACTCCCTTGGTGAAAAGACCAATAACTTGAACAGTGTGCCCGGATACATCTTGTCCTAAAAGAGGGCATCGTCCAGGTCCAGCAATGGTCCATATCAAAACTCAATTGAAACTCAAAAGGAATTCCAGGGCACCAAGATGAGCTTTTGCTACTTCGGGAACAGTTAAAGAAGCCCAAGGGATAATGTAGCAGCACTGCTGAATTTAGTAGGAGTAAGTGTAGATAGATCTGAGATACTTGATGTCCTCTTTTCCTCGGTTACCACCAGCAAGGTCTCCCAGGCCTTTGTGCTTTGAGGCAGGATTCTGGCGGAGAACAACCAGCAGTGGATGGGGATCAAGCCAGGGTTCACATGAGCCAACTGCACACTTACCAGTGCGTAGGACCAGAGAGTTTGCATCCAAGTGTGGTTTTTTTCACCAGGAGGTGCTGCTCTGTGATGATCCCAGTAAGAAAGGCACTCAGCCTCCATAAGGGACCTTTGAAACTCTTCTGACATCTACCCAGAGAAGCCTCCAGGTTCATGAGCAGGTTCCTATGAAGAACCGTAAGTATCCTGGCATTCAGTGGCCAGGCAAAGCAACAGGGTGCCAACAGTCTGGAGGATCTTGGGATGACTTCTTAACACAGCTGCCAGGTGGGCCAGGAAGGGTGGTGCTCACCTAGACCAGGTACTGGCCAACATGGAAGAGCTGGTCAGGGTGTGATCAACAGTGTCAGCCCTGGCGGTCGTGACCAGGAAATAGTGGCGTCCCAGGTGCCAAAGAGGAGTGAGGAAGGCCAGCAGCAGAGCACAGATGGGCAGGCTCCAGAGAAGACAACTTTGAGGTGTGTGGGAGACTGATACAAGCGGTGCCCTGGGAAGCAGCTCTGAAGGGTGAAGGAGCTCAGGGAATCTCATAGGCCTTACAGGACAGCCTCCTCCAAGGGCAGGAAGGATCTCTCTGAATAGCCATGAAGAGAAACATCCCTCTGAGGAGGCTGCTGGTGTAAAGTGAGTGAGCGCCAGGGCCAAAAGGCAGCAGGCAGGAGGTGGAAGCAGGGGCAGCTGCCAAGGAGGAACTGAGAAGCCTTGGCCCAGCATGGAGGGAGGGTGTCAAAGCCAAAGCTGCCATGGGCTGGAGAGTTGCAGTGCTGGGGAGCAAAAGCCCAATGAGCTGATGCAGGCTTGGAGGGTCATGGGGAATGAGTCAGCCTCTGCCGGGAGGCCTGTGACAAGTGGGCACTGCAGAGGTTTGCATCTTGAGTGCATGCCTCAGCCTAGGAGAGGGGGGCTGCCTCCTGCAAGGGATGGTGCGGGGGCTGTGCCAGTCCATCCATATGGCTCTGGATGGTGCCGACTCTACTTGAAGTCATTCCTCTAAGCCAAACGCATTGCCATTAATGCCAAAGGGGCTAGTTAAAATCAAACATGTTATTCCCTTTGTCTCTCTGCTTTGACATCTTTTCACTTTGACTGCACTCCCAAAATCTCTTTAATGAGCCACATCAGACCTGAAGACTAAAGGAAATTTAGGCCCCGACTTGGTTCCTTCGGGTGTTTTGTGTTGGAATGAGCCCTCTGGTGCCGAGTTCCTGAACTGCAGCTCCTGAAAGGCTGACCAAGCTTCTGGAGAAGCAGCAAACCTGCAGGTTTCTGAGGGTGTTGGCAGGCCCTGCTGACGTCCCTCACTGAAGAGACCATGGAGGGAATGAGCAGACAAAGCACCTGTCTCGGGGACTGGTAAAGCAGGAAGTCGAAGGCACTTGGTACAGGAGGAAATTTAAATGTGAAGACCCCTGTGAAAACCCTTGATGTGCTTCACCAAGCAGAATGGTCAAGCCCAGAGCCCCAGCCCCTGGGAAGGGGTATCCTTGGCCTCTTAAAATACTCTGGTCACTTTCTGGGGGCAATGCAATGTGGGAATGTGTAACACCAGGTGCAGATCAGCAGTAGCGCACGTCCCAGGCTCTGTGGAGGGCAGGTGAGGAGAAAAAATGCACTGGAGCTGTCAGAATCTGGTGTCCTCTCATGGTGCACAGTGGGAGAGACAGAAGCCATAGCTGAGCAGAAAAGGCTCTCAGTTCTGTTTGGGTGTCAAAGCCCCACCAAGGCCCTTGGCCGTCCCCACCACAGCTGCACGCTCTGCCTGCTTCCTTCCTGCCAGCACTGTGGTTTTCTGGGGCTTTGCCAATGCCTGTGACTTCCCGACAATGCGTGTGGATTCTTCAGTCATGATGACCTTCCAAAATGTATCACAGCAGCCCTCTTGTGACATTGGGCTGCTCTCCCAACATCTTTAGATTCATCCCATCTGGTCCAATGGACTACTAAGGGTTGACCTTAGCTAAGTATCCCCAGACTTGATCTCCATCCACTGCTGGGTTTTGCATGGGGATTTGCCTCTTAGGCGCATGGAACTGGGAGGCCTTGCTGGTGAAGAAGGAGGAGAGAAGAGAACACAGAAAAACTTGGATCTACACATGCTCTTAGCGAATTCAGCAGTGGTCACACACTATGTTCAATTCTTCTTTCAAAGTTCCTGGAGTAGTAACAGCTCATCCTTATGCCCTTGAACTTCCGTGCAAGTGTCAGCTCTAGAGGACCTGTGGCTTTTCTAAAACCAACTGTATTTCTGAATTCTTCCTTTGTTTTAACACATGCCTCCTCATCTCGCATGCTTCATTTTCTCTGTGAATTTTCTGTTTCCCCAAGCTCCTCTCCTGACAGCTGGGCTTGTTTTTTTCTGACTATTGGTATGACTACACTCTCATACTCGACACATGCTGTCCTTGCAGATGAGGTATACTGAGCTCTGCTGCCCTTCTGTGCTGCTCACATGGGCTCCCCGACTAAAAGTCACAAGACGAGGCCAAAGACTGCTCGTCTGAGGTCTAGCATCTACACTCTTCTATTCTCCTTCCCTCTGGGGGGACAGGCCCCACTATTTCATGGACATGATAGCCAAAGCTGACATTCTTTACATGTCCATGTCCAGCTCTACCTTCATGGAAATTAACAGATGCAGATGAGCATTACCATGGTTGGCCAATCTGGCAGCTGTGCTATAAAGACTGGGGTCCTCAGCTGTGTCTTGACCAATATTCTCGAGAAGCCTCCAGGACAGTTTGCATGCAGTTGTGGTCCCCTTCCAGTGAATGCCAGGGCAATTAAAGTTGACAGGGTGATGTAAATAGGTTTGTTGTCTCCCACCACAATGTAACCCTTACCAGTCTCTTTTCTGACCCTTACTGGTTCACCCAGCTTATTTATCACCTAGAGGAGCTCCACAAATCTAAGCAGGTCCTTCACCCTTAGGGCAAGCCTCTCTCAAAATTTCTGGCCTCCTGATCATCCTGCACCCACCCATCACAGCACCCCAGTCATGGGAGATGTCCAAACACCCCTCAGCTCTTCTT
Source organism: Vanellus vanellus (assembly GCF_965231255.1). NCBI lineage: Eukaryota > Metazoa > Chordata > Aves > Charadriiformes > Charadriidae > Vanellus > Vanellus vanellus. The sequence goes on along the minus strand of NW_028128467.1, from coordinate 703,269 downwards.
CCCTCCAAGTGGAATGAAGAGATGGCACACACAGCTCCAGCCCCTCCTCTCTGTGCCCAGGCTGAAGGCCCTGGGGCATGGCTGGGCTGCGGCACCTGAGCTGTGGCACACTTGGGCTGAGAGCAGACTCACAAGACCTGCTTCCAAGGCCCCCAGACCTCAGTTGCGCAAAGGTTTTGCTTCAGAGCAGAGACATGCTGGAGTGGATGGCAAAGGGCAGTGTGAAGAGGAACTGAGGTGCACACAAAGGGAGCAAACTCTGTGGTGGAGATGAAGCTGGTCTGAGGAAGAACAAGATGGTGTTGAAAATGTCCTTGGTGTGAACATGCTGTGATTCAGGCCCACTGTGAAAATCATTGGCCTGATCCATGATTCTATCATCAAGGGGATGGCTAAACAATTCAGGAGAGAAGAACCAGCATAGTTTGAGAGTGAAGGAGCATGAGAGGAGACCCTGGTGTGATGTGCTTGCTGTTCAGGTGTTGCCCAGTATCTACTGGAGAGAGAAGGGACAGAGCTTGCGCCAGTGCAGGGGTGGGATTCAGTCAGTGGCCCAAAGGCACCCACTCTGTCTGAGATGCTCTGGGTGATGGCTGTCACACAGCCAGGCTGGATGGGGACGGGGTGCCTGTACAGGACCTGAGCTGTCCCTGTCAGGAATATGCAGTTGTGCTGGAGAGCCCTGGCACCTCCCCTACCACTACAGCCCTGAATTTGTAAACTGAATTGAGGTTCAGCTGCCCTGAATTAGGTCAGGCAATGAAGGGATGCAAGTGTGACACCTGCCATTCTACTCCAGGGACATGTGGAAAAGACAACTGATGGAGAAGAGAGAGACTTAACTCTGCCCGTGCCGCACGACTCCATTTGGTCAGCTGAATCCCTCTATGGGCTGCCCTGGGCAGAAGGAAGAGTTACAGGGGCACTTGTCCTCCACGTGGACACCTTCTGTCATTGAAGTTGGCCAAAGGGATTTCCCTCCAGCCTCCACCAAGATGCCCCCAGGTGCTGCCCTGTCTCTCTGAACTGCTCCAATAGAGCTTGCAGTTCCCAACATGCCTCTTGGTCACCTCTGGCACCACAGATGTCCCCAGGTGTCTGTGTCCGAACATCTTCCTCCTGCCCTCCCTCTCCACTCATTCACAAGTGAGCTGAGACCAGGAGCTCTCATGCAGGAGCTGCTCTTGTGCCCATGTGAAGTGAGGCCAGAGGAATGCCACCTGCTGGGGGTTTGTGGTGGGCATGGGATGGAGCTAACTCCTCTTGTAGCCCCAGGGACTACAAACCCAGGCTGAGAAGCCTCCATTGACTCAGCTGAATCCCTTCCCTCCAAAGAGGAAAAGGAGATTTCTCCCTGGCATTGTCTGCGTTCTCTCTTACTAGAGAACAAAACAAACAACAAAACGGTATTCTTGGACCTCAATCTTTCTCTGACTGAGAACAGAAACTGCTGGATAGAAGTTTCTCTCCCCAGCTGAGGGAGGGAACATCAGTGATGACTTCAGCTTGTTTCCCAGCAGGTTCCCCTGGAGCCCCAGGGACATCTCTGAGGGGACAGAGAGAGTGCCACCATGGGCTGGTCCTCTGCTGCTGAGCTGGGCCGGGCTGCTGGGCCGGAGGGAGCTCCTGGCAAGAGGGCAGCGCTGCAGAGAGACAGCTCTGCCCAGAAGCAGGACTGAGGGCAGTGCCTGCAGGCAGCGAGGGAAGGGAAGAGAAGAGAAGAGAAGAGAGGAGAGGAGAGGAGAGGAGAGGAGAGGAGAGGAGAGGAGAGGAGAGGAGAGGAGAGGAGAGGAGAGGAGAGGAGAGGAGAGGAGAGGAGAGGAGAGGAGAGGAGAGGAGAGGAGGGGTAAAGGCAGTCTGGGGTGGGAGGACAGGAGAGACCTCACCGGGGGACAAACCTTCACAGCCTTTCACATGGTAAGTCTCTGGCTGTGGGGCAATGCAGATGAGTTCCTGGCAGTGTCTCCTAGAGCTGGCACATGCCATGGCTGATAGGAGCTGTCAGGATGGCTCTCCTGGCTTGTCTGGTGTGGAGCAGGAGGATGTGCTTCAGAGCATGGATGTCCTGCTGCACCTTCAGAGGGACAATGACGGACAGCTGCCTTCTCCCAGGGATGGCTCCGGGGTTTTGAAGATAGGCATGCAGGCAGGGGTGGGCAGGGCTGTCCTTGCCAGCAGGGTCCCTGCACCCCGGGGGCTGTGTGCCGGCGCAGGGACTCTGCCGCCTGCCAGAGTCAGCTCTGCGCCTGCCCGGGGAGCTCCCACGGAGGTGCTGTGGGGAGAAGCTGTGGGAGGAAGGAGTGACCCCTGTCAGGGCAGGGTCTTTCTATTGTTGAGAGGGTGCTGCATGGGTCACGGCTGCTCACAGCTGCTGACCACCCCCAGAACATTGGCAGAGGCAGCACTGCAAGGGGAAAGTCAAGGCAGGGGCTACCTTAAAGACAAAGACCTTTCCAGGCTCTGTGCTCGCAGCTTTCTCCTAAGGGAAAGGAGCTGTCACTGTGACACTGAGGGATCAGCAGGTCTGCCACAAACCTCATCAAGTGCCTGCACTCACTCCTCTACCCACAGACAGCACCAGCATCCCCTTTGCCTGCAGCATCAGGCTGGATCTGCTCCACTCCTCAGGACCCGCACAGAGGGAGGTGGCCCTGGGCAGTGCCCTGCTGCTGGGAGGGGGCTGCAGGGCAGAGCTGAGCACACAGCGGATGGGATGGGCTCTGGGGCACTGGCAGGGGGAGACCTGGGCACAGAACAACAGCTCCTGGCAGGGACAGCCCCAGGCAGCAGAGACAGGGGCAAGGGCCGGGGGGAAACTGCCAACACGCCCGGGGGGAGGCTGCCTTCAGCCAGCTCTCCTGGGCTCCTCCATGGAGGTGTCTGCTGGGCGCTGTCTGCTGGGACCTGAGCGCACTCTCTCTTCACATCATCTCCTCTGCGGCACCCCGACTGCCTGCTCTGCCGGTCCTGTGGGGCTTGCGAGCTGCCCCCAGCAAGGCACAGCTCTGCCGTCGGGTCCTGGGGAGTGCTGAGCCTTTCCTCGGAGGTGGGCAGTCTCCTCTCAGAGAGCTTTGCTTCTCTCGGGGAGGGGTGGTGTCCTGCTCTCTCCATCACAGCTCCATCTCTGCGCTGGGACAGGGAAGAGATTGCAGATCTGCCCTCTCAACCAGTGCTCCCCTCATCCCATATGAGTTCAGCTGTTTGGTATTTTTTAAAAAGTAGTTTGTGTGTGGAGTCATCTCGAAGGCAGATGAAACAAAAGCAGAGGGCAGATGGGCAAAACCCCGATGGACAGTGCAGCTCTGCTGACTCTGCTTTAAGCCAAAGAGAGCTGAACTCATCTGTCCCGTCTGAAGAATCGTAACATGATTAGTCATCAAAATGAGGATTTCTACATTCATGAGATGTTATCATGGAAAATAAAAAGCACAGGCAAAAATTTATAAGGACATGCTAACCCTCTGCTCTGCAGCCCACCCTCTGGAGAGCCATGAGTGCAAATATTGAACTTTTCCATTACAGGTGGATTACATCTGACACCCCTTGTGACGGTTGGAGCTGTCACAGAGCAGCTCCCTTGTACCCACTGCAGCAGAGCAGGGCTGACTCCTCAGCAGCGCAGGGGCAGAGGTGCTGCTCCTCACACCACACTCAGCCAGCACCACCCAGAGATAAAAAATGCATTTCAACTGGGAGTGATATCTATGAAAAATGGAGTATATGGGCTCATAGAATTCTGTCCTGATTTTTTCCTGTCTTTTCCTTCCTTTAACAGAGCCCCCATAAAAGAAATATCTAATGTCCAACAGCAGCTCCATCACCCACTTCCTCCTCCTGGCATTGGCAGACACACGGGAGCTCCAGGTCTTGACCTTCGGGCTCTTCCTGGGCATCTACCTGGCTGCCCTCCTGGGAAACGGCCTCATCATCACCGCCATCGCCTGTGACCATCGCCTCCACACCCCCATGTACTTCTTCCTCCTCAACCTCTCTGTTCTGGACCTAGGCTGCATCTCCACCACTCTCCCCAAAGCCATGGCCAATTCCCTCTGGAACACCAGGACCATCTCCTATGAAGGATGTGCTGTCCAGCTCTTTTTCTTTTTCTTTTTTATTTCAGCTGAGTATTTTCTCCTCACCATCATGGCCTATGACCGCTACATTGCCATCTGCCAACCCCTGCACTACGGGACCCTCCTGGGCAGCAGAGCTTGTGTCCGCATGGCAGCAGCTGTCTGGGGCAGTGTTTTTCCCTATGCTGTGCTGCACACGGCCAATACATTTTCACTGCCCCTCTGCCAGGGCAATGCCGTGGACCAGTTCTTCTGTGAAATCCCCCACATCCTCAAACTCTCCTGCTCTCATTCAGACTACCTCAGGGAAGTTGGGCTTATTGTAGTTAGTGTCTGTTTAGTATTTGGGTGTTTTGTTTTAATTGTGGTGTCCTATGTGCAGATCCTGAGGGCGGTGCTGAGGATGCCCTCTGAGCAGGGACGGCACAAAGCCTTTTCCACGTGCCTCCCTCACCTGGCTGTGGTCTCCCTCTTTCTCAGCACTGGAGTGTTTGCCCACCTGAAGCCCCCCTCCATCTCCTCCCCATCTCTGGACCTGGTGGTGTCATTTCTGTACTCGGTGGTGCCTCCAGCAGTGAACCCCCTCATCTACAGCATGAGGAACCAGGAGCTCAAGGATGCCCTATGGAAACAGGCCCAATGGACGCTGTTTCACCGACAATAACCTGCCACCCCTTCTCTGCACATTGCCCAGAGTTTATCTCAGACCACGAGCCTGCTTTTTTCTCTTTTCATAATCCTGCTTATTGATATTTTTCTGGGTTTATACTACTTGTTCTGAGGCTTGATCCTACTGTGTCTGAGTCTTGCACAACACTGTGACAGGTGTGGCCTGACAGATAACAGCTCTTCAATAGAAGGGCATCTCGGAAGTGCAGTGCCTGAAAGATGGGCTGTTCCTCCAAAGTTGCTTCCAAGAACATGTTCAAGGAACTGGTCTTTTGATGAGTCTCTTCTCCTTGTCTTTTCAGTGGTTTTGGAGCTAAGCTCATCGGGTTCTATTGAGTACTACTGGGTTCCACCGCACAAAGGTGAATTCACTCAAAGGTGAAGTCCACCAATATAAAGCACTGAATCAATGTGTCCACGCACAAGGACGCTGCAGTGCCGAGGGAGTCAGCAGGGACTCATCAGGCACAGGGAGGGGAGAGTGGGGAGACGCAGGAGCTGCCTGAGGGAACCCCAGGGCCAGGACTGCTGTGCTGTCCTGGGGCGTGGGGCTGACTGGGGAGAGAAGGGGGCAAATTCAGTCAGGGCTGGGGATGAGGCACAATATGAATTCCGGAGAGGCAGAGAGTGACCAGCCTCTTTTTTCTCATTTCCTCAGTGCCAGCACGAGCCCCGGGGCTGATGGGGAAGCTGACGTCCTTGTCTGCCCCCCAGGAGCTGCTGTGCCCTTGGGAGGATCTGGGGCTGTGCGGTGAGTGCCCAGAGCTCTGCATCAGCCTGCGGTGGGCAGTGCTGTGGGGCCAGCCCAGACTGGGCTGCTGGGCTGGGCTGTCCTGGGGAGAGGGCAGGGGAGGTGGGCAGAGCTGGGGAGGGCTGGTGAGTGCTGGGAAGTGCCTTGGAGAGGACAACGGCAGTGTTAGAGCCCTTTCCAGGGAAGACTGAGGCAAAGAAGTCGTTGACTACCTCAGCCTTCTCCATGTCCAGGGTGACCATGTCTCCTGGTTCCTTCCTGGGTGCGCCCACGTGTTCCCTAGTCTTCCTTTTGTCACCCACATACCTATAGAAGGCTTTCTTGTTGCCCCTCATGCTCCTGGACTGATTCACCTCTACCTGGGCTTTAGCTTTCCTAACCTGATCTCTCACTGCTCGGACAATTCCTCCCAGGCTACCTGTCCTTGCTTCCACCTTCTGTAGGCTTTCTTTGTCTCTTTGAGATTGACCAGGAGCTCCTTGGTCATCCACGCAGGCCTCCTGGTGTCTTTGCCTGACTTCCTCTTTGCCAGGATGTATTGCTCCTGACCTTTGCAGAGGTAGCCCTTGAATATTAGCCAACTTTCTTGAGCCCCTCTTCCTTCCAGGGCTTTGTCCCAGTGTACTCCACCAAGCAGATCCCTGAAGAGGCCAAAGTCTATCTCCTGAAGTCCAGGGTAGCGAGCTTACTGTGTGCCCTCCTCGCCACCTTAAATATCTCAGACTCTGCCATCTCAAGGTCACTGCAGCCAAGGCTGCCCTTGACCATGGCATTCCCCACTGCCTCCTCTTTGTTGGTGAGAACAAAATCCAGCATGGAACCTCTCTTCGTTGGCTCCATTGTCACTTGGAGAAGGATGTAATCATCAATGCGTTCCAGGAACCTCCTGGATTGCCTATGTGCTGCTGTGTTTTCCTTCCAACAGATATCAGGGTGGTTGAAGTTCCCTCTGAGGACCAGGGCTTGTGAACATGAGCCTACTCCAATCTGTCTATAGAGGGCCTTATCCACTCGGCCTTCCTGGTCAGGGGCCTGTAGCAGAACCCCCCTGTAACATCACCTCTCTGTGCTCTCCCTTAAATCTTGACCTATAAGCTCTCGGTCAGCTCCTTATCCGTCCCCAGGCAGAGCTCCATGCACTCCAGCTGGTCCTTGACATAGAGGGTGACACCCCCTTCTTGTCTCCCCTCCCTGCCCTTCCTGAAGAGCCTGTACCCATCCTTTCCAACACTACACTCATAGGACCCATCTCACCATGTCTCCATGATGCCGATTAGATCACAGTCTTGCAGGCTAGGGAGTTCCCTCTAAACATGAGAAGGACCTTGTTTACTTTGAGGGTGTCAGAGCACTGGTACAGGCTGCCCAGAGAGGTGGTGGAGTCTCCCACTTTGGAGATATTCCAAACCCAGCTGGATGCCGTCCTGTGCAACTGCTGTAGGTGCCCTTGCTCGGGCAGCGGGTTGGACTAGATGATCTCCAGAGGTCCTTTCCAAACCTAATGTTCTGTGATTCTATGACCTGTTGGAGCATGTGCATAGGAGGGCCACAAAGATGACCAAGGGCTGGAGCACCTCTCCTGTGAAGACAGACTGAGGGAGTTGGGGTTGTTCAGCCTGGAGAAGGAAGGCTCTGTGGGGACCTTATAGCAGTCTGTCAGTACCTAAACGGGGCCTAGAGGAAAGCTGGAGAGGGACTCTTTATCAGGGAGTGCAGTGATAGGACAAGGAGTAATCATTTTACACTGAAAGTGCGTAGATTTAGATTAGGTCTTAGGAAGAAATTCTTCACTCTGAGATGGTGAGACACTGGAAGAGACTGGCCGGAGAGGTTGTTGATGCCCCATCCCTGGAAGTGTTCAAGGCCAGGTTGGACAGGGCTTTGAGCAACCTCATCTAGATGGAGGTGCCCTTGCCCAAGACAGGGCGGGTGGAACTAGTTGATCTTCAAGTCCCTTCCTACTCTGACCATTCCATGAGTCTGTGATTCTCCCCTTAAAGGGATCCCTCCTTCCACTCACATCTTCTCCCCACAGCAGCGTGGGGAGCTCTGTGGGCAGGCTGAGTGGGGATCCTGGCAGGGGGCAAAGTCCCTGCCCTGGCACACAGGGGGCTCCCTGGAGTGCGCGGACCCTGTTCTGAAGGACAGCCCGGGGCAGCCCTAGCTGCACCCACAGCTTCCCACCCCTGAAGCCATCCCCAGGAGAAGGCAGCCATCATGACCTTTCCCTCTGACGGTGCAGCAGGGAAGCCCTGCTCTGCAGCACGTCCTCCTTCTCCACCCCAGAGAGGCCAAGACAGACACCGTGACAGCTCCTGTCAGCCATGGCATGTGCCAGCTCTGGAAGACCTGTCCAGGATACTCAGACTACTTTCTTGTCTTATTATTGGGCAGGACATGCAGACAGTGGCAGGCAGGGACCTTCTTTACTCCTGGTGTGGGATAGGGCTCAGCTGAGTCAACGGAGGCATCTCATCCTGCGTTTCTATTGCTAGCACTGGAAGGGGACTCAGCTCCCTCCCATGCCTGTCACAAGCCCACAGGCGGTGGCACTCCTCTTGCCTCACTTCAGGCGGGCATTAAATAGCCACCTGCATGTGAGCTCCTTGTCTCAGCTGCCATGGTAATGAATGAAGATGTAGGGCAGGAGCTGGCTGTTCAGATGAAACACCTGGTGACATCTGAGTGACAGAGGTTGTCCAAGGACAGTGGAAGAGAACTGCATCTGTCCCTATTTACTGTTTCCTTTGCAGCCTATGTGACATCTACCCAAATGGTGTCCTGTACCACAGGGAGAGCTCACTTTGTCTCTTTTCCATCAGCTGGGTTGACTAGATCTCCATTGACTACGATGATGGTTTTCATCCCCATGTTGCCTAAATAGATTCCAGGCAGTTCCTCTCTTTCATGTCCCAACAGAAGCCTGTAGTTTTGCGAGATGCCAAGGCTCTCACACATTGCTACATGTGGCCGGCAGGTACCGCACAGGAAAGCCATCCCCGTTCCGACCGAGTGTGGGACAGACACTCCAGATGGCCCTGCAGACAGGTTCAGTGCCTTTGTGCCAGCCACGGATTGCCACCACCACAGCGTGGCAAGGTCTGTCCCTTCTCCATTCAGTAGACATAGGGCAGTGCAGGAACACGAGGCACATCACACGTGGGCCTACGCTCTCAGAATTGTGGGCTTTCTCTCTCCCATGCTTGACTCACCCCCTTGAAGACACAGTCAAGGAACAGAACGACAATTTTCACAGTGGGGTGCTCAGCAGCACCTTGTTGCTCATAGAGATAGCCTTCACGTGCACGGAAGGCCTTCTGGAGCAGCAGAGACAGCATTGATAGAACCCCTGTATCTTGCCAGGGCTGCACTTCCCAGCCCTGTTTCTCTCTGTCCTTGGGGACGGCAGGCTTTGCTCACTCTCTTGACATCCAATCACTTCAACTTTGGGTTTCCATCCCCTTTGGCATGGCTCTTCTCTGAGGCAAAGCCTTTGCAAATAGGGGGTCTGGAACGCTTGGTCCCAGGTTTCTCTCAGTCAGAGCTTGGCCTGGTGCTACACCTGAGGTGCTACACCCCTTACAGGCACTTACGCCCTCAGCCAGGACAAGCTGGAGCCTCTGGTTTTTGACACCGATGGAGTAACTGCCAAGGCGTGGTAGAAGAAGTCACAGAGTTTGGGGTGCTGCAATGGATGGGTTCATAGTTTTCAGTACAGACAGGCTGGAAGGATCGGGGGTGGGTTCCCTCAAAGGGAACAAATTGCTTGGATGTATGGAGCTCCTTCATGGGGCAAGTGACAAATTGGGTGAGCCCTTGTGAGTGGAGGTCAGAGGAAGTGTCAGTAACGGGGCTTTTGTGGTGGGAGATAAGGAAGCCACAGTCAGGGTGGGGCAGTTGGCATAGTCTTTTCTAAGCACCCCAAAGAAGTCTCTGGGTGTAGAAGCCTGGTCCTCCACGGGGACTTTAATGACCTGGCATTTTCTGGAAGGGCAACACCGCAGGATGCAAACAGTCCAGCAGTTTTGGGACAGCTTCTTTACACAGCTGCCAGATGGGCAAACAAGGGTCATGCAAACCCAGATCTGATACTTGCAAGCAAGCAAGAGCTGCTCAGGGATGTGAAGACGGTCTGTTGTGACACTGAAATAGTGCGGCACGATCTCCTGAGGAGAGGGAGAAAGGAGAATAAAAGACTGCAGATGCCGGTCATCAGTGGAGCAGATTTTGGCTTATTTTGGGGAGAGGTAGCCAGTATCCCATGGTCAGCAGCACCGGTGGGCAGGAAAGCTAAGTATACCTGGTCTTCAAGGACAGCATTCTCCAAACACAGCAAGCTTGTCTATCAAAATTTGCGTGAAACATGGAAGAGAATTCAAGAACTCAACATTATTTCAGGAACACTTGAAGAAGAAATAAAGATAATGTCTGGTCACAGCTTATCTCAGTAAGACTAGGTGGAGACAGATGTATACTTCACACCCTCTTTGCCTCATGTTTCAGAAACAAGTTCTTCTCAGCCACTGTGCCTCAAGGCAAGACTCCAGAGGTAAACAGCCAGAGGGAGACAAAGTGTCCTCAGCTGTCTGGTCTTTGTCCAGGACATATGCAAAAAAAAAATGACAATTTACAGAACAGTATCAAAGTTCTGAAAATGAAGACTTCTGATACACTTATTACACTGAGGTCTTTTCTGCATGTTTCAACTTCTGCCTCACTTCATCATTCAGGAGCTGATGCCCACACAGAGGTGCCCACTGCCTCCCAGATTCCCAGGCATAGGTGAAGACCCGATGTGGGACTAGGAAGTGTGACCCCGGGCTGATGGGACCAGTTCTGGAGCCACAGCTGGTGGACAGGCAGGGTAGGGCAATGCATCTGAGTGGAGACAACTGATTTCTCTCCCTCCGGGAGAAAAGGAAGCCTGGGCAATTGCACTCAAGCTGTCCAGCGCTGGAGGAGGATGGGCAAGGAGTGGGTGTGGACGTTTCAGATTCTGCTTGAAGATGCTCCTGTAACCCAGACTCCTTGGGGTCAGTGCACCTTTGGCCATTCCAAAGACAGCATGCCGTTCACTTTGTCTCTTTGCTTCCCTCTGTGAATGGAGGGAGCTCGTGACTTCAGCGTGTGCCTCGCTGTGAGCGCATATGAACCAAGAGACTCTGGGGCAGGGAGTGCTTTGGGGGTTCTCGGGATCCGTGCTTGGCACAGAAAAGTGTTTGCCTTTGGTCTAAGGCTGTCCTCTGTGGAGAGTGGACTTCAGAGGAGGAAAGGTGGACTTAATGTACAACAGAGTATTTTATTTTCTATTGAACCATGCCTTCCTTTGGGCTCATTTTTTGGCTACAAAGAAAATTCTGTGTGTGGGTGCAGTTCATTCTCTAAGTGAAACAGGTGGAAACTGTTTCCAAAGGGCTGAAACCTGCAACTCCAGAGTGTAGCAGAGAAAGCTGAGATTTGAGGAAAGGTGCTGTAAGTCCCAGGTGGCTGATGAGAGAAAGGCGGGGTTGGAGTTCGGGACAAAGCCTGCCCACAGAGTGTCTGACATACAGGGTCTTGACTGCCCTACTCAGTCAGACTCTGTTTGGAGAGGTCCAGTTTCAGTGTCATTTGGAAATTGCTGATATCAATAGACAGAGAAATGAAGCAGAGAAATAAAAAAAAAAAAAAAGAAAGAAAAATAAATCCTTTCTTCTCGTCATTTACTAATGAAACCTTTTAACTTCTGAAATCTCTCTAATTAACCACAGCAGAATTGTATAATAAGAAAATTATGCCCAGAACCATGGCTCGTTATGGCATTTTGCATGTTAATGAGCCCTCTGGTGCCCAGTTCCTGAACTGCAGGTACTGAGAGTGGATTGAAGTGGTCTCTAGAGCAGTGCAAGTCAGCCTCCAAGGTTCTAAGGGCGTCAGCGGTCCCCACTGAGGGTCATCCCTGACTGTCCCTGAAGCAGAAAGCCAGAGGCACTGCTTCCAGTTGGAAATGAATTGTGAAAGTGTCTGTGAAAGCCCTTGCCGTGTCTCATCAAGCAGGATATTCAAGCGCTGACCCCCACACTCTGGCAATGGGCATTTTTTCCTTCAAGGGATACTCAGGGCTCTTCCTGGGAGCAGTGAGATGAGGGGGTGTGTGTAGGAAACCTCTCGGGCTGTCTGGAGGGTGGGGGAAGAGGCAGAGAAGCAGTGTGTCTGTGAGGAACTGGAGTGCTCTCAGGGGTTCCAGTGGAAGAGTCCGCAGCCATAGTGGAAAGGACAAGGATTTTGGTTTTATTGGGGGGGGCATCCTGACCACAGGTTGTCCTACACTTTCCTCTGCCTGTGCCCGTTTCTCTGCAGATTTCAACCACCACCCCTGCTTCCCCACCTCACTCCCACCCCGTGCTGGCCCAAGCTTTACTCATGACTCTCTGTCTTCACTAATTCTTCAAACACAAAGCCATATTTTTCTGAGCTTTTGCCAATGAGTTCCCCATAACCTGTGCAGCTTCTTCGAAAGCCCTCCTAATGCTCCTCTGTCTCCAGAGATGGAGCCACAAGAGGGAACCCCACCCCTGAGCCTTCCAGCCCGTCTGTACTGAGAACTATGTGCCCATCCATTGCAGCACCACAAACTGTTTCATTTCTTCTACTGCACCTTCACAGTGACTCCATCGCTGTCAATGGCAGGGGCTGTGCGGCTGGGTAGCAGCTCCACAGGAAAGGCTGTGGTGGTCCTTGGGTTTCATTTGGTAAAACAGGAGCCATCAGTAAAGACAGCCAACAGCATCCTTTGCTTCTCTTTTCATTCCCTGAAATCACACGTGCTTCTCTTTTATTCTCCTTATACCCTCCCAAAAGAACAGCCTACCCGTGCTGGTTTGAGGTGAAACAGAACCCCTCTTCTGTTCAGCAACTTTACTTTGCAGCTGAGCCTCTTCAAACTAACTGAACTCTCTGAAATTAACAGCATATTGTGGTGACACTGTTCAGAGTGATAAAACCTGATTAGTTGTAATTTATGCCAAAGAATGGTCTGCAGAATTCTCTTTCTCATACTTATTGGTATAACCCCCAAGGCCAGCTGACTTGGTTCTTTGCCCCATTGGAGGGTCAGAAGCAGAAGAGCATAGAGGAGTTGCACCTGTCGGGAGGAGGGGCCAGGACAGGTGACCCCAAACTGACCATCAGGGTAATCCATCCCATCTGCCTCACGCTCAGTATAAAAGCTGAGGGATCAAAGAGTCAGCTTTTTTCCTTTAGTGGCTGGTGTCCTTGGAGGACTCTGGTTGTTTGTTGGACTTTGATGCCTATCTGTGCATTCCTGAATGCAGTTCCCATCCGTCCCAGAGTTGAGCCTGGGACTTTCCCCAGGCCTGCTGTTGACGTGATTATCATCCTGGGAGCTTGATCCAGTTTAGTATGTATGTCATTATTTCTTTTTTATTTTATTATTAATATTGCATTAAAGTAGTTGACTTCCTGTTAAGTTCACAAGTCTCTTGCTCTCTCTTCTTCCTCTCCCTAGAGAGAGAGGTAGGGGATAGCATGTGTTGTTTGCTGCAGTGGCCAGTGTGGCCCAAAGCACGGTAAGAATAAGGAAACTGTACTGTTAGACTGAAGGCAGTCCTTGCTCCTGCACACGGAATTCCATCCACAAATAACTTGTGTTCATTTAATATTTGGTTGGCTGCCTCCAGGAATTGTCCCTGACACAAACTTGGCTCAACTCAAACAGCATTTTGTCTGGGAAGCCGTCTGAAGGAACAGCCTCATCCCAACTTTGTTCTGTGGTCTGTAAACTGAGGGACACTCTCTGCAGTCAAAGTGGAAGGTTTGTGGGTGATGGCGGTGACCATAATGACCCACCATGCAGCTTTTGGTCTGGCTCTCTGGATGCTCCGAACCAACAGAACTCTGAAGGGCAGTAAATCTGGAATTGGACTTTACAGACAACACGATGAAAATGCTTTATCTGGTTGGAGCAGGAAAATTTCTGTGAGTGTTTGCCCCTGTAGAGGCAGTATGGGAAGTGCACAGCATCAAATAGACAGTGCAGCTTGAGTGGTGTGAGTAGAATGGTAGAATCTAAGACTCATAGGATAGTTTAGATTGGAAAGGAAATTAAAGATCACCAAGTCCCACCCCCACTGCCCTGGGCAAGGACATGTCCCACTAGATCAGATTGCTCCAAGCCCCATGCAACGTGGCCTTGAACACCTCCAGGGATGGGGCAGCCACAGCTTCTCTGGGCAACCCGGGCCAGGGGCTCAACACCCTCATGTGAATTTTTTTTTTCCAAATATCTATTCTAAATCTCCCCTCTTCCAGTTTGAAAACATCCCCCCTCGTCCTACCCCTACTTTTTTTTAACGTACTCTTTACCCTTGTGAAAAGTCCCTCCCCAGCTTTCCTGTAGCCCCCCTTCAGATACTGGAAAGCCGCTATATATGACTGACATAAAAACCCCAGCAGCTGTTATTCAAGAACACACCTACTCTGTCCTGCACTTCTAAAAGGTGCTCTAGAGCTAAGCCATTCTATATTACCATTTTTGATAATAATTTGATTTCTTCCTCTAAGGCTGTCATACTGCCTGCCTCTTCATTAATGGCTTTTTCTAATTCTCTTGGCACATTCGCAGTAACCCTTTCTAGTTTTGCAGTCCCTCACTGTGAGATAAAATCTATTACAGAGAGTTTGAACTCAGTGCCACATTAGCAAAGGCATTTATGAAAGGCAGGTCCTGCTTGACTAACCTGATCTCCTTCTACAACGTGGTCACCCGCTCAGTGGATGAGGGAAAAGCTGTGGAGGTTGTCTATCTGGACTTTAGTAAAGCCTTTGACACCGTTTCCCACAGCATTCTCCTGGAGAAACTGGCTGCTCATGGCTCGGATGGGCACACGCTTTGCGGGGTAAAAAACTGTCTGGAAGGCCGTGCCCAGAGAGTGGTGGTGAATGGAGTTAATTGCAGTTGGCGGGCGGTCAGGAGTGGTGTCCCCCAGGGCTCAGTGCTGGGGCCAGTCCTGTTTAACATCTTTATCAATGATCGGGATGAGGGGATGGAGTGCTCCCTCAGTCAGTTTGCGCATGACACTAAGCTGGGTGGGAGTGTTGATCTGCCTGAGGGTAGGGAGGCTCTGCAGAGGGATTCGGACAGACTGGACCCATGGGCCAAGGCAGACTGTAGGAGATTCAATGAGGCCAAGTGCTGCGTCTCACACTTTGGCTACAACAACCCCCGCCAATGCTACAGGCTTGGGGAGGAGTGTCTGGAAAGCTGCTCACAGAGAGGGACCTCTGTTGTTGGTTGATAGCGGCTGAACATGAGCCAGCAGTGTGCCCAGGTGGCCAGGAAGGCCACCGGCATCCTGGCATGTATCAGGACTAGTGTAGCCAGTAGGACCAGGGAGGTGATTTTCCCCCTGTATTGGGCACTGGGGAGGCTGCATCTTGAGTACTGTGTTCACTTTCGGCCCCCTCACCACAAAAAGGACGTTGAGGCGCTGGAGCGTGTCCAGAGAAGGGCAACGAAACGGGTGAGGGGTCTGGAGCACATGTCTTATGAGGAGCGGCTGAGGGAACTGCGGTGGTTTAGCCTGGAGAAAAAGAGGCTGATTGGAGACCTTATCGCTCTCTAAACATATCTGAAAGGAGGTGGCAGAGAGGTGGGTGTCGACGTGTTCTGTCAGGTAACGGGTGTTAGAACAAGAAGAAATGGTTCAAGTTGAGCCAAGGGAAGTTTTGACTGGGTATTAGGAAGAATTTCTTTACTGAAAGGGTCATCAGGCATTGGAATGCGTTACCCAGGGCAGTGGTGGAGTCCCCATCCCTGCAGGTGTTTAAGGGTCATGTAGTTATTGTGCTGAGGGACATGGTTTAGTGGTGGGCTTGTCTGTGTTAGGTTAATGATTAGACTATGTGATCTTACAGGTCTTCTCCAATCTAGGAAATTCCGTGATACTGTGATTCTGTGATGATGGCGCTGGGACAACTTCCCCGGGGTGTCCAGTGAGCACAGGCACAGCCCAGACCCTGCTCTGCTGGTCCCTCATGTCTCTCGCAGGAGCCCGGCTGTGCCAGGACACTGCTGTGTGCCCCCACCCTGCACATTCCCACACTTCAGCTCTTCCCTGGGGTTCTCTTCTCTAGGGCACTTGCCAGCCCCGCCAGCCCAGACACTCCCTGAATCTGGCCACCTCCTGCTCTCTCCCAGCACAGACCAGCAGAGCAGCCCCATTGGCAATGGTCCACCCAGCCTTCATGCTGAGGAGATATCCACCCCAGGCAGCTTGGAGCCCCCCCTGCCAAATGTACTTCCCAGAATATCATGAGAGAATTGGCCCAGGGCACCCTCAGGAAGGTCCTTTGGCCCCAGGGACAGGGCAGCCTGCCCCAAGCTGCCTCACCGCAGCAAAGAGTTCCTCTTGCCATGTCTGCCCTGCACACACACGGTGCCCTGCTCTTCTCCCGCCACAGACCATCTGCCCTCACAGCCTTTTCCTGAGACAGTTCATCCGTGCTGGCCTGGCCAGCCGTTCCTGCACCCCCTCCCCAGGCGTCCCACAGCCCCCGAGCTGGTGGTGCAGCTCTGCAGAGCCGGGGGCTGTGGTGCCCAGGGCCATGCTGGTCAGGCTGGGAGGCAGACCCAGCTCAGGTGGCTCCTGCCCCCTCCACCTCAGCACACAGACGTGGCCCCTGCATCTATAGAGAAGTTCTCGGAGAAAGGATCTCAGACAAACAAGTCAGTGCAGGGTCCTTCAGTTTTTTAAAAACAAAGAGAGAACAGTTTCTTATTTACACTAAGTCTGTGACTCCCACAACACAGACAGATCCTGACATAGCAATTGGATAAAGGATGATTCTTCACATTTATTGACAGCATTAACAAAACCCAGAAAAGCCAAAAAACAAACAAATGAAAGGAAAAAAAAGTACTAAATACAATATGGGCCTGTGATGAGTTACATCATGTGTAATATGTAGAAGGTGGGCAGTTCATTGCTGCTTCTGACAAGATACCAGTCATCAGTTTCCACAGGGCATCCTTGAGTTCCTGGTTCCTCATGCTGTAGATGAGAGGGTTCACTGCTGGAGGCACCACCGAGTACAACACTGCCACCACCAGGTCCAGAGATGGGGAGGAGATGCAGGGGGGCTTCAGGTGGGCAAACACTCCAGTGCTGAGAAAGAGGGAGACCACGGCCAGGTGAGGGAGGCATGTGGAAAAGGCTTTGTGCCGTCCCTGCTCAGAGGGGATCCTCAGCACCGCCCTCAAGATCTGCACATAGGACAGTACAATGAATACAAAACACCCAAAGACTAAACAAGCACTAACCACAAGAAGTCCAAATTCCCTGAGGTAGGAGTGTGAGCAGGAGAGCTTGAGGATGTGGGGGATTTCACAGAAGAACTGGTGCAGGGCATTGCCCTGGCAGAGGGGCAGTGAGAATGTATTGGCCGTGTGCATGAGAGAATTGAGAAACCCACTGCCCCAGGCAGCTGCTGCCATGTGGACACAAGCTCTGCTGCCCAGGAGGGTCCTGTAGAGCAGGGGTTGGCAGATGGCAATGTAGCGGTCATAGGCCATGACGGTGAGAAGAGAAAACTCCGCTGAAATGAAAAAGACAAAGAAAAAGAGCTGGACAGAACAATCTGCATAGGAGATGGCCCTGGTGTTCCAGAGGGAATTGGCCATGGCTTTGGGGAGAGTGGTGGAGATGGAGCCCAGGTCAAAGAGAGAGAGGTTGAGGAGGAAGAAGTACATGGGGGTGTGGAGGCGGTGGTCACAGGCGATGGCAGTGATGATGAGGCCGTTTCCCAGGAGGGCAGCCAGGTAGAGGCCCAGGAAGAGCCAGAAGGTCAAGAGCTGGAGTTCTCGTGTGTCTGCAAATGCCAGGAGGAGGAAGTGGGTGATGGAGCTGCTGTTGGACATTTGCTGCTTCTGGGCAGGGGCACCTGTCCAAGGAGGGAAACAGAGTAAGTCAATGGAGACTTCTGTAAGAAAAATGAAAGCCATTTCCCGTAGGCTCTATTTCTGTTGCATACACTCCCTTTTCATTTTCCAGGAGACCTTCCTCACGTCCATGGCTGGAGTTCTGGTTGGCGTTGGCTGCCTCTGCCGTGAGGAGCAGGGCGCTGCCCAGTGGCTGCCACGGAGTCAGCCCTGCTCTGCAGCAGGGAGTTCATAGGGAGGGTGGCGGCAGGAGCCAGTCCTGGTGTTCTGCTTTGGCTGAGGAACCCACACCTAATGCAGATGGGCTTTTCAACATCTGAACTCTCACTGCTATGGAACAGGAAAAGAAGAAGGCAGTTGGAGAGGTTTGGAGTATTTTAAAGCTGCCCCATCTCACCTGGGCATTGTTCTTGGATTTCAGAAAACCTCAGCATTTCTGCTGCACTCCAGGAGAACAGAGGGAGTGCTGTGAGACATGAGGATTGCCTGGGGCAGAGAGCAGAGACAGGGGAGATGGTTTGTCCCTCCGTCTTGCACCGTCATGAGGTGGAGGGGGATTACCCTCTTGTATTATGCCATCAGACAGTGCTGAGAGCAGAAGGATCCATCTCAGACTATGAAATGTCTCACCCTTTCTCAAGGTCTCAGCAGCCCACCTCTAGCCAAGGACACCCACAGCTCATTTCACCCACCCAACAGCATTTCCTCAGTCACAGAGTCTCTGTGTTTCTCTGTGGGGCTTTCCGATAACACAAAGGTGCTATGGGACAGGTTGCCATCCTGGAGGGCAGCTCACAGCTTCCATAAACACCCAAAGGACTTACCCAATTTTGGTGATCTCAGTGAGAGATTTTGCAGGGGCTAAAGAGCAGGTGCCACAGATCCCGCTGAGACTGGAACAGGGATGCTGGTTCTGTCTGTAGCCCCCAGAGATGGAAACCAAAGACACAGACTCAGGAAAGCTCCTTATCTCTACATGAACCCTCCTTTGATCTTTCATTTGAAAGTCCTCTTGGTCATGTGCCACTGCCCACCCAGCCAACCAAGAGAAGAAACAGCAAAAGAAATTTACCTTCACATTAGGGGAACTCATTAAGGGAACATCTTGAAAAGTCCCTCCAGGAATGACCAGAGGTCATCTGGAGGTGTAAAGAGCCCTGACCCACACAGCACCCTCTTCAAAGCAGAAGGACATTGCCCAGCCTGCCCGGCACACGGCCCCCAGGCTGCAGGGACCCTGCTGGCAAGGACAGCCCTGACCACCCCTGCCTGCACACCGACCTTCACAGCCCTTCGACCGTTCCTGGGAGAAGGCAGCTGTCATGCCCTGTGCCTCTGATGGTGAAGGCAGGGAAGCCCCAATCTAGAGAATGTCCTCTTCTTCCACAGCAGAGAAATTATGAGCGTCCTTCTGAAAGATCCCACGGGCTGTGGGAGGTGCCAGCTGTTGGAGAACTCTCCAGCTACTGCAGCTGCTCTGCTTTGGGAAGAGCTCTCCCCCGACTCACCCTCAGCATCCTCCCTCTCCAGACTGCCTTCAACCTCTCTCTGCCTCCCTGCTCTGCCCTCGCTGCCTGCAGGCAGTGCCCTCAGCCCTGCTGCGCTGTGCAGAGGAGCTGCTCCTGGGCTGAGCTGTCTCTCTGCAGCGCTGCAAGCTTGCCAGGAGCTCCCTCCATCCCAGCAGCCCGGCCCAGCTCAGCAGCAGAGGACCAGCTGTGGCTTTCTCTGCCTCCTCCCCGCACTGCCCCAATCCCTCGAGGTGTCCCTGCGCCTCCAGGGCTGACAGCTCCTCCAAGGCAGCGGGGTCTCTCCTGGGGAGCAGAGTTTGAAGCACAATGAAGTCATCACTGACTGTCTCTTTCTGAACCCTGAATGGACTGATTCCTGCAGGTGGAATTGTCTGCCAGGTTGTGCGGACCTACAGGAGGTGTCCATGTTCCCCTCTGGAAACCCCCATTCCTGCCGCATTGCCAGGCAGGGCACGGAGGCAGTGATGGGCCGGGGATCATTCCCACCGGTGCAGGGCAGGGATTGAGCCAAGTCAATGAGGCATCTCAGCTCTCAGCAGTGTTCCTGAGGCCGGAGGGACATTCATCTTCTCCAGTGCACCCCACAGACCAACCAGAGGGGGAATTCCTCTTGCCTCAGCTCAGCTGCCCAAAATTGGTGTGAGCTGCTTCTCTGAGCTACCCTGTGATCAATGGAGACAGAGGCCAGGAGGGAGCTTTTCCGATGCAAACACCGGGTGACATTTGAGGTGCCAGAGGTGGTTCAGGACACATGCAGGGAACTGCATGCTCTAATGGAGCAATTTTGAGAGACAGGGCAGTATCCGTGTGCACTGGTGGGCAATCCCTTTGGCCAACGGAAAACATAGAAGATCACAGAATCACAGAATGGTAGGTGTTGGAAGGAACCCTCGGAGATCATCTAGTGCAACCAGCCTGCCAAAGTAGGGTCACCTAAAGCAGGTTGGACAGGAATGCAGCTGGACGGCTTTTGAATATCTCCACAGAAGGAGACTCCACAGCCTCTCTGGACAGCCTCTTCCAGTGCTTTGGTGCCCTCAAAGTAAAGACATTTTTCCTTGTGTTCAGATTGAATTTCCTGTGTTCAGATGGAATTTCCTGTGTTCCAGTTTGTGCCCATTTCCCCTTGTCCTGTCACTGGGCAGCACAGTCTGGCCCCATCTTCTTGACACCCTCCATTTAGATATTGATAAGCATTGAGGAGATCCCCTCTCAGCCTTCTCTTCTCCAGGCTCAACAGACGCAGCTCTCTCAGCTGTTTCTCATAAGAGAGGTGCTCCAGACCCCTGAACATCTTTGTAGCCCTCTACTGGACTCTCTCCAGCAGTTCCCTGTGTTTCTTTCACTGGGGTACCTAGAACTGGCCACACTACTCCAGATTCGGCCTCAGCAGGGCAGAGCAGAGAGGAAGGAAGACCTCCCTCCACCTGCTGCCCACGCTCTTTTGTAATGCACCCCAGGAGACCATAGGCCTTCTTGCCCACCAGGGCACATTGCTGGCTTATGGTCAACTTATTGTCCACCAGGACTCCCAAGTCCCTCTCGGCAAAGCTGCTTTGCAGCAGGTGAACCCCCAACCTTTACTGGTGCATGGGGTTTTTCCTCCCCAGGTGCAGGACCCTACACTTGCCCTGGTTGAACTTCATTATGTTCCTCTCCACCCAGCTCTCCAGCCTTTCCAGGTCTCACTGACAAGCCTGCCGTTTCCTCGGTCCTCCTTCTTGCTCTTTTTGAAGACTGGCGTGACTTTGGCTTTCCTCCAGTCTTCAGGCACCTCTCCTGTCACCCTGACCTTTCAAAGATGATGTAGAGCGCCTTCGTAATAACATCTGTCAGGTCCCTCAGCACTCCTGGGAATGACCCATCAGGGCGGTGGGTGTCAAGTTTGCCTAAATAATCTCTAGCCCGATCTTCCTCGACCAAGGGAAAGTCTTCATTATCTCAGATTCTTTCTCTTCGCTCCTGGGTCTGGGATTGCTGAGGGCCGGCCTTAGCAGTAAAGACTGAAGCAAAGAAGGTATCAGTAATTCTGCCTTCTCTGCATCTTCCGTCACCAGGGCACCCACCTCATTCAGTAGCAGGCCCACATTTTCCCTGGTCTGCCTTTTACTACTGATGTACTTGGAGAAGCCCTTCTTATTGTCCTTGACATCCCTTGCCAGGTTTAATTCCAAGTGGGCTTCAGCCTTCCTCGTTGCATCCCTACATACTCTCACAATGTTTATATACTCCTCCCAAGTCGCCACTCCCTTTTTCGACATTCTTTAAACTTCCCTCTCGCACCTGAGTTTTTCCAGAAGGTACTTGCTTGTCCATGCAGATTTCCTGCCTCCTCTGCCTGATTTATTACTCATAGGCATGCACTGATGTTGAGCTTGGAGGAAGTGGAGCTTTTCTATTAACCAGCTCTCCTGCACCCCCCTTCCTGTAACAGCCTTTATCCGTGGGATTCCTCCAAGTATGTCTTTGAAGAGGCCAAAGTCAGCTCTCCTGAAGTCCGGGCTTGTAATTCTACTTTTTGCCCTGCTTCTTCCACGCAGGATCCGGAACTCCACCATCTCATGGTCACTGCAGCCAAGGCTACCCCCAGCCTTCACATCCCCAACTAGTCCTCCTTTATTTGTCAGTAATACGTCCAGCAGTGCACCTCTCCTCATTGGTTTCCCCACCAACTGTGTCAAAAAGTTCTCATCAATGCTCTGCAGAAACCTCCGGGACTGTGTTTGCCTGTTGTTTCCAGCAAATATCGGGGTGGCTGAGGTCCCCCGTGAGAACCAGGGCCTGTGACCATGAGGCTATTTCCAGTTGTCTGTAGAAGGCCTCATCAACTTCCTCTTCCTGATCTGGTGGTCTGTAGTAAACACCCACAGCAGTGTCTCCCACATTTCCCTGTCCCTTAATTCTTAACGATAAGCTCTCAGCACATTCTTCATCCAGCTGCAGGCAGAGCTCAATGAGTACCAGTTGCTCTGTCTTGTAGAAAGCAACTCCACCACCTCACACTGCTGACCTGTCTTTCCAAAACAGTACATAGCCATCCGTGACAGCATTCCAGTCCTGAGAGCTATCCCACCATGTCTCTGTAATTGCAATGAGACCATGGCCCTGTGGCCATCATCCCCTCTGGAAGGGTTTTGTGGAAAGGAAGGCTGGGACACTGTGTCAGGGTTTTCACTGAAGGAAGTATTGACCCAGAAGCCTCATCATTTTACTGCTGTCCTTCAGTCCTTGTACCCAACACATGTCCTTCAGACATATGTCCTTAAACACATCTCCTCCCAGAAATGGAGGAAAATATGCCAAAGAAAAAGAAGTCATTATCAGGGGATTTGTTGGGAAACAGCACAGGATGGGCTCAAAGATGTCTCCCTTATCTTGTCAATGTCTTCTCTTTCAGCAGTGCGCCATGCCCAGAGTAGCTGTTCAATAGCAGCTCCAATACCCAGTTCCTCCTTCTGGCATGTGCTGACACTCGGGAGCTGCAGCTCTTGACCTTCGGGCTCTTCCTGGGCATCTACCTGGCTGCCCTCCTGGGAAATGGCCTCATCATCACCGCCATCACCTGCGACCACCGCCTCCACACCCCCATGTACTTCTTCCTCCTCAACCTCTCTGTTCTTGACCTGGGCTCCCTCACCACTCTCCCCAAAGCCATGGCCAATTCTCTGTGGGACACAAGGGCCATCTCTTACTTAGGATTTGCTCTTCAGGTGTTTGTGTTTTTTTTTTTTTTTTTTTTTTCTATGTTGCAGCAGAGCTTTCTCTTCTCACTGTCATGGCTTACAAACACTACATTGCCATCTGCCAACCCCTGCACTACGGGACCCTCCTGGGCAGCAGAGCTTGTGTCCGCATGGCAGCAGCTGCCTGGGGCAGTGGGTTTCTCAATTCTCTCCTGCACACGGCCAATACATTTTCACTCCCCCTCTGCCAGGGCAATGCCCTGCACCAGTTCTTCTGTGAAATCCCCCACATCCACAAGTTCGCGTGCTCAGACACCTACCACAGAGAAGATGCAGTACTTGTGATTAGTATTGTTTTTGGATTTGGTGGTTTTGTTTTGATTGTGGTGTCCTATGTGCAGATCTTGAGGGCTGTGCTGAGGATCCCCTCGGAGCAGGGGCAGCATAAAGTCTTTCCCATGTTCCTCTCTCACCTCCTCATGGCCTCTGTTTGTCAGCACATCAGCGTTTACCCACCTGAAGCCCCTGTCAATCTCGCCTCCCTATCCCTTGACCTGGTGGTGTCAGTGCTGTACTCAGTGGTGCCTCCAGCAGAGAACCCCTCATCTACAGCATGAGGAACCAGGAGCTCAAGGATGCTCTGAGAAAAACGATGGTTGGATGTTTTTCAGAAGCAACAGAGTGCCTGTTTTCTTCTGTACAGCATTCAGTGTAACTCATTACAGGCCCAGAATGTTTTCTCAGGTTTTTGCTGTGTGTGTGTGTTTCTTTGTTTTTCTTGTTATAATGTTGTGCTCAGCAAAATTGTATTATTCTTCCCACTTCTAATTCATTGTGTACCTGTAGAATTTGACCCACAGACTGTGTAAATCAGGTGCAGTGCTCTCTGTGTATTCAAACAAAAGAAAGGACCCTGCAGTGACTTGTTTGTCCTAGATCCTTCCTCTGAGACCTCTGTAAAGACCCAGGGCAGTGCCTGTGTGCAGAGGTGGAGGGGAACGAGTCCCAGCACAGCAGCACTGCCAGGGCGCACCAGCCTCGGTCTTGCCAGAGCTTCTCTCTTGCCACTCCCACGCCCTCCTTTGGAGCCCTTGTGTAGGTGTAAGGCCTCAGGGGTCACAGTCCTGCTGTGTGGTAGTCCTGTGACTGCAGGCAGGGACAGGCCATGAGCACTTCTGTGACACAGCTGACCTCTATAACGGCATCTCCATCATGACAGGGCATGTCCTCAGCACAGTGCTTGAAGGCTTCGGTCTTCTTCCAAAGTTGCTCTCAAGAACATGCCCAAGGAATAGACTCTAAAGAGCCTTGTTGCTTTGTTTGTTCTCTGTGGGCTCAGTGTGATGAGACTGTGGTCCCAGGATGGCCTTCTAGGGACTTAGGGCTGGTTCAGGTGTTGCTTGTTGGTGGCCAGGGCCCATGCAGACAGTGAATGGTCTCCAACGAACCTGCCTGGGGCTCTGCAGCAGTTCATAGGGCTGATGGCAGAGCAGCGTTTTTCTAGAGGGACTTGGGAGCTGCCAGAAGAGCACAAGGGATCTGCAGGGACAGCGTGTGCCAGGGAGTCAGCAGTGAATGGTGCCGACTGAGCATGAACCTGTCCATTGTGGTGTCACCCACAGACAACACACCAAATCTGTGTATGAGCCTGCAAATGAGAGCTCTGCAGCCGCGAGGGAGACAGCTGGCACAGGGAAAGGAGTCTGGCAAGTGATTCATTTTACCCTCAGTGAACTTTCATAGACTGGATCCAGCGCAGCACCCAAACACATCTCACAGCACTGGAGTAAGGCAGGGTACCTCTGAGCACATTCCATGGCCACCTAAGAGCTTGTGTGGGAGGTGCTCAGTGGCAGTGACCACCATCAGCTGGGTCTGCCTCCCAGCCTGACCAGCACAGCCCAGCAGAATCAGCCCATTGGTCCTGGGCACCACAGCTCACTTGCTCTGCAGAGCAGCATCACCAGCTCGAGGGCTGTGGGGACCATGGGGACAGGGCGCAGCAATGACTGGCTGAGCCAGCACAGGCGTGCTGACCTTGGGAAAGGCTCTGTGGGCAGGTGGGATGTCCTGGGAGAAGAGCAGGGAACGGTGTGTGTGCAGGGGAGACATGGAAAGAGAAACACTTGGCTGTGAGTGCCAGCTTGGGCCAGGTTGCCCTGCGGCTGGGACAGCAGAAGCTGCCAGAGGAGCGCCGGGGCCAGGACTCTGTGCTTTCCTGGGGAGCGCCGCTGGTAACGGGGGCTGCACGCTTCCTGGGATGGGATCTCCAGGACATGACAGCAGAAGAGACACTGCTACTTACCTCTGTTTCCTCCTTGCTGCAGGGCCCAACCAGACCGGGCTGCTCTGCTCGGCTGGGGAGAAGGTAGAGGAGTGGGGATTGCTGGGAAGGGGCTGGGACGGCTGGGCTCAGAAACGCTGGGGAGGGAGAAACACCAATGTACAGCTAAAGTGTGTGAGCGTGCAGGGTAGGGGCACACAGCAGTGTCCTCACACAGCCCGGGCTCCTGGGAGAGACACACAGGAGCAGCAGAGCAGGGTGATGTCTCTGCCTTTGTTCATGGGACACCCCAGGGAAGCTGCCCCGGGGCAATCGTCACAGGGCAGCCACTAACAAGCACCGTTTCCAGCACTGCCCTCTCGCCCAGCTCAGAGAGGTTCTTCTTCCCTCCACAGAGGAACATTGAAAGACGAGGTGTGAAGACCATGTTTGCGTTGTACAGAGGAGACAGAAGCATACACATTGCGTGCGGGTGGTAAGATGAACCCAAGTGAGCACAAACGCCACCAGCTGTTCTTAGGGGTGCCATGAAGGACTGTGGGACAGACGGTGTCTTGAGGTCACACGACCTGGAGAGTAAGGTCCCCTGGCAAACCCCCTTAATGCAGCACTGGAATGTGCATCCTTGAACTGAGGTACCCCTGTTCATTCTTCATGATTTGGGGCATCTCAGATGAGTGAAGAGCAGGAGGACACACCACAGGGCTGAGGTGCCAGCCAGCCTCTGGGACTGGCAACAGGAGGCCAGGGAGACACTACGACTGCTGCAATGCTCTGCCTCTGCCTGTGGAAGGGAAGGACTCGTTTCTCCAAACACCCCTGTGTGTATGAGGTGTGTACGAGGTGTACGAGGAGTGCATGAGGCCAAATGAGGTGGGGACACCTCACAGCCCTGACATTTGTGTGACTGACTCCAGGAACAACCCACACTGTCCCAATGAGGTTCATCTCACCTGCCTTGGACAGGCTCATTACCAATTCCTCTGTCTGCTATGTTATCCCTCCTTGGCTTTCTGGCCAAGAAAGGGGAGGGGGACAATCAAACCTCCTTGATGCAGTTTCCCCTCCTGCAAATGGGGAACATCACCAACACTTTGACAAATCTCTTCATCCTCTTTCATGACTTGCCCAGTATCTTCCTGCATTAAAAGGCTGCCAGGCTCTTCCTTGTTGTGCATGATGGGAGGGGGAAGGCCAATGGGCATCAGCTGAAAAACATGAAGAAAATCTTTCTCCCCATCAAGATAGTCAAGCACTGGAGGAGATCTCTCAGAGAGCTTATGTCATCTCTATATTTCATGGAATCATAGAATGGTTTAGGTTGGAGGGGAATTTAAAAACCATCTACTTCCAACCCTACTGCCATAGGCAGGGACACCTCCCACTAGACCAGCTTGCTCAAAGCCCCATCCAGCCTAGCCTTGAACACCTCCAGGGACGGGTCATCCACCACTTCCCTGGGCAACATGTTCCAGTGTCTCACCACCCTTGGAGTAATGAATTTGTTCTTAATATCTAATTTCAATCTCTCCTCTTTCAGTTTAAAACCGTTACTCATCATCCTATCGCTACACTCCCTGAAAACAGTGCCTCCCCAGCTCTACTGTAGGCCCCCTTTAGGTACTGGAAGGGTCTATAACGTCTCCTTGAAGCCTTTTCTTATGCAGGCTGAACAACCCCAACTCTCTCAGCCTGTCTTCAGAAGAGAGGTGCTCCAGCCCTCTAATCATCTTTGTGACCCTCCTCTGGACTCACTCCAACAGGTCCATGTCCTTTTTCTGTTGGAAGCTCCAGAGCTGGATGCAGTACTCCAGGTGGAGTCTCACAAGAGCAGAGTAGAGGGGAAGAATCACCTCCCTCGACCTGCTGGCCATGCTGCTTTTAATGAAGCTCAGGATGTGCTTGGCTTTCTAGGATGCAGGCACACATTTCTGGCTCATGTTGAGCTTCTCATCCACCTCAGTCCTTCTCCTCAGGGTTTCTCTCTATCCATTCTGCACCCAGCCTGTATTTGTGCTTTGGTTGATTTCCTCTTGCAACTCTAAACTTCAAACATTTTTGGTGTTGTTATTCTCTTTGCTTGGTTTTGTCTTGTTTTAATAAGTGATTTCTCAGCGATTTTTTGTGCTCTGTTTGCAAAGGCAAGTGATCATAAAATTGGGGTGGGATGCAGTGAGAGGGACACGGGAGCGCGGTGCCAGTGTAGGTGCCTGGGACCCTCTGCCCAGGCTCCAGCTACAGCTTCCCAGGGGCTCTGGTCTCCAGCAGCTCCTCTGGGACTGCAGCCAGGCCCAGGCAGGTGCTTCGGAGAGGCAGGTACCTCTGGAGGTACCACTGGGTACTGATGGTCAGACAGCGGAGCGCTGCCTGGAAGCCTGAGACATTTTGACATGTGTATGAGCACGACCTCATCAGCTGAAACAAGAGAATACTTTTAATAAACATTTGGTGTTCTCCCATGAGATGTAGATGAGGAGTTTTCAGGATGTCCATTGACAGCAAGACGAGAGCTACTGACCTTTCCCTCTCTTTGCATTGTCAGGACTCTCTCTTTCAGCCTCTGAATTTAATCTCCCTCACCTTTCACGTATTTCCACCTATCCTAAAGGAAGTGACCATGTCTGAAGGCACCTTTCCAGCCGTGCACGTGCACAGAAGCACTTGTGATTGCTCTCTACATTTCCCTTCCCCTTCCTCTTTCATCATTCAGACACCTCTCAACAATCCCACTGCTGCATTGAGCTTCAGGCAGTTAAAATTTGTCTTTCAGTAGTCTGTTAAATTCTGGGTTTAGGACATCTCTTCATTTGTTCTTATTTCCATAAGAACAGGTTCAACAAGGCTTTAGGTTCAACAAGGTTTCAGGTTCAACAAGGCCAAGTGCCGGGTCCTGCCCTTGGGTCACAACAACCCCATGGACACTACAGGCTTGGGGCAGAGGGGTTGAAAAGATGCCCGGCAGAAAAGGACCCGGGGGTGTTGGTTTACAGCTGACTGAATATGAGCCGGCAGTGTGCCCAGGTGGCCAAGAAGGCCAACAGCATCCTGGCCTGTATCAGGAATAGTGTGGCCAGCAGGACTAGGGAACTGGCCATACCCCTGTACTTGGCACTGGTGAGGCCCCACCTCGAGTACTGTGTTCAGGTTTGGGTCCCTCACTACAAGAAGGACATTGAGGTGTTGGAGCGTGTCCAGAGAAAGGCAACGAAGCTGGTGAGGGGTCTGGAGGACAAATCTTATGAGGAGCGGCTGAGGGAACTGGGGTTGTTTAGCCTGGAGAAGAGGAGGCTGAGGGGAGACCTTATTGCTCTCTATAG
Organism: Vanellus vanellus; assembly: GCF_965231255.1. Taxonomy (NCBI): domain Eukaryota; kingdom Metazoa; phylum Chordata; class Aves; order Charadriiformes; family Charadriidae; genus Vanellus; species Vanellus vanellus. The sequence goes on along the minus strand of NW_028128467.1, from coordinate 675,025 downwards.
TTCCCTGAAAGGAGCTTGTAGAGAGGTGGGGGCTGACCTCTTCTCCCTGGTGACAAGTGATAGGACAAGAGGAAATGGGTTCAAGTTATGCCAGGCAAGGTTTAGATTGGATATTAGGAATTTTTGTTTCACTGAAAGGGTTATCAAGCATTGGAATAGGCTGCCCAGGGAGGTGGTGGATTTGCCATGCCTGGAGATGTTTTAAAAAAGGGGGTAGATGTGGTACCTGGGGACATGGTTTAGAAGTGGTTCTGTCAGGGTAGGTTAATGGTTGGATTTCATGATCCTAAACGTGCCTTCCAGCCTCAACAATTCTATGATTCTATGATTCTATTCTATGAAATCCATGCTGATGTTTCTTGGACATGTTCTTCTGTTATCGGTGCCCAGAAATGTCACCAAGGAGGGCTCTGACTGATGGCACAACACTCCTCACCAAAGTGAGCTTGTACAGCCACTGGCTCCCTGGGTTGCACATTTGGACTCTTTCAAAGACAGGTGCTACACTTGCTTGTCCTCTCTCACCAGAGACCTCTGCCAATCCCATGACCTTTCAAGAGGGATACTCCAAAGAAATATTGATCTTCCCCTGTAACCTCATTACCACTCTTCTCCCTGTTACACACTGTGTGTACTTTCTCTAATCTTTCAGATGCTTACCCTTCTCCTGAGACAATGTTCATTTCTAAAGTCATTTTTGCAGATGTAGACTCTCTGGGCAAAGGCCCTTTCCATTCTTCGCCAGTTTTCTCCTCCCCTTACTCTTTCTTCACTCAGATACCTCTCACCTGTGCTGCTGCTTTGACTTTCAAGGAGTTCAGAGTTTGCCTGTCTTTAAACAATCTAATTGTCTCCTCAGCCAACTCCTTAATTGTGTTTATATGTCTTGTCTATCTACCTTCCTAAACTCTTTCTCATAAGAACTCCCTTGTAGAAAGGCAGCCTCATTAGAGGTAGCTTGTCCTGAGCGTGTGATTGCGGACTGTGTGTTATTGTTTAGGAAATCTGATTATGCTTTACTTTTCTTTTCTTACAAACAGGAAAAGTTCTCCTGCGCCTGGGTGCAGCCAGGGCTCTGAGGAGCGCAGGTGGGAGATGGGGCAATGGAGCTGTGACATCCAGCTGCAGACTTCAGTGGAGAAGTCTGATGCAAGGACCAGGGGTGTCAGTCCCAGGTGGCCAATGTCAGAAATGGGGAGGGTGGGGAGGTGAGGAGCAAAGCTGTCCTACAGTGTCAGACCTCCAGGGACTGCTTCTCTTCCCTATCCAGACCCCCTGAAGGGACACCCTGTATCCAGAACAATCAGAGAATGCTTCTATCCTAATCATAAGTGATAATCGGGAGTAATACATTATATCCTTAAAAATAAAAAAGACATTTTTCTTAGGTGCGCTTTGAAATCTCCTCCTTAATTACACTCTGAAACCTCTCTAATTGGCTGTACAAGTCTTGAAGATTCGAAGAAAATTACAAGAACTATGAACACCTTGTTAGAGCTTTCTGTCTTTTAATGAGCCCCACGGTGTATTTGGTGCTGAGTCCATGAGCCTCAGGCACTGAGAGAAGATTGAACAAAGTGCTCCAGAAGTCCAAGTCAGAAGCAAAGTACCTTGAAGCCTTGATTGGCCCCACTGAGGGTCCTTACTGCCAAAGTCTCCCCAGGGACTCGTTAGAGGAGATAACTGGAGGCTGTGGCTGCAGGTAGGCAAAGGCACTGTGCAGGTGGCTGTAACGCTGAGGAACCCCTTGGCTTGGTTGATGCAGCAGAAAGGCCAAACCTTGACCATCAGGCCCTGGGAAGGCAGGTCCTGCCCCTCACTGGTGGCTCAGGGCTCTTCCTGGGGGCAGTGGGGTGTGAGGGTGAGTGAGGTCGAGTGTAGGAAAATTCTGTGACAACTCCTGCCCTCCCAAAAAGGGGCAAGGAAAAAACAAAATCCAGAGTCCCAAAAGAATCGTAGAATCATTGAGAATTGCAAAAGACCTTTAAGATCATAGAGTCCAACTGTAAACCTAACACTGCCGTGTCCACCACTAAACCATGTCCCTATGTGCCACATCTGCACATCCATTAAATACCTCCAGGGATGGTGACTCAACCACTTCCCTGGGCCGCCTGTTCCAGTGCTCAAAAGCCCTTTAGCTGAAGAAATTTTTCCTAATACGCAATGTAAATCTCCCCTGGAGAAACTTGAGGCCATTTCCCTCAAGTCCTCTCTCTCATTACTTGGGAGAAGAGACCAACCCCCACCTTGCTACAACGTCCTTTCAGGGAACCGTAGAGAGTGAGAAAGTCTCCCCTCAGCCTCCTCCTGTCTGAACAACCCCAGTTCCCTCAGCCGCTCCCCACAAGACTTGTCCTCCAGACCCCTCACCAGCTTCGTTGCCTTTCTCTGGACACGCTCCAACACCTCAGTGTCCTTCTTGTCATGAGTGGCCCAAAACTGAACACAGTACTCGAGGTGGGGCCTCACCAGTGCCGAGTACAGGGGGACGATCACTTTCCTAGTCCTGCTCACCACACTATTACTGGTACAAGCCTGGATGCTGTGGGCCTTCTTCGCCACCTGGGTACACTGCCAGCTCATATTCAGCCACCAACACCCCCAGGTCCTTTTCTGCTGGGCATCTTTCCAGCCACTCTGCCCCAAGCATGTAGCGCTGCGTGAGGTTGTTGTGACCCAAGGGCAGGACCCGGCTCTTGGCCTTGTTGAACCCCACACCATTTGCCTCGGCCCATGGATCCAGCTTGTCCAGATCCCTCTGCAGAGCCTTCCGACACTCAGGCAGATCAACACTCCCACCTTAATTGGTGTCATCTGCAAACTTACTGAGGGGGCACTCCACCCCCTTGTCTAGATCATTGATAAAGATATTAAAGAGAACCGGTCCCAGTACTGAGCCCTGGGGAACATCACTTGTGACCGGCCGCCAAATGGATTGAACTCCATTCAGCACCACTCTTTGGTCCAGGCTGTCCAGCCAGTGTTTTACCCAGCAGAGTGTACACCTGTCCAAGCCATGAGCAGCCAGTTTCTCCAGGAGAATGCCGTGGGAAAACGTGTCAAAGGCTTTAATGAAGCGCAGGTAAACAACATCCACAGCCTTTTCCTCATCCACTAAGCCGGTCACCTTGTCATAGAAGGAGGTCAGGTTTCTCAGGCAGGACTTGCCTTTCATAAACCCATGCTGGCTGGGTCTGATCGCCTGGTTGTCCTGTATGTGCTGCATGATGGAACTCGGGATGATCTCCTCCGTAACCTTCCCCAGCACCGAGGTTGGACTTATAGGCCTGTAATTCCCCAGGTCCTCCTTCTGGTCCTTCTTGTAGATGGGCACCACGTTTGTTATCTTCCAGTCAACTGGGACCACCCCAGTTAGCCAGGAATGCTGATAGATGATGGAAAGTGGCTTGGTGAGCACTCCCACCAGTTCCCTCAGTACCCTTGGGTGGATCTCATGCGGCGCCATAGACTTGTGTATTTCTAAGTGATGTAGCAGGTTCCTCACCATTTCCCCTTGGATTGTGGGGGCTTCATTCTGCTCCCCAACCCTGTCTTCCAGCTCAGGGGGCTGGGTACCCAGAGAGCAACTGGTCTTACTCTTAAAGACTGAGGCAAAGAAGGCATTAAGTACGTCAGCCTTTTCCTCATCCCTGGTCACTGTGTTTCCCTCCACATCCAATAAAGGATGGAGATTCTTCTTAGCCCTCCTTTTGTTGATGATGTATTTACGAAACATTTTTCATTGTCTTTTATGGCATGGCCAGATTAATTTCTAGTTGGGTTTTAGCCCTTCTACTTTTCTCCCTGCATAACCTCATGACATCCTTGCAGTCCAACCGAGTTGCCTGCCACTTCTTCCAACTGTCATAAACCCCTTTTTTCCCCTCAGTTCCAGCCAAAGCTCTCTGTTCAGCCAGGTCTTCTTCCCTTATGGCTCATCTTTTGGCACATGGTGACAGCCTGCTCCCGTGCCTTTACAAGTTCCTTCTTGATGAATGTCCAGCCTTCCTGGACTCCTTTGCCCTTCAGGACTTCCTCCCAAGGGACTGTGTTAACCACACCCCTAAACAGGCCAAAGCCCACCCTCCAGAAGTCCCAGGTGGCAGTTCTGCTGACCCCCCTCCTGACTTCTCCAAGAATTGAAAATTCTGTCATTTCATGATCACTATGCCCAAGACGGCCTCCAATCCTCACATCCCCCACAAGCCCTTCTCTGTTGGCAAACAACAGGCCCAGTGGGGTGCTTCCCTCCTCTGCTCCCTCCCCACCTGTGTCAGGAAGTTATCCTCAACACACTCCAGGAACCTCCTGGGCTGTTTCCTCTCCACTGTATTGCATTTCCAGCAGACATCCAGTAAGCTGAAGTCCCCCATGAGGACAAGGGATGGCTATCGTGACACTTGTCCCAGCTGCTTCTAGAATATTTCAACTGTCTCTTCATCCTGGTTGGGTGGTCTATAACAGACTCCCACCATGATATCTGCCTTCTTGGTGTTTAACACCTCCCAGTACAGACTGGGTCCTGTCCCAGTACAAAGTGGATTATTTTAACGTGTCCCAGCATAGACTGGGCCCCATCCCAGTAGCAGTGGGATCCCCTGATCCCCTTGGAACGCAGAGTGGGCACCATCCAAGTACAAATTGCATCTCCTGGCAACCTCCCAGCACAGACTTGGCCCTTTCAAGTCCAAAATGGGTCCCTTTGAACCAAGCCCAAGAAGACTGGGCCCCGTCCCTGTACAAACTGGATCCCCAATCCAGTACAGACTGAGCCTTCTCACAGTATAAACTGCACCCCTTTAACCCCTCCCACTACAGACTGATCCCTGTGGCAGTACGAACTAGATGCTGTGGTCCCCTCCCAGTACAGACTGGGTTCCCTCCTGGTACAAACTGGATCTCTTGCTCCACTCCCAATACAGAACAGACTGTCAACAAATAGAGATTACTCCATTTAACCCCTTCGAGTACAGACTGGGTCAATGCCGAGTCCAAAATGGACTCCCCGGTCCCCACCCACTACCAACTGGCCACCTCCAATACAGTCTGGATCCTCTAACTTATGCCAGGACAGACTGGGCCCTGTCCCAGTCCAAACTGCATCCCCTGATTCCCTCCCAGTACAGATAGGGCCTTGTCCCAGTATGAAGAGAATCCCTTTAATTCCTCCCAGCGGAGAAAGAGCCTCTTCCTAGTCCAAAGTGGATCCCAGCACAGCTCCCAGTGCAGACTACTCTGTGTACCAGTACAAAATGGATCGCTTTAACACTGCCCTGTACAGACTGGGCCTCATCTCAGTACAGACTGGATCCCCCAGTTTCCTCCCAGTACAGTCTGGGCCCTCTCCACGTAGAAACGGGATCCTCTGAGCCAATCCCAGCAGAGTCTGGGCCTCGTCTCAGTACAAACAGACTGGGCCCTGTCCCAGTACAAACTTTATCCCTTTAGACCCTCCCAGGGTATACTGGGCCACCCTCCCAGTCCACACTGGAGCCCCTGGCCCCTTCCCACTACAGTCTGGGCTCTGTCACAGTACAAACTGGATCGCTCTAACCCCTGCCAGTACAAACTTGGCCCCTCCCACTACAAACTAGTCCTCTTTAACCCCTCCAAGTATAGGCTGAGCACGCTCCCAGTATAAACTGCATCCTCTCATCCCCTCCCAGTACGACTGGGCACTGTGCCATTTCAAACTGGATTTCATTAAACCCTTCCAGTACAGACTTGGTCCCCTCCCAGTAAAAACGGGCTCTGTTTAGCATCATGGAATGGTCTGGGTTGGAAGGGACCATTAAAGGTCATCTAGTGCAGACCCCCTGCCATGAGCAGGGACACCTTCAACTGGATGAGCTGTCTCCAAGCCCCGGCCAACCTGGCCTGGAATGTTTCCAGGGATGGGGCATCTCCTGTCTCTCTGGGCAACCTGGGCCAGTGTCTCACAATCCTCATTGTTAAAAGGTTCTTTATATCGAGTGTAAATTTCCCCCCTTTTAGTTTAAAGCCCTCACCCTTTGTCCTATCGCAACAGGCCCTGCTAAAAACTCTGTCCCCAGCTCTCCTGTAGGCCCCCTTTAGGTACTGGAAGGCCACAATAAGGTCTCCCCAGAGCATTCTCTTCTCCAGGCTGAACAACCCCAACTCTCTCAGCCTTTCCTCACAGCAGAGGTGCTCCAGCCCTCGGAGCATCTTTGTGGCCTCCTCTGGACCCACTCCAATAGGTCCATGTCTCTCCTGTGTTGAGGGCTCCAGAGCTGGAGCAGCACTCCAGGTGGGGTCTCACCAAAGCAGAGCAGAGGGGCAGAATGCCCTCCCTCGATCTGCTGGTGATGCTTCTTTTGGCTTTCTGGGCTGCGAGCACAAATTGCCAGCTCATGTCCAGCTTTTCATCCCCCAGTATACCCAAGTCCTTCTCGGCAGGTCTGCTCTCCATCCTGTCATCCCCCAGGCTGTATTGATATCAGGGATTGCCCCGACCCAGGTGCAGGACCCTTCACTTGGCCTTGTTGAACCTCATGCTGTTCATACGGGCCCACTTCTTGAGCCTTTCCCAGTCCCTCTGGATGACATCCTGTTCCCTGGGAGTGTCAATCGCAATACTCAGCGTGGTGTCATCAGCACCAATCTCCATCTGGACGTGAGGCCGTTGACCACTACTGGATGGGACCATCCAACCAGTTCCTCATCCACCAAACAATCCACCCTTCAAATCCATGTCTCTCCAGTTTCACAGAATCACAGAGTGGTCAGGGTTGGAAGGGACTTCTGGAGATCAGCTAGTCCAAGCCCCCTCCCAGAGCAGGGTCACCTACAGCAGGTTGCACAGGATGGCAACCAGGCGAGTTTGGAATGTCTCCAGAGTGGGAGATTCCCCCACCTCTCTGGGCAGCCTGTGCCAGTGCTCTGCCACCCTCAAAGGAAAGAAGTTACTCCTCATGTTAAGATGGAACTTCCTACATTCAAGTTTGTGCCTGTTCCCTATAGTCCTATCACTGGGCACCACTGACAAAAGACTGTTCCCATCCCCCTGGCACACTCCCTTTAAGTATATATAAGCATAGATAGGGTCCCCCCTCAGTCTCCTTTTCTCCAGACTAAAAAGTCCCAAGTCCCTCAGCCTTTCCTCATAAGACAGATGTTCCAATCCCCTCATCATCTTCGTAGCCCTTTTCTGGACCCTCTCCAGCAGTTCCCTGTCCTTCTTGAACTGGGAGCCCAGATCTGGACACAGTACTCCAGATGAGGTCTCACCAGGGCAGAGTAGAGGGGGAGGATGGCCTCCCTCGACCTGCTGGCCACACTCTGCTTGATGCACCCCAGCATGCCATTGGCCTTCTCGGCCACCAAGGCACATTGCTGGCTCATCGTCATCCTGTTGTCCACTGGGACATGCTGCTGCATGTTCCCCCAAGATCTTCCTTTCTTCCAGCTGGACAAGCCCAGCTTTTTCAGCTTCTTCTCACAGCACAAGTGCTCCAACCCTGACAACCTTGGTGGCCCTCCACTGAACGGGCTCCAGTTTACCAGTGTCTCTCAGGCATTGCAGGTGGTCAGAACCTGGGGGAGTGTTCTGGATCTGTTCTCAAATGTTCTGAGCCCAGGGCGGTAATCACTCCCACTGGCTGTGCTCCTGTTCCTACCACCCAGGATGCTTTTGGCCTTTGCTGACGGCTCCATATTTTGCCTAATGAAACCAAAGGACCACCAGAGCCTTTCCTGCAGTGCTGATACCAACCTATGCAGTCCCTGCCCTCTGTCACTTCAGGCCCTTAGTCAACCTCAGCGAAAGAACTTTAGATCTGTCCTTGTTGGATAACATGATGTTACTGTTGGCCTGTCCTTCAAGCCTGTCTAGGTCCCTTGGGATGGCAACCCTGCCCTCTAATATAGTGTCTGCTCTCCTCAATGAGGTGTCAGCTACTAATGTTATGAAAAAAGCATTTTCTCATCTCCTTTGGGTAATTAAAAGCCCTTGAAACATGGTGGAACCCGACTAGATACATCCGTATGGGCAGAACACTATGCATTCACCATGTTCTTCCAGGCCCGAGTACTCATCTCAGTTATTACCCATCTACTTATCCACCCAATCAGACCACAATGTCCTAACTGGACACAAGAATACTGTGGGGAATGAGGCTGATAGCATAGTGTTCGGCGCAGAGTCTAGTTGGAGGCCTGTAAGTAGCAGTGCTCCCCAGGGGTCAGTACTGGCCAGTCTTGTTCAACATGTTAATCAACGTCCTGGATGAGGGCACAGAGTGTACCCTCAGCAAGTTTGATGACATCTGTTGGAAGGGTAACACAGCAGGGCATAGGCAGTCCAGGAGGTTCTTGAATTGTATTGACGACAACTTTTTTCTCCCAGTGGTAGAGGAGCAAAGAAGGAGAGGATCTCTGCTGGACCTTGTCCTTACAACAAGGAAGGGTTGGTAGGCATTGTCTCAAGCTCAAGGGCAGCCTGGGCTGCCATAACCATGAAATGATCGAATTTGAGATCCTCAAGGCAGCGAGGAAGGTGCGCAGCAAGCTGACCACCCTGGGCTTTAGCAGAGCTGACTGTGTCTTCTTGAAGAATCTGCTTGGTATAGTGCCAAGATTGGATGAAGCACTGGAGGGAAGAAGGGCCCAAGTAAGCCAGTTAATATTCAAGGTTCACCTCCTCCAAGCTCAGGAGTCATGCATCCCTACAAAGAAGAAGGCAGGCAGAAAAGCCAGGAGGCCTGCATGGATGAACAAAGAGCTCCTGGACATGCTCACAAGTGAAAAGGAGGCCTATAGGGGGTGGAAACAGGGGCGGGAAGCCTGGGAGGAATACAGAGAAATTGTTCAAGCAGCCAGCGTTTGGGTTAGGCAAGCTAATGCCCAGATTGAACTAAATCTGGCCAGGAGCATCAAGACAAACAAAAAATCCTTCTTTAAGTATGTCAGCGAGAAAAGAAAGACTAGGGAAGATGTGGGCCCTCTCCGGAAGGAAATGCAAGAACTGGTCACCTGGGACAGAGACAAAGCTGAGGTCCTCAGTGACTTACTTGCCTCAGTCTTCACTGGCAAAGACTGCAGCCACACTACCCATGATACATAAGGCAAAGGCAAGGAGCTGGAAAATGAAGAACTGCCCACTGTAGGTGAAGATCAAGTACAAGACCACCTGAGGAACCTGAAGGTGCACAAGTCCACGGGACCTGATCAGACACATCCGCGGGTCTTGAGGGAACTGGCAGATGAAGTTGCTAAGCCACTGTCCCTCATATTTGAGAAGTCGTGGCAGTCTGGTGAGGTTCCCGCTGACTGGAAAATTTGGAAGAATAACCCCTGTTTTCAAAGAGGAAAGAAATGAAACCCCAGGGAACTACAGGCCAGTCAGTCTCACCTCTGTGCCTGGCAAGATCATGGAGCAGATCCTCCTGGAAACTCTGCTGAGGCAGATGGAAAATAAGGAGGTGATTGGTAGCAACTAAGATGGCTTCAGCCAGGGCAAGTCATGCCTGACAAATTTGGAGGCCTTCTACGAAAGGCCTTGCAGCGGCAGTGGACAAGGGAAGAGCAACTGATGTCATCTACCTGGACTTATGCAAAGTGTTTGACACTGTTCCACACAATATCCTGGTCTCTAAATTGGAGACACATGGATTCGACAGATGGACCACTCAGTAGATAAAGAATTGGCTGGACAGTCGCACTCAAAGTGTTGTGGTCAATTGCTCCGTGTCCAAATGGAGAGCAGTGATGAGTGGCATTCCTCAAGTGCTGTACAACATCTTTGTCAGCGACACGGAGAGGGAGATCGAGTGCACCCTCAGCAAGTTTGCTGATGAAACCAAGCTGTTTGGCGAGGTTGACATGCTGGAGGGGAGGGATGCCATCCAGAGGGACCTGGACAGGCTGGAGAGGTGGGCCCAAGCCAACCTCATGCAGTTCCACGAGGCCGGTGCAAGGTCCTACATCTGGGTTGGGGCAATCCCAAGCACAAATACAGGCTCGGCGGGGAATGGCTGGAGAGCAGCCCTGAGGAGAAGGACCTGGGTGTGCTGATTGACGAGAAGCTCAACATGAGCCAGCAGTGTGAGACTGCAGCCCAGAAGGCCAACCAGATCCTGGTGTCCATAAAAAGCAGCATGGCCAGCAGGTCAAGGGAGGTGATTCTGCCCCTCTACTCTGCTTTCGTGAGACCAAGCCTGCAATATTGCATCCAGCTCTGATACCCTCAACATAAGAAGAACATGGATGTGTTAGGGCAGGTTCAGAGGAGGCCCTGAAGATGATCAACGGTCTGGAGCAGCTCTCCTATGAGGACAGGCTAAGAGAGTTGGGGTTGTTCAGCCTGGAGAAGAGAAGGCTCCGGGGAGACCTTATAGCCCCTTCCAGTACCTAAAGGGTGCCTACAGGGGAGCTGAGGAAGGACTTTATACTAGGGCATGTAGTGATAGGATGAGGGGCAATGGCTTTTAACTGGAAGTGGGTGGATTTAGATTAAATATTAGGAAGAAATTTTTGACTTTAAGGGTGGTAAGGCACTGGTGGAGGTTGCCCAGAGAAGTTGTTGAGGTCCCATCCCTGGAGGTGTTTAAGGCCAGGCTGGATGGGGCTTTGAGCAAATTGGTCTAGTGGGAGGTGTCCCTGCCTATGGCAGGGGGGTTGAAACTTGATGATCTTCAAGGCCCCTTCCAACCTAAAGCATTCTGTAAACCAAGAAGTGCTTTTTTAAGTACATTAATAGCAAGAGGAGGTCTAAAGAAAACGCTGGACCGATAGTTGTTGAAGGTGGTCAACTGACTGATAGGGATGAAGAAAAAGCAGCAGTGTGCAATGCTTTTTTTTGCCTCACTCGTTAATCACGCATCTAGAGCTTGGGCTGCCCGGTCCCCTGAATCGGAGGACCACGAGTGTGGAAACAAAGACTTTCCATTTGTGGGACGGAAATTGTCAGAGAACAGCTGTATCAGCTGAATGTTCACAAGTCCATGGGGCCTGATGGGGTTCATCCCAGGGTATTGAAGGAGCTGCTGGATGTGCTGGCAAGACCTCCCACAAATTCTCTGGGCAACCTGTTCCAGTGCCTTACCACTCTCAAAGTGAAAAATTTCTCCCTAAAAACTAATCTAAATCTTCCTTCTTCCAGTATGAAGCCATTCCCCCTCATCCTATCATGTCCTGCCTAATTAATAAATCAGAGCAGATACACTGGACCTCAGCCAAGCACCAGAACCACGCTCAGATGTGTAACAAAGAAAGGCAGTACCAAGTGCCCAAGGTCCCATGCAAGGAAAAAGTTTTCTTCAGAGCATGCAGGGGTGGATGGCAGATGGCAATGGAAAGATGAAATGAGGTGACCCAAAGGAGAGCAAACCCTCAGGACCAGAGAGACGCAGGGCTGGACTGTGCAGCCGTGGCAGGAGAGGGCGTTGCTCTCTGGGATGTCTCTGCAGCCCTGCAGAGCCTGTGGTGCAGGGGAAGCTGATCTCCAGGAAGGACACGGTGCTTTGGAAAATGTCCTCAGCGATGGGCATCCCGTGATCCAAGAACACTGGGAAAATCATTGCTCTATTCCTTGATTGCATCAAAAAGGGGTGACTAAAGGCTGTTGGAGGAGCAGTGCCGACATCTGCTGGATGGAGATGGGACAGGACTTGCCTCACTGCAGCTGCATGAACAAAGGTACTGAACGTCCCAGAGGTTCTCTTGGGGTGTGTTACACGGCTGCTCTGAATGGTGGTCGTCATCCTGCAGGTATTGTGCTGTCCCTGCTGGCTGCATGCGGCTGTGCAGGAGAGCCCTGGCACCTCCCGTAGTGCCACAGGGTGTAGGTCACCTTCCAATGGAGCAGCTGCCCTGAATGAGGTTGGGCACTGTAGGGGTGTCTGTGAGAAACGGGCCATGGGTGCCAAAGGAGATGAGGTAAAGACAGCTGGTGGAGGAGGGAGAGTGTCACCACCATGCCCCACCAGCCTCAAAATGATGACTCCAGACACTGCCCTGTCCCTCTTAATATTTCCATCAGTTACGAGCACGTGTCTTAGACCACCTCTGGCACCTCATGTGTCACCTGTGCTTTGCATGGGTACAGGAGGTACAGGAGACTCCTGCCTTTCACTGCCTGGGTGTGCTGTCTCCTAGTGGGGCAAGACGAGGGGATTCTTGGACATAACTCTGTCTCCGAAAGGGAAATGGCACTGCAGGGAAGAAGTTTCTCTGCTCAGCAGAGGGAGAAAAGATCAGTGATGACTTCAGCTTGTTTCCCAGGTGGTTCCCCTGGAGCCCCAGGGACATCTCTGAGGGAGCCCAGAGGGGACAGAGGCAGTGCCACCGTGGGCTGGTCCTCTGCTTCTGAGCTGGGCCGGGCTGCTGGGCCGGAGGGAGCTTCTGGCAAGCGGGCAGCGCTGCAGAGAGACAGCTCTGCCCAGAAGCAGGACTGAGGGCAGTGCCTGCAGGCAGCGAGGGAAGAGAAGAGAAGAGAAGAGAAGAGAAGAGAAGAGAAGAGAAGAGAAGAGAAGAGAAGAGAAGAGAAGAGAAGAGAAGAGAAGAGAAGAGAAGAGAAGAGAAGAGAAGAGAAGAGAAGAGAAGAGAAGAGAAGAGAAGAGGTAAAGGCAGTCTGGGGTGGGAGGACAGGAGAGAGCTCACCGGGGGACAAACCTTCGCAGCCTTTCACATGGTAAGTCTCTGGCTGTGGGGCAATGCAGATGAGTTCCTGGCAGTGTCTCCTAGAGCTGGCACATGCCATGGCTGATAGGAGCTGTCAGGACGGCTCTCCTGGCTTGTTTGGTGTGGAGCAGAAGGATGTGCTTCAGAGCATGGATGTCCTGCTGCACCTTCAGAGAGACAATGACGGACAGCTGTCTTCTCCCAGGGATGGCTCCGGGGTTTGCAGATCGGTGTGCAGGCAGGGGTGGGCAGGGCTGTCCTTGCCAGCAGGGTTCCTGCACCCCGGGGGCTGTGTGCTGGGGCAGGGACTCTGCCAGGGTCAGCTCTGCGCCTGCCTCGCGAGCTCCCACGGCGTTGTAGGGAGAAGCTGTGGGAGGAAGGAGTGACCCCAGCATGGTAGGGTAGGGATGAGCAGGTCAGGGCATGGTGCTTCTGCTCTCAAGAGAGTGCAGCAGCACAGGTGAGCTCTACCTCATGATTTTTTTCAGAGGACCTCTTCAGCAGCACACCAACTCAGCAGCATCTTCCTGTTAGCAGCCACATCAGGTTCGCTGTGAACTGGTCTTTAGCCCCCACACACTCAGATATGCCCCTGGGCAGTGCCCCGTCCCTGGAGGTGTTGGCAGGCAGAGGTGGGCGCACAGCAGTGGGATGGGGTTTGTGAGCCCTGAGCAGGAGTTGAGCCGGGGACAGGGGGACAGCTGCCAGCAGCAGAGACACGGGCAGGGAGTGAGAGGGAGCTGCTGCCTGAAACACTGGTGAGGGGGATGTGGGCCCATCTGTGCTGTCCCTGAAGCACAGACACCTTCCCCTGGGCAGCTCCTGCCTGGTCTCCATTCCCAGCCAGGGCACATCTCTGCTCTCCAGCCCACGGGGTCTCGGGCACGCATTGACCCTGCAGCAGCCAGAGCCCAGCAAAGGACGAACCCCGGATTGCCGTCTGCCTAGCATGTCCCTCCTCCCTTGTCAGGAGTGTTGTGGCATTTCACTGCCGTCCCCTCCTGCCTGAGCTGCCCTTGTTCTCACCGTTGGATAAACTGAGGATAAACTGAGTCAGTGCGGGGGGTGGGGGTTGCGGGTGGCAGATTCAGCTCCTGTTCAGATGCCAACCCTTTGGGTCCTGCTCTGCAGTCGTGTCTGTGGGAGCAATGTGCCCAGGACTCCTCCAGGCAACTTCAGGACATTAACTATTTCCCTGAGGAGTCCTGTGGGGCTGCAGGGTGCTCTCCAGAAGGGCACAGCTCTCCCATAGTATCTCCGTTCTCCCTCGGATCCACATGGAGAAGACATCTCGGTGCTCAGGCCATGGAAATGCTGCTGGGCAGCTGTACGTGGGCAGCTGCAATGATCCCTCCTGGTCCCAGTCTGGGAGGGGAGAGATGAGAAAAGGCAATGAGCCTGTATATCTCCCCTTTGAACCTGCATTCCTCTCTTCTCCGCAGTGTCCTGCTTCTTTTGATCGCAACACCTGAGAGGGATCCTCCTCCAGCTGCAAGCTGCCAGCACAGGGCAGCGGAGAAGAGGACTGATGGGCAGAGCTGCTCTCCTCTCTCTGCACTAAGGGACTCTCCCTTTGCCTCTCAGGACCCACAAGACTTCACCTGGAGTGCATTAGAAATGTCAGGGATTTCGGCCATCCCAAACCGCTCCAAAATGTGGCAGGTACAACCAGAACAAAACAGAGAAAACAAAATCCCCTCTCCTCTGCTGTGCAGTTGGGCAAATTGCCGACAACAACACTGAAAAGCTCTTTGATATAACACGATTACATTTAATTGGAGACAGCCCTTCTGTCCTAGTTCCCTCTTGCTGCACAGCAAGGAGGACTCCTCGGGAGCCCATTGTGAAGTCCCTGCTCCCAGTGGCAGCCTCAGCCAGCAAAAGCCGGAGCTCAAGTGAGGGAGCTGCAGAGAGGTGCTCCTGAAAAGAGGGTCTGAATGTGGGGCTGCAAAGACGTATGCAATCCATTTTGCCAGGAGAAGTCTGCTCTGACTCAGTACTGTCTTTTCCTCCTTAACAGATAGTCACAGATAAGAATAAGAGATACCCAGAGGCAGGAAATGTCCAACAGCAGCTCCATCACCCACTTCTTCCTCCTGGCATTCGCAGACACACGGGAGCTGCAGCTCTTGACCTTCGGGCTCTTCCTGGGCATCTACCTGGCTGCCCTCCTGGGAAACGGCCTCATCATCACCGCTATCGCCTGCGACCACCGCCTCCACACCCCCATGTACTTCTTCCTTCTCAACCTCTCTGTTCTGGACCTGGGCTGCATCTCCACCACTCTCCCCAAAGCCATGGCCAATTCCCTCTGGAACACCAGGGCCATCTCCTATGCAGAATGTGCTGTCCAGCTCTTTTTCTTTCTCATTTTTATTTCAGCTGAGTATTCTCTCCTCACCGTCATGGCCTATGACCGCTACATTGCCATCTGCCAACCCCTGCACTATGGGATCCTCCTGGGCAGCAGAGTTTGTGTCCACATGGCAGCAGCTGCCTGGGCCAGTGGGTTCCTCAATTCTCTCCTGCACACGGCCAATACATTTTCACTCCCCCTCTGCCAGGGCAATGCCCTGCACCAGTTCTTCTGTGAAGTCCCCCACATCCTCAGGCTCTCTTGCTCAGACTCGTACCTCAGGGAAGTTGGGCTAATTGTGGTTAGTGCCTGTCTCTTCTTTGCATGTTTTGTTTTTATTGTGATGTCCTACGTGCACATATTGAGGGCTGTGCTGAGGATCCCCTCTGAGCAGGGACGGCACAAAGCCTTTTCCACGTGCCTCCCTCATCTGATGGTTGTCTCCCTCTTTATCAGCACTGGCATGTTTGCCTACATGAAGCCCCCCTCCATCTCCTCATCATCCCTGGACCTGGTGGTGGCAGTGCTGTACTCGGTGGTGCCCCCAGCAGTGAACCCCCTCATCTACAGCATGAGGAACCAGGAGCTCAAAGAAGCATTGAAGAAAGGGATTCAATGGGTTCACCTTCAGCAGCAGTAAGCTGCCCATGTCTCCTCACAGGCTGTCCCTACTGTGCTGGATAATAGTGAGGCCTTCGGTAAATGTGTCATCACAGCATCAGAACTGCCTTCCTGAGGAGCATCTCTGTAATAACAGGGCAGCTCTCTCTGTTGCAGGAAAATTGACATAAACTAGGAAAACGAAATATAAAATGTCATTGTAATTGAAGCAACCAAGGACACCTGCTGCTTTTCAAGTCCCCTGTACTGCCCCAAGCCTATTTAATAATTTTCCTAATATGAAAATAGAGAAAGAGTAACTAGACATGATTTATCTATGACTCAGTTAAGGAACTACCACCAGACAATGTAGCATTGTTGAGAAGCAGGGGATTCCTGTCAAGAGAGTGATGAACTGTAGGGCGGGTCAGCGAACCAAGAAAACCTCTTGGAACTGCCAAGATCAGAGAAGTGGTAAAAGGTAATTCTGCCAGGGGGAGATCACGACCACTGACTCACTGACCACCTACCCAAATGATACTACCTACTCAAAAGAGAACAATGGAAGAAGAAGACAGAGTCTGTGCACTAATTTACATGGGAAACAAAGAAATCTCAACCAATCCTTGAAGAGAATAACAATGAGTAACTATGAGTATATATATGAATTGTTTGAATATGTAAATATCAATGCATAGAAGTGGAGTCTTTTGAAGCTAAGTTGTGCTCCCGTTTTGGGCTGAGCACCCCATTTCCGCGCATTAATGGAATAAACTTGGAAATACCTCTGCTCTGTGTGTTATTGGCTTGCACACCGTGTAACAAACCCAGATTTGGGATAACAGGAGGGTTTCATACTGAAGTGAAATAGATCTAGTTTTGACTTTGAGGCAGCAGCAGAAGGAGGATGTGCAGTTCCGTGTGGTGACATGAAGCTAAATAGAGGATTCAAATGAGTCTATGGGCTGAGACATCTTTGGCATCTGAGGAGCATTAGGAGGGCTTTGGAAGAAGCCGCACAGGTTATGGGGAACTCACAGCCATTAGGAAAACCTCAGAAAATGACAGCCTTGTGTTTGAAGAAATAGTGAAGACAGAGTCATCAGTAGAGCTTGGGACAGCATAGGGTCAGAGTGGGGTGGGGAAGCAGGGGTGGTGGTTGACATCTGCAGGGAAACAGCCACAGGCATAGGGAAGTGTCGAACAGCCTGTGGGGGGTATGGTCCCTTTGTTGGGGCTGGGACCCCTCAACAGAACTGAAATCCTTGTCCTTTTGACTATGGTTGTGGTCTCTTCCACTGAGGCCCCTGAGAGCACTCCAGTTACTTACATCAACGGGGCCTTCTTGCCTCCACCCCACCCTCCAGAGGGCTTGAGAGGTGTCTTGCCCTTGGCATCACACACCCCTTCATCTCACTGCTCCCAGGAAGAGCCCTGAGCTTCCTGTGTGGGAAAGGATCCCCATTCCCAGGGTGTGGGGGTCAGTGCTTGGACATCCCGCTTGATGAGACAGTTCAAGGGCTTTCACAACCACTTCCATGTTTGATTTTCAACCTGTAAGCAGTGCCTCTGACTTCCTGCTTCACCAGCCTCCAGGGACAGTCCCTTTTCTGGTCATTCTCTCCAAGGTCTTTTCAGGGGTGGCCCTCAGTGCAGCCCACTGACATGCTCAGAAACTTGAAGCTTTGTTGCTGCCTTTTACTTCTCAAGAGGCCAGTTCATTAACATGCAAAATGCCCTAACAAGCCAAGGCTCTGAGCATAACTTTCTTCACTTTACAATTCTTATTCGAGAGATTTCAGAAGTGAAATGATTTTAAAAATGAAAGAAAAGAAAAGAAAAAAAGATTCCTTTTTCTTCCACTTGTCTTTGTTTATCTGCTTACGCATTAAGTGATATCAGCAATTTCCAAATGATATTGAAACTGGACCTCTCCAAATGGAGGGTGAATGTGTAGGTATTGAGGTTTGGGCTGGACTGGCCACTCAGGCAGAACGGCAGATGCTCTCCCCTACCGAGGAGAGGCAGGAGAGAGAGAAAGGGACTTACGAGTTTAGAAGGACCTAAACTATGTTAATGAAATATTAATAATAAAATAAAAAGTCCATAATGAAATATATACAAAACCATATCAAGCTCCCAGAATGATGATCACGTCACTGGCTGGCGCTGGGGCAGTCCCAGACTGGACTCAGTGCTGGATGGGAACTGGATTCCAGATGAGGATTCAAGATCAGGATCAAAGGCAGACGAACAGACAGAGTCCTCCTCAGACGTTGGCCATTGAAGAAAGAGAGCTGACCCTTTGATCCCTCAGCTTTTATACTGAGCATGAGGCAGATGGGATGGAATACCCCGTTGGTCACCTGTCCTGTCCACTCCTCCCCGCAGGTGGGACCCCACTATGCTTTTCCACTTCCAACCGTCCAAGGGGGAAATCACAAAGTTGGTTGGCCTTGGGTGTTATAGCAATAAGTATAAGCAAGAGCCTCTCTGCACACCGTGCCTGGGCATCCGCTGTAAACATAGGTCTGATCACTCTGAGAGAGTGCACACTGTCTGCAAAATATACTGTTAATTTCAGTAGTTAGAAGAAGCCCGGCTAAGAAGCGAAGTTACTGAACAAAATTGGTTCTGTTTTACCTCACACCAGGACAGGTGTGTATTGTTTCTCTCAAACAGGTTTATTAGGAAAGCGTTTTTCTTCAATTGCCAAAACGCTGGTCGGTACAGGTTGGGAGTCCGCACTATTTACCAGCTGGGATATTTGGTTGAGCACTCTATGAAATGATTATCAGTGGGTGTCTGCACTGCAGGGGATGGCAGGGAGGGTGCCCAAGTCCCCTCTCCCAAGGTCTTTGTGGAAGCAGGTCCCTCCGACTCCCTGCCCACGTCTGGGCTGCCTGGAGCTGTCCCTGCCGGGAGCTGTTTCTCTGTCCCAACATCTCCTCCCTGCCAGTGCTCACTGACCCCATCCCTCCCGCTGTGTGCTCAGCTCTACCCTGCAGATCCCTCCTGGCAGCAGGGCACTGCCCAGGGACATCTCTACATGCCAAGGGGATAAGAAGAGGCTCAGACAAATGCTAACAAGAACTGGGGTCTCCGTACCTACTCCAGAGTGGAGACAAAAAATTTCCCATCTCCCACTGTCAGGGATGTCACAGTCAGGGGTGAGAAGGTAGAGTTGAGGCTCCTGAAAGAAGGGAACAAGGCCAAGAGCAGGAGTTCAGGAGAGCAGGCTTTGGCCTTCTGAGGGACCTGATCAGAAGAATCCCATGGGATAGGGCCCTGCAGAGAAGAGGGGAGCAGAGAGCTCTTTGCTAGTCAAGGATGGACTCTTGCAGCTCCAGAACAGTCCACCCCATCATATAGGAAGTCTGTCAAAGCTGGCAGGAGCCTGGCATGGGTGAGAAAGGAGGTCCTGACTAAAATGAAGCACGAAGGGGCAGCCCAGAGAAGGTGGACGCTGACTGGCTTCTGGCCTCAATGATTCTTTGACTCTGTGCTGGAGAGAGCCATTTGTGTGAGCATGTGCTTGTCTGTGCCTGGGGGGATCAGGGGGACGAGGGGATCCCGGGGACAGGTTCTGGATAGATGGAAGGTGTCAGACCAGCTCTTGGAAGGATCCGTTTTTGCTGTGTGTCTATATGGGTAGATATCTTACACTAACATAATACAGCACACAAAGAGCCCACCCTTGTTTCCCTCTCTCCACTGACTGTGGTTTTGATTGCCCTAGAAACCTCTTTGTGTACCACAAGTCCTCCAGTGATGATAATGCATTTGGGGAGGGGGGAGGGAGGCTGGGTGAGTAGAGGGACGAGGCTGGCTCTGACAGGGGCCATGAAGCAGCTGCCCGGAGGTGACAGCAAGGACATGACAAGGAAGAAACTTATCTCTGTTGACGTCATTGTTTTTAGGAAGGCAAAGCTCCCCTTGAGCCAGTGGTTGCAAGGAAGGTCAAGAGCAGAAAGAAGGTTTAGGGGGACCTCCTTGCAGCCTGTCAGAACCTAGGAGGAGGTCATAAAAATGCGGAGATAGGCTCTCCACCACGGTGCATATTAGGAGGATGAAAGACAAGTGTTGGGTGAAACAGGGGATGTTCAACCTGGAGATAAGGAGATTTTCCGCCAGTGTCAGGGCTTGTCCTGAGCCGGGTGGCCATGAGCCCTGCCTGCCCTTCTGTCTGCCATGGTTGGTCAGGTTGCTGTAACAGAGGTGCCCCCAGGATCAGAACCCAGGTGGGCCTCTTCCACCTGCCTCACCCCCTCCCCTCCCCAAGGACGGAGTCCCTCTTGGGTGGGGTCTCTGATGCGCTGAATGATCTCAGCATGCCTGCTGGCCAGCATGTCTCCTGAGGGCCAACCAGGCTGCTGCTGTGGAAGTGCCCTCAGAATCATCACCATGCCAGCCATCTCCCTTTGGCCTGCTGCTCCCCTTTCCCTCTGACCCTATCTTGGCTCTACTGGGTAGAGCGGTTTTGTGATAAACCTCTTGTCCCCAAACTGCTGGGGCCAACTGCTGGACAGTCATGCTCCTACAACAGTAGTGGCCCCGCAATCAAGATCAGAACTTGTCTCACCTTTGCCTATCTCTCCCCATCTACACTATTGACTCCTCATCTCTGCTAGACCCCAACTTCAACGTCTAAACCCTGTTACTGGCTTTTCCCTCTCCTCTGCCCCACGGGTTGCCAGAGACAGGGTGGCACATCTTACGTTTAAGCTTTGCAGTGCTCATGCATAATTCTTGTGATAAAGTGAGTGCTGAGATCAGACTCTATGGTGTGGAGCAGTTAAAAGAGCAGATTGACAGTGGTGGCCATCATGTTGGTTTTGCAAGGGGGGGCTTCTGTCTATATACTAAAAGGATCTCCTACTACCAAGATGTGTTTGGTGTTTCAAGCTGTCACTTACAGAGGTCCCACAAAATTGATCTGCAGTTGTGCCCGTGGACTTCCAATATGTTGGTGCTGGAGTTGGGCTTTTGATCCAGGGTTGTCTGCATGGGTCATGGCACAAGAAAGGCAGTTCCTACACCAGAGATATACATCCTTCTTCAAGTTAGGCCCCCACCCGCTGCTCAGAGTGTTTGTCTGAGCTCACGCATGAACTTCGATAAACTCTCCTTGAATATTCTGAGGCAAAATCCAATGCCTATTGCCTTCTGCATCTACAGCATAATAAATATTGCTTTCCCTTACTGTGCAGGCTGACCTGATGGGTCTTTTCACATTAATCCCTTTCATTGCCTTGGTTGGAAGATGACATTTTCCCACCTTGGGTCAAGATTGGTTGTGACTTCTGTTCGTGATGATATGTTACTCTGCTGGAAGCTGAGCTGCTGTTCCAGCTTTCTGTAGCTCATTTTCTAAAACCTTTAGTTCTGTTTCTAAATCTTGTGCTTGTCCAACTTCTAAGTCCAGCTGTTTGATTTGTAACCAGGGTCTATGTCTGTTTACCTTGAGATCTTCCTCTCAAATTTTGATTAAGATGATTGTCTTTATTTTGGGAAATTCCTCCTCCTTCAATTTACAGATGGGTTTTTTTGCACATTCTTTACCTTCTCATCCATTTCTCTCAGGAGATCCTGTGAATCATACATGGCACACCACAGGGTTCCAATGGCACCGGCTTCCTTTTTCACTTTGCAATGACTAACGTAAACTTGACAGGTTGGAGAAGTGGGATCTGCTACTTTAAGACAGTGGGATCTCCTAGGGCATTGCCCTGGTTCAATCACCTGCTTATTGAGTTTGTAACATCCTTTTCCTCCTTAACGCATATTTTAGCTCAAGCTGCGTGGTCTGTTTTATGCTGTGCACTTCCCATACAGCCTTTACACACGCAAACACTAACAGGAATTTTGCTGCTCCAAGCGACTCAGTAGAAGAGTTTTAAATGTGTTTTCCGTAAGCTCCAATTCCAGATTAACTTTCCTTCAGAGGTCCATTGGTTCTGAGCATCCAGAAAGCCACACCAAAGATGCATTGTGGGTCATTTCAGTCACCACCATCACCCACAAACCTTCCACTTTGACTGCAGGGCTTGCCTCTCCATTTACAGACCACGCAATGAAGTTGGGATGAGGCTGTTTGTTAGGAGAGCTTCCCAGACAAGATGCTGCTTGAGCCCAGCCAAGGGTGTGTCGGGGACAATTCCTCGAGGCAGCCAACCAAATATTAAATGAGCACAGAGCTACTTGTGGCTGGAATTCTGTGTGCAGGAGCAAGGACTGCCTTCAGTCCAACAGTGCAGTTCCTTCACTCTTGTCGTGGTTTGGGCCGGCCTGGCCACTGCGACAAACGACAGATGCTCTCCCTCACCTCTCTTTCCAAGGAGAGGAAGGAGAGAGAGAAAGGACTTGTCAGTTTAGATAAGTTAGTCGGTTTTGGGTCACCTGTCCTGTCTGCTCCTATCCAAAGGTGCATCCCCTCTACACTTTTCGGCTTCCGACCCTCCAACGGGGCATATAACAAAGTGAGCTGCCCTTGGTTGTTATAGCAAAAAGTCTAAGCAAGAGCCTCTCTGCATACCATGCCTTGGCATCAATTATAGATAATCAGGTTTTGTCACTCTGAGAGCCAACAGCTTATGGACGATATGCATTAAATTTCAGAGAGTTCAGTTAGTTCGAGGCGGCTTGGCTGCAAAGTCAAATTACTGAACAGAAAAAGGGTTCTATTTGACCTCAAACCAGCACAGGTGGGCTGTTCTTTTGGGAGGGTATTAGGAGAATAAAAGAGAAGCACTCGAGATTTCAGAGAATGGAAAGAGAAGCAAAGGATGCTGTTGGCCTTCTTTGCCCCTGGCTCCTGTTTTGCCTAATGAAACTGAAGGACCAGCAGAGCCTTTCCCGCAAAGCTGCCACCCAGCCACACCGCCCCTGCCCTCTGTCATTGCATGAGGTTAGTGCACCTCAAGGGCAGAACTTCAGAGTTCTCTTTATCGGACATCATGATATTACTTTTGGCCCATCCCTCTGGCCTGTCTATGTACCTCTATGTTCCCTCCCTCAACCTCCATGGCCTTTCAATGATTACGGAGTGTCATTGAACACGCTGGCACATTGGCTTACCCTGTCATCTCCCTCAGCTGCCACCCCTCCTGTCCCATAGACTGGTAAGGATTGTCTTAGTTAAGGTGACTTGGGAACAATCCACTGCTGGTGGCGTTCCTCCAGATTCCTGCCCCGAGTCTCAGAGCTCTGGGAGACCTTGCTGGGGCAGACTGAGGCAAAGAGGATGTAGAGAATCTCCGATATAGCTCCACCCGCTCTCTGAAACTCAGCAGTGGCCACACAGTGGCTTTGTTTCTCCTCAAACTGTTCCTGAAGGTGTAAACACTCATTCTGGTGCCCTTGAATTGCCTTTGGGGGTTAGATTGAATTGCGATCTGGACTATAGCAGAGCTTGGAGGAGGCTGTCCTTGAAGACCAGATGGACTGAGCTCTGCCACCATGTCACAGCTCTGTCTGCCACAGGAACGGCTCCAGCTCCTCCTGTCTGTGCCCCTGGCTGAGATCATTGCTGCACGTTTGGGCGGAAGCCCCCCGAGCTGTGGCACCAGGCAAGCGGTGACTTGCCATAAGGAATCCTGGTACCAAGAGTCCAACACCCAGTGTGTGCTATTAATGGGACAAGAAGAGAGGGCCATCTCTTCTTCTGCTGCGAGAAATAATACTGCTGGAAGTAAATGTCTCTGCGCAGCTGAGGGAGGGAACATCAGAGATTGCATCAGCCTTTTTCACAGTTCCCCTGGAGCCCCAGGGACACCTCCAGGGAGCCCAGAGGGGACAGAGAGAGTGCCACGGTGGGCTGGTCCTCTGCTGCTGAGCTGGGCCAGGGTTCTGGGATGGAGGGAGCTCCTGGCAAGCGGGCAGCGCTGCAGAGAGACAGCTCTGCCCAGGAGCAGGGCTGGGGGCACTGCCTGCAGGCAGAGAGGGGAGACCTGCGAGGCAGAGAGAGCTTAAAGGCAGTTGGGAGTGGGTGGTGCTGAGAGCTCACTGGGGCAGAAATCTTCACCGCCCTCTGTGTGGTAAGTCTCGGGGTGCCGGGCAATGCAGCTCCAGTTCCTGGAGGGATCTCCTCAAGCTGGTCCATCTGAGAGCTGCTGGGCTCTGTCAGGAGGACTCTCTCAGTTTCTGTGCTGTAGAGGAGGAGGATGTGCTCCAGAGCAGGGCTTCCCTGCTGCCCGGTGAGAGGGACAGGGCCCGAGGGCTGCCTTCTGCTGGGGATGGTTGTGGAGGTGTGTGTAGGGGTGTGCAGGCAGGGGTGGGCAGGGCTGTCCTTGCCAGCAGGGTCCCTGCACCCCGGGGCTGTGTGCCGGGGCAGGGACTTTGCCAGGGTCAGCTCTGCGCCTGCCTGGGGAGTTCCCATGGAGCTTCTGTGGGGAGAAGCAGTGGGTGGAAGGAGTGACTGCCAGCAAGGCAGATGCCTTCTGTTGCTGAGATGGACCTGTGTGGGTCAGGGCTGCTCCCGGATCCCCATCACTCCCAGGACATTTGCACAGAGTCCTTTTGAAGAAGGATATCGAGGCACCTTTCCCCTGAAAGAGAACAAGTCTGTGCTGTGGGATTTCTCCTCTCAGCTGCTGGGTGGGCAGTGGGAGGTGGGAGTGGATTTCTCCTTTGTGGAGAAGGCACAGAGACCCCCGTTCTCGATAGCACTTCCCTGAACCCCTCCTGAGCCCCCACACACCCAGAGATGCCCCCGGGCAGCGCTGTGCTGCCAGGAGGGGTCTGCAGGGCAGAGCTGAGCACACAGCGGGTGGGATGGGCTCTGGGGCACTGGCAGGGAGGAGACCCGGGGGCAGAGAAGCAGCTCCAGGCAGGGGCAGCTCCTGGCAGCCCAGACACAGGCAGGGACAGAGAGGGAGCTGCTGCCAGAAGTGCCCAGGCAGGGGGGATCCCGGCACCTCCCGCCATCCCCTGACCTTCAGACAACTTCTCGGCAGGAAGCCTCTGCTCTCCTCTCCCGCCCGCCCCACAGCCACAGGGTCCAGAGCCCGAGATGTCTTCTCAGCAGCTGCACCTCCAGTCCAGGAGAAGTGAGTGTGTCCTACAAGTGATGCACAACATAAAAGCAAGTGCCCTGCAGTGTCTCTGTCTGGAGACACTGTCACTGAGAAGGCTTCACTGCACACCTGTCTGACTCCCTCTCCTCGCTTCCTTTTTTCAGAGCACAGAGGCATTTCTCCTCTTTCCCCACCCCTCTGTTGAAGTCTGCATCTCAGGAATTGGGGAGGGGTTGCGGGTCAGCTTCTCTTCTGCCTCTGACTCTGTGAGTCCTGCCCCAGAGGTGTCCTCATGGAAAGTAGGTATCGAAGCAGTATTTTAGTCGATCAGGGAGTGTGTCATTGAGTTTGTGGGGTTGGGAATGAGCTGGATCATTCCTCATTCAGCTGTGGGAGGGGCATTTCTGTGAGGAATGGCATTGGGATTTCCTCAGAGAAGTCTCTCCCAGTTTATCACTGCCTTTTCCTCCTTGGACAGGTCCCACTGCCCAGAGGCAGCAAATGTCCAACAGCAGCTCCATCACCCACTTCCTTCTCCTGGCATTGGCAGACACACGGGAGCTGCAGCTCTTGACCTTCGGGCTCTTCCTGGGCATCTACCTGGCTGCCCTCCTGGGAAACAGCCTCATCATCACCGCCATCACCTGCGACCACCGCCTCCACACCCCCATGTACTTCTTCCTCCTCAACCTCTCTGTTCTTGACCTAGGCTCCTTGTCGACCACTCTCCCCAAAGCCATGGCCAATTCCCTCTGGAACATCAGGGCCATCTCCTATGTAGGATGTGCTGTCCAGCTCTTTTTCTTTTTCTTTTTTATTTCAGCTGACTGTTTTCTCCTCACCATCATGGCCTATGACCGCTACGTTGCCATCTGCCATCCCCTGCACTACGGGACCCTCCTGGGCAGCAGAGCTTGTGTCCGCATGGCAGCAGCTGCCTGGGGCAGTGGGTTCCTCAATTCTCTCCTGCACACGGCCAATACATTTTCACTCCCCCTCTGCCAGGGCAATGCCCTGCACCAGTTCTTCTGTGAAATCCCCCACATCCTCAAGCTCGCCTGCAAACACTCCTACCTCAGGGAAGTTGGGCTTCTTGTGTTTGGTGTCTGTTTAGCATTGGCGTGTTTTGTTTTAATTGTGGTGTCCTATGTGCAGATCTTGAGGGCTGTGCTGAGGATCCCCTCGGAGCAGGGACGGCACAAAGCCTTTTCCACATGCTTCCCTCACCTGGCCGTGGTCTGCCTCTTTATCAGCACTGGAGTGTTTGCCCACCTGAAGCCCGCCTCCATCTCCTCCCCATCTCTGGACCTGGTTGTGTCATTTCTGTACTCGGTGGTGCCTCCAGCAATGAACCCCTTCATCTACAGCATGAGGAACCAGGAGCTCAAGGATGCCGTACGGAAACAGGCCCAATGGACACTGTTTCGCTGACAATAACCTGCTGCCCCTTCCATGCACATTGCCCAAGGCTTATCTTAGACTGTGAGTCTGCTTTTTTCTCTCGTGATAATCCTGCTTATAGATAATTTTCTGAGTTTATGCTGCTTGTCCTGAGGCTTGATCCTACTGTGTCTGACCCTTGCACAACACAGAGTCAGGTGTGGCCTGACAGATAACAGCTCTTCAATAAAAGGGCATCTCCCAAGTGCCGTGCCTGAAGGATGGGCTGTTCCTCCAAAGTTCCTTCCAAGAACATGTTCAAGGAATCAATATTTTAATGAGTCTCCTCTCCTTGTGTTTTCAATGTTTCTGGAGCTAAACTCATGGTACAATTGGTTTCCACTTCACCAAATATTCTGGATTTAAAAGCGCTCTTCTTAGTAGCCAATAGAAGGGGAGACGATCCATAAGCTCCCATTATCTCCTCAGTCTTCTTCATGTATGACAGGACTGATGGCATATACTGGACGTTCCTGAAATGCATCTTTTAGGCGGGAGGAGAGAGGCGGTATTAGGGACTCAACAGTTGCCCTTGGACTGGAACGGATGGAGACTCCGAAGGTGAAACACCCTCAAAGGTGAAGTCCACTAATATAAAGCACTGAATCAATGTGTCCACGCACAAGGACGCTGCAGTGCCGAGGGAGTCAGCAGGGCCTCATCAGGCACAGGGAGGGGAGACGGTGAAGATGCAGGAGGTGCCTGAGGGAACCCCAGGGCCAGGACTGCTGTGCTGTCCTGGGGCGTGGGGCTGACTGGGGAGAGAAGGGGGCAAATTCAGTCAGGGCTGGGGATCACGCACAACATGAATTCCGGAGAGGCAGAGAGTTACCAGCCTCTTTTTCCTTGTTCCCTTGGCACCAGCACGAGCCCCGGGGCTGATGGGCAGGCTGACCTCCTTGTCTGCCCCCCAGGAGCTGCTGTGCCCTTGGGAGGAGCTGGGGCTGTGCGGTGAGTGCCCAGAGCTCTGCATCAGCCTGCAGCGGACAGTGCTGTGGGGCCAGCCCAGACTGGGCTGCTGGGCTGGGTTGTCCTGGGGAGAGGGCAGGGGAGGTGGGCAGAGCTGTGCAGGGGCTGGTGAGTGCTGGGAAGTGCCTTGGAGAGGACAACGGCAGTGTTAGAGCCCTTTCCAGGGAAGACTGAGGCAAAGAAGTCGTTGAGTACCTCAGCCTTCTCCATGTCCCAGGTGACCAGGTCTCCCAGTTCCTTCCCGAGTGGGCCCACGTGTTCCCTAGTCTTCCTTTTGTCACCCACATACCTATAGAAGGCTTTCTTGTTGCCCCTGATGCCCCTGGGCAGATTCACCTCTACCTGGGCTTTAGCTTTCCTAACCTGATCCCTGGCTGCCCGGACAATTCCTCCCAGGCTACATGTCCTTGCTTCCACCCTCTGTAGGCTTCCTTTGTCTCTTTGAGATTGACCAGGAGCTGCTTGGTCATCCACGCAGGCCTCCTGGTGTCTTTGTCTGACTTCCTATTTGCTGGGATGTATCGCTCCTGAGCTTGGCAGAGGTAGCCCTTGGAGATTAGCCAACTCTCTTGGGCCTCTCTTCCTTCCAGGGATTTGTCCCAATGTAGTCCACCAAGCAGATCCCTGAAGAGGCC
The DNA here is from genome assembly GCF_965231255.1 of Vanellus vanellus. Taxonomy (NCBI): domain Eukaryota; kingdom Metazoa; phylum Chordata; class Aves; order Charadriiformes; family Charadriidae; genus Vanellus; species Vanellus vanellus. The sequence continues at coordinate 647,369 of NW_028128467.1, read as the reverse complement.
GAAGTCTGATCTCCTGAAATCCAGAGTTTACTGTGTGCCTTCCTGGCCACCTTAAAGATCTCAGACTCTGCCACCTCAAGGTCACTGCAGCCAAGGCTGCCCTTGACCTTGACATTCCCTACCGGCCCCTCTTTGTTGGTCAGGACAACGTCCAGCATGGCATCTCTTCTCATTGGCTCCTCTGTCACTTGGAGAAGGATGCGTTCCAGGTACCTCCTGGATTGCCTATGCGCTGCTGTGCTTTCCTTCCAACATATATCAGGGTGGCTGAAGTTCCCTCTGAGGACCAGGGCTTGTGAACATGAGCCTACGCCAATCTGTCTAGAGAGGATCTTATCCACTCGGTCTTCCTGGTCAGGGGCCTGTAGCAGAACCCCCCTGTAACATCACCTCTCTGTGCTCTCCCTTAAGTCCTGACCTATAACCTCTCGGTCAGCTCCTTATCCATCCCCAGGCAGAGCTCCATGCACTCCAGCTGGTCCTTCACATAGAGGGTGACACCCCCTCCTCGTCTCCGCTGCCCTTCCTTCATCAAGAGCCTGTGCCCATCCATTCCAACACTCCAGTCATAGGAGCCATCCCACCAGGTCTCTGCAATGCCGATTAGATCACAGTCTTGCAGGCTAGGAAGCTCCATCTAAACATGAGGAGGACCTTGTTTACTTTGAGGGTGTCAGAGCACTGGCACAGGCTGCCCAGAGAGGTGGTGGAGTCTCTGACTCTGGAGACATTCCAAAACCACCTGGACGCCATCCTGTGCAACCTGCTGTAGCTAAACCTTCTCTGGAAAGGGGGGGTTGGACTAGATGATCTCTAGACATCCCTTCCAACCACTCTTCTTATGTGATTCTGTGACCTGTTGTAGCATGTGCATAGGAGGGGCAAAAAGATGATCAGAGGGCTGGAGCACCTCTTCTGTTAAGACAGACTGAGGGAGTTGGGGTTGTTCAGCCTGGAGAAGGAAGGCTCTGTGGGGACCTTATAGCAGTCTGTCAGTACCTAAACGGGGCCTAGAGGAAAGCTGGAGAGGGACTCTTTATCAGGGAGTGCAGCGATAGGACAAGGAATAATCATTTTACACTGAAAGTGCGTAGATTTAGATTAGGTCTTAGGAAGAAATTCTTCACTCTGAGGTGGTGAGACACTGGAAGAGGCTGCCCAGAGAGGTTGTTGAGGCCCCATCCCTGGAAGTGTTCAAGGCCAGGTTAGACAGGGCTTTGAGCAACCTGATCTAGATGGAGGTGCCCTTGCCCAAGACAGGGCGGGTGGAACTAGTTGATCTTCAAGTCCCTTCCTACTCTGACCATTCCATGAGTCTGTGATTCTCCCCTTAAAGGGATCCCTCCTTCCACTCACAGCTTCTCCCCACAGCAGCGTGGGGAGCTCTGTGGGCAGGCTGAGTGGGGATCCTGGCAGGGGGCAAAGTCCCTGCCCTGGCACACAGGGGGCTCCCTGGAGTGCGCGGACCCTGTTGTGAAGGACAGCCCGGGGCAGCCCTAGCTGCACCCGCAGCTTCCCACCCCTGAAGCCATCCCCAGGAGAAGGCAGCCATCATGACCTTTCCCTCTGACGGTGCAGCAGGGAAGCCCTGCTCTGCAGCATGTCCTCCTTCTCCACCCTAGAGGAGCCAAGACAGACACCGTGACAGCTCCTCTCAGCCATGGCATGTGCCAGCTCTGGAAGACCTGTCCAGGATACTCAGACTACTTTCTTGTCTTATTATTGGGCAGGACATGCAGACAGTGGCTGGCAGGGACCTTCTTTACTCCTGGTGGGGGATAGGGCTCAGCTGAGTCAATGGAGGCATCTCATCCTGCGTTTCTATTGCGAGCACTGGAAGGGGACTCAGTTCCCTCCCATGCCTGTCACAAACCCACAGGCGGTGGCACTCCTCTTGCCTCACTTCAGGCGGGCATTAAATAGGCACCTGCATGTGAGCTCCTTGTCTCAGCTGCCATGGTAATGAATGAAGATGTAGGGTAGGAGCTGGCTGTTCAGATGAAACACCTGGTGACATCTGAGTGCCAGAGGTTGTCCAAGGACAGTGGAAGAGAACTGCACCTGTCCCTATTTACTGTTTCCTTTGCAGCCTATGTGCCATCTACCCAAATGGTGTCCTGTACCACAGGGAGAGCTCACTTTGTCTCTTTTCCGTCAGCTGGGTTGACTAGATCTCCATTGACTACGATGATGGTTTTCATCCCCACGTTGCCTAATCAAATTCCGGGCAGTTCCTCTCTTTGATGTCCCAAAAGAAGCCTGTAGTTTTGCGAGATGCCAAGGCTCTCACACATCGCTACATGTGGTCATCGGGTACCGCACAGGAAAGCCATCCCCGTTCCGACCGAGTGTGGGACAAATACTCCAGACGGCCCTGCAGACAGGTTCGGTGCCTTTGTGCCAGCCACGGATTGCCCCCACCACAGCGTGGCAAGGTGTGTCCCTTCTCCATTCAGTAGATATAAGGCAGTGCAGGAACACGAGGCACATCACACATGGGCCTACGCTCTCAGAATGGTGGGTTTTCTCTCTCCCACGCTTGACTCACCCCCTTGAAGACACAGTCAAGGAACAGACCAACAATTTTCACAGTGGGCTGCTCAGCAGCACCTTGTTGTTCACGGAGCTAGAGTCCACGTCCACTGAATGCCTTCTACAGCATTGACAGCACCCCCGTATCTTGCCAGGGCTGCACTTCCCAGCCCTATTTCTCTCTGTCCTTGGGGACGGCAGGCTTTGCTCACTCTCTTGACATCCAGTCATTTCAGCTTTGGGTTTCCATCCCCTTTGGCATGGCTCTTCTCTGAGGCAAAGCCTTTGCAAACAGGGGGTTTGGAATGCTTGGTCCCAGGTTTCTCTCAGTCAGAGCTTGGCCTGGTGCTACACCTGAGGTGCTACAGCCCTTACGGGCACTGACGCCCTCAGCCAGGACGAGCTCGAGCCTGTGGTTTTTGACACCGATGGAGTAACTGCCAAGGTGTGGTAGAAGAAGTCACAGAGTTTGGGGTGCTGCAATGGATGGGTTCATAGTTTTCAGTACAGACAGGCTGGAAGGATCGGGGGTGGGTTCCCTCAAAGGGAACAAGTTGCTTGGATGTATGGAGCTCCTTCATGGGGCAAGTGACAAATTGGGTGAGCCCTTTTGAGTGGAGGTCAGAGGAAGTGTCAGTAACGGTGCTTTTCTGGTGGGAGATAAGGAAGCCACAGTCAGGGTGGGGCAGTTGGCATAGTCTTTTCTAAGCACCCCAAGAAGTCTCTGGGTGTAGAAGAAGCCTGGTCCTCCATGGGGACTTTAATGACCTGGCATTTTCTGGAAGGGCAACACCACAGGATGCAAACAGTCCAGGCAGTTTTGGGACAGCTTCTTTACACAACTGCCAGATGGGCCAACAAGGGTCATGCAAACCCAGATCTGATACTTGCAAGCAAGAGCTGCTCAGGGATGTGAAGACGGTCTGTTGTGACCCTGAAATGGTGGGGCATGAGCTCCTGAGGAGAGGGAGAAAGGGGAATAGAAGACTGCAGATGCCGGTCGTCAGTGGAGCAGATTTTGGGTTATTTTGGGGAGAGGTAGCCAGTATCCCATGGTCAGCAGCACTGGTGGGCAGGAAAGCTAAGTATACCTGGTCTTCAAGGACAGCATCCTCCAAACACAGCAAGCTTGTCTATCAAAATTTGCTTGAAACATGGAAGAGAATTCAAGAACTCAACATTATTTCAGGAACACTTGAAGAAGAAATAAAGATAATGTCTGGTCACAGCTTATCTCAGTAAGACTAGGTGGAGACAGATGTATACTTCACACCCTCTTTGCCTCATGTTTCAGAAACAAGTTCTTCTCAGCCATTGTGCCTCAAGGCAAGACTCCAGAGGTAAACAGCCAGAGGGAGACAAAGTGTCCTCAGCTGTCTGGTCTCTGTCCAGGACATATGCAAAAAAATATGACAATTGACAGAACAGTATCAAAGTTCTGAAAATGAAGACTTCTGACACACTTATTACACTGAGGTCTTTTCTGCATGTTTCAACTTCTGCCTCACTTCGTCATTCAGGGGCTGATGCCCACACAGAGGTGCCCACTGCCTCCCAGATTCCCAGGCATAGCTGAAGACCCGATGTGGGACTAGGAAGTGTGACCCCGGGCTGATGGGAGCAGTTCTGGAGCCACAGCTGGCGGACAGGCAGGGTAGGGCAAAGCATCTGAGAGGAGACAACTGATTTCTCTCCCTCCGGGAGAAAAGGAAGCCTGGGCAATTGCACCCAAGCTGTCCAGCGCTGGAGGAGGATGGGCAAGGAGTGGGTGTGGATGTTTCAGAGTCTGCCTGAAGATGCTCCTGTAACCCAGACCCCTTGGGGTTATTGCACCTTTGGCCATTCCAAAGAGAGCATGCCGTTCACTTTGTCTCTTTGCTTCCCTCTGTGAATGGAGGGAGCTCGTGACTTCAGCGTGTGCCTCGCTGTGAGCGCATATGAACCAAGAGACTCTGGGGCAGGGAGTGCTTTGGGGGTTCTCGGGATCCGTGCTTGGCACAGAAAAGTGTTTGCCTTTGGTCTAAGGCTGTCCTCTGTGGAGAGTGGACTTCAGAGGAGGAAAGGTGGACTTAATGTACAACAGAGTATTTTATTTTCTATTGAACCATGCCTTCCTTTGGGCTCATTTTTTGGCTACAAAGAAAATTCTGTGTGTGGGTGCAGTTCATTCTCTAAGTGAAACAGGTGGAAACTGGTGCCAAAGGGCTGAAACCTGCAACTCCAGAGTGTAGCAGAGAAAGCTCAGATTTGAGGAAAGGTGGTGTAAGTCCCAGGTGGCTGATGAGAGAAAGGCGGGGTTGGAGGTGGGGACAAAGGCTGCCCACAGAGTGTCTGACATACAGGGTCTTGACTGCCCTACTCAGTCAGACTCTGTTTGGAGAGGTCCAGTTTCAGTGTCATTTGGAAATTGCTGATATCAATAGACAGAGAAATGAACCAGAGAAATAAAAAAAAAAAAAGAAAGAAAAATAAATCCTTTCTTCTCGTCATTTACTAATGAAACCTTTTAACTTCTGAAATCTCTCTAATTAACCACAGCAGAATTGTATAATAAGAAAGTTATGCCCAGAACCATGGCTCGTTATGGCATTTTGCATGTTAATGAGCCCTCTGGTGCCCAGTTCCTGAACTGCAGGTACTGAGGGTGGATTGAAGTGGTCTCTAGAGCAGTGCAAGTCAGCCTCCAAGGTTCTAAGGGCGTCAGCGGTCCCCACTGAGGGTCATCCCTGACTGTCCCTGAAGCAGAAAGCCAGAGGCACTGCTTCCAGTTGGAAATGAATTGTGAAAGTGTCTGTGAAAGCCCTTGCCGTGTCTCATCAAGCAGGATATTCAAGCGCTGACCCCCACACCCTGGCAATGGGGATTCTTTCCTTCAAGGGATGCTCAGGGCTCTTTCTGGGAGCAGTGAGATGAGGGGGTGTGTGTAGGAAACCTCTCGGGCTGTCTGGAGGGTGGGGGAGGAGGCAGCGAAGCAGTGTGTCTGTGAGGAACTGGAGTGCTCTCAGGGGCTCCAGTGGAAGAGTCCGCAGCCATAGTGGAAAGGACAAGGATTTCAGTTCTGCTGGGGGGGTGGGGTGTCGTGCACGCTGACCACAGGCTGTCCTACACTTTCCTCTGCCTGTGCCCGTTTCTCTGCAGATTTCAACCACCACCCCTGCTTCCCCACCTCACTCCCACCCCGTGCTGACCCAAGCTTTACTCATGACTCTCTGTCTTCACTAATTCTTCAAACACAAAGCCATGTTTTTCTGAGCTTTTGCCAATGAGTTCCCCATAACCTGTGCAGCTTCTTCCAAAGCCCTCCTAATACTCCACTGTCACCAGAGATGGAGCCACAAGAGGGAACCCCACCCCTGAGCCTTCCAGCCTGTCTGTACTGAGAACTATGTGCCCATCCATTGCAGCACCACAAACTGTTTCATTTCTTCTACTGCACCTTCACAGTGACTCCATCGCTGTCAATGGCAGAGGGCAGGGGCTGTGTGGCTGAGTAGCAGCTCCACAGGAAAGGCTGTGGTGGTCCTTGGGTTTCATTTGGCAAAACAGGAGCCCTCAGCAAAGACAGCCAACAGCATCCTTTGCTTCTCTTTTCATTCCCTGAAATCACGAGTGCTTCTCTTTTATTCTCCTCATACCCTCCCAAAAGAACAGCCCACCTGTGCTGGTTTGAGGTGAAACAGAACCCCTCTTCTGTTCAGCAACTTTACTTTGCAGCTGAGCCTCTTTGAACTAAGTGAACTCTCTGAAATTAACAGCATTTGTGGTGACACTGTTCAGAGCGATAAAACCTGATTAGTTGTAATGTATGCCGAGGAATGGTCTGCAGAATTCTCTTTCTCATACTTATTGGTATAACCCCCAAGGCCAGCTGACTTGGTTCTTTGCCCCATTGGAGGGTCAGAAGCAGAAGAGCATAGAGGGGTGGCACCTGCGGGAAGGAGCGGACAGGACAGGTGACCCCAAACTGACCATCAGGGTATTCCATCCCATCTGCCTCATGCTCAGTATAAAAGCTGAGGGATCAAAGGGTCACCTCTCTTCCTTCAGTGGTTTGTGTCCCAGGAGGACTCTGGCTGTTTGTCTGCCTTTGATCCCGATCTGCAAATTCCTGAATGCAGATCTGGAATCCGATTCCCATCTGTCTCTGAGTCAAGTATTGGATTTTCCCCATGCCTGCCGGTGACGTGATCATCATCCTGGGAGCTTGATCCAGATTAGTATCTATTTCTTTATATCTTTTTTATTATTTTTTATTAATATTTCCTTCAAGCAGTTGAGTTCCTCCTACATTCACAAGTTTCTTGCTCTCTCTTCTTCCTCTTCTTAGAGAGAGAGAGGTGGGGGAGACAATGGGAGACTGTTTGTCACAGTGGCCAGTCCAGCCATAACTACGACAAGAGAGGAGGAACTGCACTGTTGGACTGATGGCAGTCCTTGCTCCTGCACACAGAATTCCATCCACAAATAACTCTGTGCTCATTTAATATTTGGTTGGCTGCCTCGAGGAATTGTCCCCGACACACCCTTGGCTGGGCTCAAACAGCATTTTGTCTGGGAAGCCGTCTGAAGGAACAGCCTCATCCCAACTTCATTCCGTGGTCTGTAAACTGAGGGACAACCCTGCAGTCAAAGTGGAAGGTTCGTGGGTGATGGTGGTGACTGCAATGACCCGCCATGCAGCTTTTGGTCTGGCTCTCTGGATGCTCCGAACCAATGGAACTCTGAAGGGCAGTAAATCTGGAATTGGAGTTACAGAAAACACAGTAAAAATGATTTTTCTGGTTGAGGCAGCAAAATTTCTGTGAGTGTTTGCCCCTGTGGAGGCAGTATGTGAAGTGCACAGCATCAAATAGATGGTGCAGCTTGAGCGGTGTGAGTAGAATGGTAGAATCATAGACTCATATGATAGTTTAGATTGGAAAGGAAATTAAAGATCACCAAGTCTCAACCTCATTTCCCTGGGCAGGGACATGTCCCACTAGACCAGGTTGCTCTAAGCCCTGTCCAACCTGGCCTTGAATACCTCCGGGGATGGGGCAGCTACAGCTTTCCTGGGCAACCTGCGCCAGGGGCTCACCACACTCATGTGAATGTTTTTTTCCCTAATATCTATTCTAAATCTCCCCTCTTCCAGCTTGAAAACATTCCCCCTCGTCCTGTCCCTAATTTTTTTAAACATACCTTTTACCCTTGTAAAAAGTCCCTCCCCAGCTTTCCTGTAGTCCCCCTTCAGATACTGGAAGGCCACTATAAGGTCTCCCAAAGAGCCTTCTCTTCTCCAGGCTGGATGCTGGTGATGTAGGGCCAGGCGCCTGGCCGGGCATCTGTGCCACCCACCACGTGCGACGTGCCATAGCCGGAACCCATGGGCCAGAGCCTGCAGGTCCCTCTTTCACTAGAAACTCATGACTGCCCTTCTCGATGGCTTGCTGTGGTTCAGGTTGAAGGTCAGCCATCTCCCCTCCCCACAAGGCACTGCATGGACAGCAGGGCCAGGGAACCCTGTGGGGCATGCGTATGCCTGCCTCTGTTTCTGCTTGAGCCCCACAGGTGAGATGGGCCAGCATCCTGGGTGCTGGCAAGGGTCTCAGGCTCCCATGTGGGGTTTGAGAAGCTGTGGAGTGGCCACAGGGGACAAGCAGGCACCCTCCAGTGAAGCCCATAAGTGTTGCCCAAGCTCCCTCTCAGAACCTCGGGCCGTTTACCCACTGCTGTCCCATGTGCTGTTCATGGCCCAGCACAGGGCCGTCAGGACGACGACAGGGAGCACATTCATCACTGCCAGCAGCGGCACGTTGCAGCTGGAAGAGCCGAGGGGTCGTCACCACCAGTGCAGCAGCCGACGTATTGCCCACAGTCCTCATGGTGCCTGCGGTGACCTTGTTCCCAGGACTGATGTCACAGAGTCGCTGGTTCCGGGTGCTGGGCATGGTGGCTTCTCAGGGGGAAGGAGGGGCAGCCTGGGGGGTTCCAAGCAGGAGGGGAGGCAGAAGCTGGGATGGGACACCCCCGAGAGACCCCGCTGAATGCTCTGCCTGTGGGATGAGGGTGTGCAGGCCCTGTGGCAGGCAGCAGCGCCTGGCTCCGAGCACTGCCTGCTGACAAACCAAGCGTGGCATCATTGCCCTTTGGGCAGTGCCTGCTGCGACAGGGCTATGCGTAGATGTTTTAAGGCAAAAGAGGGTCGATTTAGACTACATAGACTACATCTTTGGCAGCAGGCTGGCCAGCTTGGTGAGGCGGGCTTGAATCCAAAAGACTTGGGGCTGGGGTGAAGGGGACAATGCTCATGCCATCACAGCTTACTGGGGAATAAGCCCGGCCAACCAGAACAGTGACAAATATTCCTAGGTGGACTCCCAAGGTGATATCCAGAAAGTCAACCACCTCCACGGTGCGTACGACTGTGATGGATCCTCTCGCTCTCCTCCAGGGAAACCTGCATGCTTGATGACCTCTCTGAAATGCCTGAATTGATGAGGCCTTCTACAGACAGCTGGAAATAGCCTCATGGTCACAGGCCCTGATTCTCATGGGGGTCCTCAGCCATTCTGGTATTTGCTGGAGAAACAACACAGCCAGTCACACGCAGTCCCGGAGGTTTCTGCAGAGCATTGATGAGAACTTTCTGACACAGTTGGTGGGGAAACCAACGAGGAGAGGTGCGCTGCTGAACGTATTACTGACAAATAAAGGAGGACTAGTTGGGGATGTGAAGGCTGGGGGTAGCCTTGGCTGCAGTGACCATGCGATGGTGGAGTTCCGAATCCTGTGTGGAAGAAGCGGGGCAAAAAGTAGAACTGGACTTAAGGAGAGCTGCCTTTGGACACCTCAAAGACATACTTGGAGGAATCCCATGGGCAAAGGCTTTGGCAGGAAGAGGGGTGCAGGAGAGTTGGTTAATAGAAAAGGTCCACTTCCTCCAAGCTCAAGATCGGTGCATTCCTAGGAATAAGCAATCGGGAAGAGGAGGCAGGAAATCTGCAAGGACCTTCTGGAAAAAACTCAGGTGCAAGAGGGAAGTTTACAGAAAGTGGAAAAAGGGACTGGCCACTTGGGAGGAGTATATAAAAATTGCGAGAGTATGTAGGGATGGAGCGAGGAAGGCTGAAGCCGGCCCTCAGCAATCCAAGACCCTGGAGGAAGAGAAAAAGCCTGGAAAAGGGAAGATTTTCCCTTGGTCAAGGTGGATAGGGTTAGAGATCATTTAGGCAAACTTGACACCCACAAATCCATGGGCCCTGAAGGGACGCACCCGGGAGCGTTGAGGGACCTGGAAGATATTATTGCAAAGGTGCTCTCGATCATCTTGGCTTTAAACTGGAAAAGGGCAAGTTCAGATTGAACATTAGGAAGAAGATTTTCACTTTAAGGGTGGTAAGGCACTTGAACACGTTGCCCAGAGAGGTTGTTGAGGCCCCATCCCTGGAGGTGTTGAAGGCTAGGCTGGACGTGGCTTTGGGCAACCTGTTCTAGTGAGAAATGTCCCTGCTATGGCAGGGGGGATGGAACTTGATAATCTTTAAGGTCCTTTCAAACCTAAACCATTCTATGATTCTATGATCTTTGAAAGGTCACAGGGGACAGGAGAAGTGCCTGAGGACTGGAGGAAAGCCAAAGTCACGCTAGTCTTCAAAAAGGGCAAGAAGGAGGACCCAGGAAACGGCAGGCTGGTCAGCGAGACCTGGAAAGGCTGGAGAGCTGGGTGGAGAGGAACATAATGAAATTCAACAAGGGCAAATGTAGAGTCCTGCACCCTGGGATGAAAAATGCCATGCACCAGTAAAGGTTGGGGGTTCACCTGCTGCAAAGCAGCTTTGCCGAGAGAGACCTGGGAGTCCTGGTGGACAATAAGTTGACCATAAGCCAGCCCTGGTAGCCAAGAAGGCCTATGGTCTCCTTGGGTGCATTACAAAAGAGCGTGGGCAGCAGGTGGAGGAAGGTCATCCTTCTCCTCTGCTCTGCCCTGCTGAGGCCACATCTGGAGTACTGTTTCCAGTTCTAGGTGCCCCAGTTCAAGAAAGACAGGGAACTACTGGAAAGAGTCCAGTAGAGGGCGACAAAGATGTTCAGGGGACTGGAGCACCTCTCATGAGAATCAGATGAGAGAGCTGCGTCTGTTGAGCCTGGAGAAGAGAAGGCTGAGAGGGGATATCCTCAATGCTTATCAATATCTAAAGGACGGGTGTCAAGAGGATGGGGCCAGACTCTTTTCTGTGCTGCCCAGTGACAGCACAAGGAGAAAAGGGCACAAACTGGAACACAGGAAATTCCATCTGAACACAAGGAAAAATGTTTTTACTTTGAGGGCACCAAAGCACTGGAAGAGGCTGTCCAGAGAGGCTGTGGAGTCTCCTTCCATGGAGATATTCAAAAGCCGCCCGGCTGCATTCCTGTCCAACCTGCTGTAGGTGATCCTACTTTGGCAGGGGGGTTGCACTAGACGATCTATGAGGGTTCCTTCTAACACCTACCATTCTGTGATTCTGTGATCTTCTATGCTTTCCGTTGGCAAAAGGGATTCCCCACCAGTGCCCCCAGATGCTGCCCTGTCTCTCACAATTGCTCCATTAGAGCTTGCAGTTCCCTGCACGTGTCCTGAACCACCTCTGGCACCTCAAATGTCACCTGGTGTTTGCATCGGAAAAGCTCCCTCCTGGCCTCTGTCTCCATTACTCACAGGGCAGCTCAGAGAAGCAGCTCACTCCGATTTTGGGCAGCTGAGCTGAGGCAAGAGGAATCCTCCCTCAGGTGGGTCTGTGGGGTGCACTGGAGAAGCTGAATGTCCCTCCACCCTCAGGAACACTGCTGAGAGCTGAGATGCCTCATTGACTTGGCTCAATCCCTGCCCTGCACCGGTGGGAATGATCCCCGGCCCGTCACTGCCTCTGTGCCCTGCCTGGCAATGCGGCAGGAATGGGGGTTTCCAGAGGGGAACACGGACGCCTCCTGTAGGTCTGTACACCCTGGAAGACAATTCCCACTGCAGGAATCAGTCCATCCACGGTTCAGAAAGAGACAGTTAGTGATGACTTCATTGTGCTTCAAACTCTGCTCCCCAGGAGAGACCCCGCTGCCTTGGAGGAGCTGTCAGCCCTGGAGGCGCAGGGACACCTCGAGGGATTGGGGCAGTGCGGGGAGGAGGCAGAGAAAGCCACAGCAGGTCCTCTGCTGCTGAGCTGGGCCGGGCTGCTGGGCCGGAGGGAGCTCCTGGCAAGCGGGCCGCGCTGCAGAGAGACAGCTCTGCCCAGGAGCAGCTCCTCTGCACAGCGCAGCAGGGCTGAGGGCACTGCCTGCAGGCAGCGAGGGCAGAGCAGGGAGGCGGAGAGAGGTTAAAGGCAGTCTGGAGAGGGAGGATGCTGAGGGTGAGTGGGGGGAGAACTCTTCCCAAAGCAGAGCAGCTGCAGTAGCTGGAGAGATCTCCAACAGCTGGCACCTCCCACAGCCCGTGGGATCTTTCAGGAGGACGCTCACAACTTCTCTGCTGTGGAAGAAGAGGACATTCTCTAGATTGGGGCTTCCCTGCTGCACCATCAGAGGCACAGGGCATGACGGCTGCCTTCTCCCAGGAACGGTCGAAGGGCTGTGAAGGTGGGTGTGCAGGCAGGGGTGGGCAGGGCTGTCCTTGCCAGCAGGGTCCCTGCACCCCGGGGGCTGTGTGCCAGAGCAGGGACTCTGCCGCCTGCCAGGGTCAGCTCTCCGCCTGCCCGGGGAGCTCCCACGTAGCTTCTGTGGGGAGAAGCTGTGGGTGGAAGGAGTGACCCCTGGCTGGGCAATGTCCTTCTGCTTTGAAGAGGGTGCTGTGTGGGTCAGGGCTCTTTACACCTCCAGATGACCTCTGGTCATTCCTGGAGGGACTTTTCAAGATGGAGTTCCCTTAATATGAAGTTAGATTTTTTTTGCTGTTTCTTCTCTTGGTTGGCTGGGTGGGCAGTGGCACATGTCCAAGAGGACTTTCAAATGAAAGATCAAAGGAGGGTTCATGTAGAGATAAGGAGCTTTCCTGAGTCTGTGTCTTCAGTTTCCAGCTCTGGGGGCTACAGACAGCACCAGCATCCCCTTTCCAGTCTCACCAGGGTCTGTGGCACCTGCCCTTTAGCCCCTGCACACACGCAGAGACTGCAGGGCAGAGCTGGGCACACGGGGGCTGCCATGGAGTCTCTGAGCACTGGCAGAGAAGAGATGTGAGGGCAGGGAAAAAGCTGCTGGCAGGGAGAGCTCCAGGCAGTGGAGATGGGCAGGGAAGGAGGGAGACTGCTCCTGGAAGCCCTGCTGCAGGGGAGATAGGGGCACCTCCAGCCACCCCTGCAGTGCAGATGCCTTCCCTGAGCCACCCATCACAGCCCTCAGCCCTCACGGCCATGGGCTCTGGGGTGGGAGTCAGCTCTGTGCCCGGCAGAGCAGCAGGAGAGGCGAAGGGCATCCCTCCTGCCATGTGCCCCATTGCTGCTGCCCAGCGGTGGGGCTGAGGGCACCTGCCCTGCATGATCAGTGTCTGGGCGGTGGCGTGCCCAGCAGGGTGAGGGTAATGCTGCCCTGAGTGCCCGGCTGCCTCTCCCCGTGCCTCTCCCAGTCAGACCCTCACGGCATTTCTCCTGGTTTCTCCACATGTCTCCTTTAGAGTTATCTTTTTATTGCTGTCAGCCTCCCTGGGATGGGAATTTCAGCTGCAGAGTCCCACACTGATCTTGTTCATCCACTCCTGCCGGTGTGTCCATGGGAACCAGTGTCCCAGCTTTCCTCTGACCTGTGGGGCTGTGGGCAATGTAGGCCGTGGGGGTGGGGAAGGAGTCCATTTTCTCTCACTGAGATCCCCAAAATCGGGTAAGTCCTTTGGGTGTCCATGGAAGCTGTGAGCTGCCCTCCAGGATGCCAACCTGTCCCATAGCACCTTTGTGATATCGAAAAGCCCCACAGAGAAATACAGGGACTCTGTGACTGAGGAAATGCTGTTGGGTGGGTGAAATGAGCTGTGGGTGTCCTTGGCTAGAGGTGGGCTGCTGAGACCTTGAGAAAGGGTGAGACATTTCATAGTCTGAGATGGATCCTTCCGCTCTCAGCACTGTCTGATGGCATAATAGAAGAGGGAATCCCCCTCCATCTCATGAAGGTGCAAGATGGAGGGACAAACCATCTCCCCTGACTCTGCTCTCTGCCCCAGGCAATCCTCGTGTCTCACAGCACTCACTCTGTTCTCCTGGAGTGCAGCAGAAATGCTGAGGGTTTCTGACATCCAAGAACACTGCCCAGGTGAGATGGGGGAGCTTTAAAATACCCCAAACCTCTCCAAATGCTTTCTGCTTTTCCTGTTCCATAGCAGTGAGTGTTCAGATGTTGAAAAGCCCATCTGCATTAGGTGTGGGTTCCTCAGCCAAAGCAGAACACCAGGACTGGCTCCTGCCGCCACCCTCCCTATGAACTCCCTGCTGCAGAGCAGGGCTGACTCCTTGGCAGCCACTGGGCAGCGCCCTGCTCCTCACGGCACAGGCAGCCAACGCCAACCAGAGCTCCAGCCATGGAGGTGAGGAAGGTCTCCTGGAAAATGAAAAGGGAGTGTATGCAACAGAGACAGAGCCTACGGGAAATGGCTTTCATTTTTCTTACAGAAGTCTGCATTGACTTACTCTGTTTCCCTCCTTGGACAGGGGCCCCTGCCCAGAGGCAGCAAATGTCCAACAGCAGCTCCATCACCTACTTCCTCCTCATGGAGTTCGCAGACACACGGGAGCTGCAGCTCTTGACCTTCGGGCTCTTCCTGGGCATCTACCTGGCTGCCCTCCTGGGAAACGGCCTCATCATCACCACCATCGCCTGCGACAACCACCTCCACACCCCCATGTACTTCTTCCTCCTCAACCTCTCCCTCATAGACCTGGGCTCCATCTCCACCACGCTCCCCAAAGCCATGGCCAATTCCCTCTGGAACACCCAGGATATCTCTTACTTTGGCTGTGCTGTCCAGCTCTTTTTCATGCTCTTTTTTATGTCAACAGAGTGTTCTCTCCTCACAGTCATGGCCTATGACCGCTACGTTGCCATCTGCCATCCCCTGCACTACGGGACCCTCCTGGGCAGCAGAGCTTGTGTCCGCATGGCAGCAGCTGCCTGGGGCAGTGGGTTCCTCAATTCTCTCCTGCACACGGCCAATACATTTTCACTGCCCCTCTGCCATGGCAATGCCATCGACCAGTTCTTCTGTGAAATCCCCCACATCCTCAAGCTCTCCTGCTCACACTCCTACCTCAGGGAAGTTGGGCTGATTGTGTTTAGTATCTGTTTAGTGTTTGGGTGTTTTGTTTTCATTCTGCTGTCCTATGTGCAGATCCTGAGGGCGGTGCTGAGGATCCCCTCACAGCAGGGACGGCACAAAGCCTTTTCCACGTGTGTCCCTCACTTGGCCGTGGTCTCCCTCTTTCTCAGCACTGGAACATTTGCCCACCTGAAGCCCCTCTCCATCTCCTCCCCATCTCTGGACCTGGTGGTGGCAGTGTTGTACTCAGTGGTGCCTCCAGCAGTGAACCCCCTCATCTACAGCATGAGGAACCAGGAGCTCAAGGATGCCCTGCGGAAACTGGCCCAATGGACACTGTTTCACTGACAATAACCTTCTGCCCCTTCTCTGTACATTGCCAAAGGCTCATCTTAGGCTGCAATTCTGATTTTTTCTCTCGTGATAATCCTGCTTATAGATAATTTTCTGAGTTTACGCTGCTTGTCTTGATGCTTGATCCTACTGTGTCTGACCCTTGCACAACACTGAGTCAGGTGTGGCCTGACAGATAACAGCTCTTCAGTAAAAGGGCATCTCCCAAGTGCAGTGCCTGAAGGATGGGCTGTTCCTCCAAAGTTCCTTCCAAGAACATGTTCAAGGAATCAATATTTTAAGGAGTCTGTTCTTGTTTTTTCAATGTTTCTGGAGCCAAGCTCACGGTACTATTGGGTTCCACTGCACCAAATATTCTGGATTTAAAAGCGCTCTTCTTGGTGCCCAATAGAAGGGGAGACAGTCCATGAGCTCCCATTATCTCCTCAGTCTTCTTCATGTATGAGAGGACTGACGGCATATACCGGACATTCTGGAAATGAATCTTTTACGGGGGAGGAGAGGCGGGATTAGGGACTCAACACTTGCCCTTGGACTGGAACGGATGGAGACTCCGAAGGTGAAACACCCTCCAAGGTGAAGTCCACCAATATAAAGCACTGAATCAATGTGTCCACGCACAGGGACGCTGCAGTGCCGAGGGAGTCAGCAGGGCCTCATCAGGCACAGGGAGGGGAGAGTGGGGAGACGCATGAGGTGCCTGAGGGGACCCCAAGGCCAGGACTGCTGTGCCCTCATGCGCCTGGCCAGATTCACCTATACCTGGTCTTTAGCTTGCCTAACCTGATCTCTCGCTGCTCGGACAATTCTTTCCAGGATACCTGTCCTTGCTTCAACCCTCTGTAGGCTTCCTTTTCCTGTTTGAGATTGACCAGGACCTCCTTGGTCATCCACGCAGGCCTCCTGCTGTCTTTGCCTGACTTCCTCTTTGCCGGGATGTATTGCTCCTGAGCTTGGCTGAGGTAGCCCTTGGATATTAGCCAACTTTCATGGGCCCCTCTTCCTTCCAGGGCTTTGTCCCAATGTAGTTCACCAAGCAGATCCCTGAAGAGGCCAAAGTCTATCTCCTGAAGTCCAGGATAGCGAGCTTACTGTGTGCTCTCCTAGCCACCTTAAAGATCCCAGACTCTGCCACCTCAAGGTCACTGCAGCCAAAGCTGCCCTTGACCATGACATTCCCCATGGGTCCCTCTTTCTTGGTCAGGACAAAGTCCAGCATGGCATCTCTCCTCATTGGCTCTGCTGTCACTTGGATAAGGATGTAATCGTTAATGTGTTCCAGGAACCTCCTGGATTGCCTGTGCGCTGCTGTGCTTTCCTTCCAACAGCTATCAGGGTGGCTGAAGTTCCCTCTGAGGACCAGGGCTTGTGAATGTGAGCCTACTCCAATCTGTCTATAGAGGACCTTATCCACTCGGTCTTCTTGGTACCCCCATGTACTTTTTCCTCATCAGCCTCTCTGTTCTTGACCTGGGCTCCATCTCCACAACTCTCCCCAAAGTCATGGCCAATTCCCTCTGGGACACCAGGGTCATCTCTTATGCAGGATATGCTACACGGGCCTTGCTGTTCGTCTTTTTCATTTCAGCAGAGTTTTCTCTCCTCACCATCATGGCCTATGACCGCTACGTTGCCATCTGCCATCCCCTGCACTACGGGACCCTCCTGGGCAGCAGAGCTTGTGTCCGCATGGCAGCAGCTGCCTGGGCCAGTGGGTTCCTCAATTCTCTCCTGCACACGGCCAATACATTCTCACTGCCCCTCTGCCAGGGCAATGCCCTGCACCAGTTCTTCTGTGAAATCCCCCACATCCTCAAGCTCTCCTGCTCACATTCAGACTACCTCAGGGAAGTTGGGCTTCTGGTGCTTAGTGTCTTACTAGCATTCGGGGCTTTTGCTTTCATTCTCTTTTCCTATGTGCAGATCTTCAGGGCTGTGCTGAGGATCCCCTCGGAGCAGGAATGGCACAAAGCCTTTTCCACGGGCATCCCTCACCTGGTTGTGATCTCCCTGTTTAACAGCACTGGCATGTTTGCCTACCTGAAGCCCCCCACCATTTCCTCTCCATCTCTGGACCTGTTGGTGTCATTTCTGTACTCAGTGGTGACTCCAGCAGTGAACCCTCTCATCTACAGCATGAGGAACCAGGAACTCAAGGATGCCCTGTGGAAACTGATGACTGGTATCTTGGCAGAAGCAGCAATGAACTGCCCATCTTCTACATATCACACATGATGTAACTCATTACAGGCCCAGATTGTCTTTAATACATTTTTCCTTTCATTTATGTGTTTTTTAGCTTTTCTGGGTTTTGTTAATGCTGTCAATAAAAGTGAAGAATCATCCTTTATCCTATTGCTATGTCAGGATCTGTCTGTGTTGTGGGAGCCACAGACTTTGTGTAAATAAGAAGCCCTTCTCTCTTTGTTTTTAAAAAACTGAAGTACCCTGCACTGACTTGTTTGTCTGACATCCTTTCCCTGAGAACTTCTCTGGAGCTACAGGGACCTCATCTGTGTGCTGAGGTGGAGGGGGCAGGAGCCACCCGAGCTGGGTCTGCCTCCCAGCCTGACCAGCATGGCCCTGGGCACCACAGCCCCCGGCTCTGCAGAGCTGCACCACCAGCTCGGGGGCTGTGGGACACCTGGGGAGGGGTGCAGGAACGGCTGGCCAGGCCAGCACGGATGAGCTCTCTCGGGAAAAGGCTCTGAGGGGAGATGGGCTGTGGCGGGAGAAGAGCAGGGCACCGAGTGTGTGCAGGGCAGCCATGGCAAGAGGAACCCTTTGCTCTGGTGGGACAGCTCACGGCAGGCTGCCCTGTCCCTGAGGCAAAAGGACCTTCCTGAGGGTGCCCTGGGCCAATTCTCTCATGCCATCCTGGGAAGGACGTTTGGCCGGGGGGGCTCCAAGCTGCCTGGGGTGGGTATCTCCTCAGCATGAAGGCTGGGTGGACCATTGCCAATGAGGCTGCTCTGCTGGTCTGTGCTGGGAGAGAGCAGGAGGTGTCCAGATTCAGGGAGGGTGTGAGCTGGCGGGGCTGGCAAGTGCCCCAGAGAGGAAAACCTCAGGGAAGAGCTGAAGTGGGGGAGTGTGCAGGGTGGGGGCACATAGCAGTGTCCTGGCACAGCCGGGCTCCTGCGAGAGACATGAGGGACCAGCAGAGCAGGGTCTGGGCTGTGCCTGTGCTCACTGGACACCCCGGGGAAGTTGTCCCAGCGCCATCATCACAGAATCGCACTATCACGGAATTTCCTATATTGGAGAAGACCTGTAAGATCACATAGTCTAATCATTAACCTATCACAGACAAGCCCACCACTAAACCATGTCCCTCAGCACTATAACTACACGACCCTTAAACACCTCCAGGGATGGGGACTCCACCACTGCCCTGGGTAACGCATTCCAATGCCTGATGACCCTTTCAGTAAAGAAATTCTTCCTAATATCCAGTCGAAACTTCCCTTGACTAAACTTGTATCCCCCACCTCTCTGCAGCCTCCTTTCGGATCGTTTTAGAGAGCAATAAGGTCTCCCCTCAACCTCCTTTTCTCCAGGCTAAACCACAGCAGTTCCCTCAGCCTCTCCTCATAAGACATGTGCTGCGGACCCCTCACCGGTTTCATTGCCCTTCTCTGGACACGCTCCAGCGCCTCAATGTCTTTTTTGTGGTGAGGGCCCCAAAACTGAACACAGTACTCAAGATGCGGCCTCCCCAGTGCCCAGTACAAGGGGAAAATCACCTCCCTGGTCCTACTGGCTACACTAGTCCTGATACATGCCAGGATGCCGGTGGGCTTCTTGGCCACCTGGGCACACTGCTGGCTCACGTTCAGCTACTGTCAACCAACAGAGGTCCCTCTCTGCTGAGCAGCTTTCCAGACACTCCTTCCCAAGCCTGTAGCATTGGCGGGGGTTGTTGTGGCCAAAGTGTGAGATGTGGCAATTGGCCTCATTAAAACACCTATGGTTTGTTTTGGCCCATGGGTCCAGTCTGTCTGAATCCCTCTGCAGAGCCTCCCTACCCTCAGGCAGATCAACATTCCCACCCAGCTTGGTGTCATCCGCAAACTGACTGAGGGAGCACTCCATCCCCTCATCCCGATCATTGATAAAGAGGTTTAACAGGACTGGCCCCAGCACTGAGCCCTGGGGGACAACACTCCTGACCGCCCGCCAACTGCAATTAACTCCGTTCACCACCACTCTCTGGGCACGGCCTTCCAGACAGTTTTTTACCCAGCAAAGCGTGTGCCCATCCGAGCCGTGAGCAGCCAGTTTCTCCAGGAGAATGCTGTGGGAAACAGTGTCAAAGGCTTTACTAAAGTCCAGATAGACAACATACACAGCTTTTCCCTCATCCACTGAGCGGGTGACCACGTTGTAGAAGGAGATCAGGTTAGTCAAGCAGGACCTGCCTTTCATAAATGCCTTTGATAATGTGGCACTGAGTTCCACCTGTCTGTATCAGATTTTATCCCACAGTGAGGGTCTGCAAAACTAGAAAGGGCTACTGCAAATGTGCCAAGAGAATTAGAAAAAGTCATGAATGAGGGCAGGCAGTATGACAGCCTTAGAGGAAGAAATCAAATTTTTATCAAAAATGGTAATATAGAAAGTCTTAGCTCTAGAGCACCCTTTAGAAGTACAGGACAGAGTAGGTGCGTTCTTGAATAATAGCTGCTGGGGTTTTTATGTCAGTCAAGACCAGAAAAACAAAACTGAGAGAAACAAGAGAAAGACTCATTTAAAAATATTACACAAAATAGGGTAGGGATCTCCCCTAAATCTCTTTGGGTGGCTAACCTCTTGGAACCCAGACTTAAGAACAGGACTGTGAACTGAAAGGATTTGGGTGGTTGTATTCACTCTCTTGTTTTGCTTTCTAATTAGATGGGTGTGTATTACCTTATGAACTTGACTTACAACTTAAATAATGAAGAGTATAGTGTGACCCTGACGGTGAAAGAAAAGGAGGGACTGTTAGGAAAATCTCATTCCCGAACTATTGTAACAATTACTCTTTAGAGTACGAAATTGTATGAACTTTCTTAAGATATACAGCGTTTCTATTGCGTACTGCATAGCCATGGTTCAGTCAGCATGACTACAGGACCCAGCTCATTGTCGGGAGGAGAAGACAGCCCCCAGGCTGAAGAAGAAAGGATACTCCAGCACTGCCCGGATGACGCCAGCCTCCCAGCCCCTCTGACACCCCTGTGAAACCCTCCCCTGATCTGGCATCAGAGATAAGGAACTGCAGCAAGACCAACTCCAGGGACGTCTCCATTAGGAGAGCAGCAGGTGGATGATGATGCCACAGCATGAGAGTTGCTTTGCCAAACAGCAGCCTGTGTGTGCGTGTTACGTAGCGATCACTCAAATTGTGTTGTACCTGAATGCTCTAAAGGTATAAGAACCATGTGTGAAAATGCATTTCGGGTGTCCCAATTTGACTGGGACCACTCGTGCTCATGAACAGAGAATCACTCTTGTAATTCCATACTTTGTGTTCCAGTCTCTCTCCTGGGTCAGCATGGGCAGTTGGAAAGTTTTCATGATGTTATCCTCGAAGGCCGAGAATTGTCCCCAGAGGTGGCCCAGAAGGCACTTGACTGCCTTTATGGTGCTGTCCTCCCAGGCAATGATCGTTCAGGAAGGACTCTGACTGAAACCATGACTCGAATAGGACTGCCTCAAGAACATGAGAGCGATGTGCCATCCTCCCCTATGCAAGATGGTCCCCCTTTCGAGCCCAGTCGAAAGGAACAGGTGGTTTGCAAACTCTTTTGGGCAAGGATTTCCGATGCTTGTGCAATGCCTCACACAACTGTGGCCTGGGCACTCATAGACAACAGACACCTGATCATTTCCATAGTGTCAGTGTCAGTGTGTGTGCCTTCTGAAACCATGCACGTGCTAACAAGCAATGGGATTTGGGTGAGTGGCGTGTATGTACAGTGAATATGAAGTACAAATTTATACCCTTGTGAAGGCAGGATTTCAAAAGTTTCAAGCAAAGTCCTTACTGTCAAAAATGCTGAGTTTATTTTTTCTAAGCTAAGAATAACCTAGACTTTCTTCGTTTTAAATAAATGCCCTCTGTCCCCCCTTCCACTCTTCCTTGCCCAGCAAGACTGCAACCTGCTGCCTCCTGTTCTGCGGGTCATGAGCCATCCATTGCAGAACAGCCTTGAACACGGCCTCTTCTTTCCCACGGAGATCCTCCTTCTGCAGGACGCGCTGGAGCTCATTGACGGAGAGCTCCAGAAACTCTCTCGACACCCTGGTCACCCTTTCCAAGTGATGGGGGATGAACGCGTGGGCTGCTTCCCGCAGGTCAATAATAAAATCAATAATAAAGGCAGTAGTAATACTTGGTGAATCTCCAGATGCCGACGCAGTTCTCCAAGCACAGCTGGGACTTTAAGAACTCGCAGCACAGTCTGACGATGCCCATGACGTTGAACTGGTCGGCCACTATGAGCAAACGTTCAATGTTGTCGGTCGTGACCGGTACTGTGCCGGTGTAGGCGTACTCGATACTGAGCCGCATCATTTCAGGTGAAGTGCCGGGGATTTTATAGACGACCTTCCCGGCATTGCTCCAGTGGGTGGAAAACAAAGCCCTTTTCAGGGCTTTTTTCAAAGCAAAGCAGTGCTGGGGGAAAAGCATCTTTCTGCATTAAACCCGGACCCCGTTATCCCGTGTGCCTCCTTCCCGGGGCACCAATTTGGTCATGAGCATTAGCCACGTTGGGAGGCCGTGGGGTTTATTAATTCATATGTTACGAGCTGGTTGTTTTAACAAGGAGTCACCACCTCCGGCTGTGCACAGAGAGCCACAGGGCCAGTGCCCTCCTTGCTTCAACAAGACCACCAGAGAATGGCGCTGTGTGGGGAAGGAACACATCCTGCCCCACGGCAGACAAGCCCGGCTGGCCAAGCTCCAGCCCTGCACCGCATCTGGGGGTTGGTCAGGCACCGCCTCCAGTGCTGCTGTGAGATCTTGGGTTGGGGATGAATTCCAGTGTCCAGGGAGGCACCAGGACTATGGGGAAGTGCTGGAGGAGAGTTTTCATGCCGAGGGAAGCACTGGAGGGACACTAAGGCAGCGTGACACAGCCTGGGAAATGCTGTGTGTCCCCATCCCCTCTTGTTCCAAGCACTGACCTGAACTATTGACTGCAGCTACAGAGGATGTTCTTGTGAGCACTGAACTCAGTGCCACCCATCACAGAGTCTCTCCTCCAGGCAAAGCTCACTAAAGATGGTGCAAAGCACAGCACTCCTCTTCCTCTCCCTGGGTGAGGATGAGTGTCGCTGGGAGCCAAGCTATCGCCCACGTCACAGCCTGTGGCAGTGGAAAGTGCTTCTCCTGGAGGTGCTACAGCGCTTTGTCCGTGCCCTCCCTCCAATATCATCTCCGAACCCCTGCCTGTCTGGTGGCTCTGGAATGTGCCCCAAAGTGAAATCACAGGCGCAGGGGTGACCCGGGACCGGCTGTGAGCCCCCGTGCAGCTGGTGCTTTACCTCTATATTGATTCATGGGTGGTGGCAAATGCTCTGTGGGGGTGGTTACAGCAGTGGGAGCAGAGCAACTGGCAGTGCAGAGGTAGACCCATCTGGGCTGCTGAACTGTGGCAAGACATTGCTGCCCAGATAGAGAATCTGGTTGTGAAAGTACATCATGTAGATGACCACGTACCCAAGGGTCAGGCCACTGAGGAACATCAAAACAACCAGCAGGTGGATCAGGCTGCTAAGATTGAAGTGGCTCAGGTGGACATGGACTGGCAACGTAAGGGTGAACTATTCATAGCTTGGTGGGCCCATGACGCCTCAAGCCATCAAGGAAGAGATGCGACATATAGATGGGCTCGTGACCAGGGGGTGGACTTGATCACGTTCACTATTGCACAGGTTATCCACGAATGTGAAACGTGTGCTGCATTTAAGCAAGCCAAGCGGTTAAAGCTTCTTTGATATGGAGGACGTTGGCTGAAATATCAATACGGGGAGGCCTGGCAGATTGGTTCTATCACACTCCCTCAAACCCGCCAAGGCAAGCGCCACGTGCTCACAACGGTGGAAGCAAACACCGGACGGCTGGAAACACACCCTCTGCCCCATGCCACCGCCCTGAACAACTATCCTGGCCCTTGAAAAGCAAGTCTGATGGCAACGTAGCACCCCAGTGAGATTTGAGTCAGACAGTGGGACTCATTTCCAAACAGCCTCATAGACACCTGGGCCAAAGAGCATGGCATTGGGCGGGTGTATCACATCCCCTACCATGCACGAGCCTCTGGGAAAATGAAACAATACAACGGACTGCTATAAACTACACTGAGAGCCATGGGTGGTGGGACCTTCAAAAGTCAGGATACACATTTGAGGATCTGAACATGTTCGGGAAGAGAGTCTGGGTTATTCCTGACACAAGCAAAGGCAAAACTATCTGTGGGATTGCTTTTTTTTAAGGCCCTGAGTGCACTTGGTGGGTGATGCAGGAGGATGGGGATGATCGATGTGTTCCTCAAGGGGATTTGATTTTGGTGAGAATGGCCAATGAATCAAATGATATGATATTTATTGCTAAATTACCACTATATGTCATCACTGATACGGTTGCTATATGCTCTATCTATGGCATTGCAGTGAAAGTGACCTAAATTAATGAAGAATGAACTTTGATGAAACTGAGCAAAGTGCAGAAGTGATGGAACCAGAAGTGGCTGCAGCAACTGGCACCCGGGAATTGTCTTGAGATCGACATCTTCAACCCACAGATGATGGGTATGAGCCATGCCGGCTACACCAGCTGCGAGCTCCAGATGCAGCACGCAACAATTCAACACCACACACCACGTCTCCTGCCGGGAAAGACAGTTACAACAGATGGAGCCCAAAGTCATGGACTAAATGAACTCAAGGGACATTTCAGTGGGATGGGACATGGACTAAGGGAATGATATCTGTGTGCATATATACATATATGAAAGACAGGAAAATGGAAAAGTGTAAGACCTGGGCATGAGGTAGATGGTATAGAATAAGGGGCGGATGCTGTCCTGGTTTTGCCTGGGATAGAGTTAATATCCTTCCTGGTAGCTGTTCTGTTTTGGATTGACTATGAGAATAACATTGCTAACTCATATTGTTTTAGTTGTTGCTGAGTGATGCTTATATTGTCACGGACTTTTTCAACTTCCTGTGGAAGGTGGGGGGCGACAGACAAGACAAGCTGGCCAAAGGAATATTCCATCCCATAGATGTCATGCTCAGTATATAAATGGGAGTTAGCAGGGGGGCAGGGATCAGTGATCACATCTCCGGACAGGCTGGGGAGTTAATTATTGGGAAGTGTCAGCAATTTGTGTTGCATCACTTTATTTTGTTTATTATTATTATTATTATTAGTAGTAGTAATAATATCTTTTCTGTTACTGTTCTTTTAAACAATATTTATCTCAGCCCATGTCTTTTTTTTCTGTTTCTCCCTTTTCTCCCTATTCTGCCTGGGACATCCCATTTCATTTAAGAGCTGTTATCTGACCAGCTACATCTGACTCAGTGTTGTGCAAGGGTCAGACACAGTAGGATCAAGCCTCAAGACAAGCAGTGTAAACTCAGAAAATTATCAATAAGCAGGATTATCAAAAGATAAAAATTCAGGCTCGTGGTCTAAGATAAACTCTGCGCAATGTGCGGAGAAGAGGCGGTAGGCTATTGTCGGTGAAACAGCGTCCATTGGGCCTGTTTCCACAGGGCATCCTTGAGCTCCTGGTTCCTCATCCTGTAGATGAAGGGGTTCACTGCTGGAGGCACCACCGAGTACAACGCTGCCACCACCAGGTCCAGAGATGGGGAGGAGATGGAGGGGGGCTTCAGGTGGGCAAACATGGCAGTGCTGAGAAAGAGGGAGACCACGGCCAGGTGAGGGAAGCATGTGGAAAAGGCTTTGTGCCGTCCCTGCTGTGAGGGGATCCTCAGCACCGCCCTCAGGATCTGTACATAGGACACCACAATGAAAACAAAACACACAAGTGCTAAACAGACACCAAGCACAAGAACCCCAACTTCCCTGAGGTAGGAGTGTGAGCAGGAGAGCTTGAGGATGTGGGGGACTTCACAGAAAAACTGGTCCATGGCATTGCCCTGGCAGAGTGGCAGTGAAAATGTATTGGCCGTGTGCAGGAAAGAATTGAGAAACCCACTGGCCCAGGCAGCTGCTGCCATGCGGACACAAGCTGTGCTGCCCAGAAGGGTCCCGTAGTGCAGGGGATGGCAGATGGCAACATAGCGGTCATAGGCCATGATGGTGAGGAGAAAATACTCAGCTGAAATAAAAATGAGAAAGAAAAAGAGCTGGACAGCACATCCTGCATAGGAGATGGCCCTGGTGTTCCAGAGGGAGTTTGCCATGGCTTTGGGGAGAGTGGTAGAGATGGAGCCCAGGTCAAGAACAGAGAGGTTGAGGAGGAAGAAGTACATGGGGGTGTGGAGGCGGTGGTCGCAGGTGATGGCGGTGATGATGAGGCCGTTTCCCAGGAGGGCAGCCAGGTAGATGGCCAGGAAGAGCCCGAAGGTCAAGAGCTGCAGCTCCCGTGTGTCTGCGAATGCCAGGAGGAGGAAGTGGGTGATGGAGCTGCTATTGGACATTTGCTGCCTCTGGGCAGGGGGACCTGTCCAAGGAGGAAAAGGCAGTGACAAACTGGGACAGACTTCTCTGAGGAAATCCCCATGCCATTCCTCACAGAAATCCCCCTCCCACAGCTGAATGAGGAATGACCCAGCTCATTCCCAACCCCACAAACTCAGTGACACTCCCTCTTATCAGGTAAAATACTGCCTCGACACCAACTTTCCATGAGGGCACCTCTGGGGCAGGAGTCAGAGGCAGAGTCAGAGGCAGAAGAGAAGCTGACCCACACCTCCTCCCAACTCCTGAGATGCAGAGTTCAACAGAGGGGTGGGGAAACAAGGAGAAACACGTCTGTGCTCTGAAAAAAGGAAGCGAGGAGAGGGAGTCAGACAGGCGTGCAGTGAAGCCTTCTCCTCAGTGACAGTGTCTCCAGACAGAGACACTGCAGGGCACTTGCTTTTATGTTGTGCATCACTTGTAGGACAATCACACATCTCCTTGACTGAAGGTGCAGCTGCCGAGAAGGCATCTCGGGCTCTGGACCCACTGGCTGTGGGGCAGGTGGGAGAGGAGAGCAGAGGCTTCCTGCCGAGAAGTTGTCTGAAGGTCAGGGGGTGGCCGGAGGTGCCGGGATCCCCCCTGCCTGGGCACTTCTGGCAGCAGCTCCCTCTCTGTCCCTGCCTGTGTCTGGGCTGCCAGGAGCTGCCCCTGCCTGGAGCTGCTTCTCTGCCCCCGGGTCTCCTCCCTGCCAGTGCCCCAGAGCCCATCCCACCCGCTGTGTGCTCAGCTCTGCCCTGCAGACCCCTCCTGGCAGCACAGCGCTGCCCGGGGGCATCTCTGGCTGTGCGGGTGCTCAGGAGGGGTTCAGGGAAGTGCTATCGAGAACGGGGGTCTCTGTGCCTTCTTCGTAAAGGAGAAATCCATTCCCACCACCCACTGCCCACCCAGCAGCTGAGAGGAGAAATCCCACAGCACAGACTTGTTCTCTTTCAGGGGAAAGGTGCCTCGATGTCCTTCTTCAAAAGGGCTCTCTGCAAATGTCCTGGGGGTGATGGGGATCCCGAGCAGCCCTGACCCACACGGGTCCATCTCAGCAACAGAAGGCATCTGCCTTGCTGGCAGTCACTCCTTCCACCCACTGCTTCTCCCCACAGAAGCTCCGTGGGAACTCCCCGGGCAGGCAGAGAGCTGACCCTGGCAGAGTCCCTGCCCCGGCACACAGCCCCCAGGGTGCAGGGACCCTGCTGGCAAGGACAGCCCTGCCCACCCCTGCCTGCACACCCCTACGCACACCTCCACAACCATCCCCGGCAGAAGGCAGCCCTCGGGCCCTGTCCTTCTCACCGGGCAGCAGGGAAGCCCTGCTCTGGAGCACATCCTCCTCCTCTACAGCACTGAAACTGAGAGAGTCTTCCTGACAGAGCCCAGCAGCTCTCAGATGGACCAGCTTGAGGAGATCCCTCCAGGAACTGGAGCTGCATTGCCCGGCACCCCGAGACTTACCACGCAGAGGGCGGTGAAGATTTCTGCCCCAGTGAGCTCTCAGCACCCCCCACTCCAGATTGCCTTTAAGCTCTCTCTGCCTCACAGGTCTCCCCTCGCTGCCTGCAGGCAGTGCCCCCAGCCCTGCTCCTGGGCAGAGCTGTCTCTCTGCAGTGCTGCCCGCTTGCCAGGAGCTCCCTCCGGCTCAGCAGCCTGGCCCAGCTCAGCAGCAGAGGACCAGCCCACGCTGGCACTGCCTCTGTCCCCTCTGGGCTCCCTGGAGGTGTCCCTGGGGCTCCAGGGGAACCGCCTGTGAAAAAAAATGATGCAATCTCTGATGTTCCCTCCTTCAGGTGGGCAGAGACACCTACTTCCAGCTGTGTCATTTCTCGCAGCAGAAGAAGAGCTGGCCATGAGTACCCCCTCTTCTTGTCCTATCAGTAGCACACACTGGGTCTTGGACTCTTGGTACCAGGATTCCTTATGGCAAGTCACCGCTTGCCTGGTGCCACAGCTGGGGGGCTTCAGCCCAAAGGTGCAGCAATGATCTCAGCCAGGGGCACAGACAGGACGAGCTGGAGCCGTTCCTGTGGCAGACAGAGCTGTGACACGGTGGCAGAGCTCAGTCCAGCTGGTCTTCAAGGACAGCCTCCTCCAAGCTCAGCTATAGTCCAGATCACAATTCAATCTAACCCCCAAAGGCAATTCAAGGGCACCAGAATGAGTGTTTACTCCTTCAGGAACAGTTTGAAGAGAAACAAAGCCACTGTGTGGCCACTGCTGAGTTTCAGAGAGCGGGTGGAGCTATATGGGAGATTCTCTACATCCTCTTTGCCTCAGTCTGCCCCAGCAAGGTCTCCCAGGGCTCTGAGACTCGGGGCAGGAATCTGGTGGAAGACCATCAGCAGTGGATTGTTCCCAAGTCACCTTAACTAAGACAATCCTTACCAGTCTATGGGACAGGAGGGGTGGCAGCTGAGGGAGATGACAGGGTAAGCCAATGTGCCAGCATGTCCAATGACACTCCGTAATCATTGAAAGGCCATGGAGGTTGAGGGAGGGAACTCCCTGATGACTGGCAGCATCCAAATATTGCATGCTCTTTTAAAAATTGGCCAACGGATAAGCAGGGGAAGTCAAGGCTGTGCCCCAGAGTGTGTCCGCTCAGAACCCATTTGTGGGTGTCTGAAACCCTGGATTTACCCAGGACAGCTTGTGTCCCACCGTTGTCTGCTTCCTGTGGTGGAAGAACAGGATTGCTCAGAGCAGGGAGAGCAGTGCTGGTCTTTTAAGTTGGAAGTCAGCATAGTTTTCAGCATCTTCCCCCACAATATGCTTGTGCCCGAATTAGGATGTCATGGCTTGCATGGGTGGATAAGTAGATGGGTAACTAACCAGACGGCTGATTTGGCTCAGAGGTGTGTGGTCAATGCGTGGTACTCTGCATTGAGGCATCTAGCTTGAAAGCTCCTGCAAGGGTCTGTCCTGCCACCTGCCCTGTTATCATGTTTTTAAGGACCTGGAGAAGATGCAAGTGTTCTTTTTCATAGGATTTGCAGACACTACCCTGGTAGGAAAGGCTGGCATGCCAAAGGACATAGACATGTAACATAGACTATGTTACCTGTTCATAGAAGGGTATCAAATTTTGTCAGGCATGACTTGCCCTTGGTGAAGCCATGCTGGATGCTACCTATCACCTCCTTATTTTCTATGTGCCTCAGGAGAGTTTCCAGGAGCATCTGCTCCATGATCGGGCCAGGCACAGAGGTGAGACTGACTGGCCTGTCGTCCCCCAGGTCTTCCTTATTTCCCTTTTTGAAAACAGGGCTTATGTTTCCCCTTGGCCAGTCAGCAGGAAGCTCACCAGACTGCCACGACTTCTCAAATATGAGGGACAGTGGCTTAGTGCCTTTGTCTGCCAGTTCCCTCAGGACCCGTGGATGTGTCTCATCAGGTCCCATGGACTTGTGCACCTTCAGGTTCCTCGGGTGGTTTATACATGATCTTTGCCTACAGTTGGCACTTCTTCGTTTTCCCACTCCTTCCCTTTGTCCTCTGCATCATGGGCAGTGCGGCTGCAGTTTTTGCCAGTGAAGACTGAGGCAAAATAGTCATTGAGGACCTCAGCTTTGTCTCTGTCCCGGGTGACCAGTTCTTGCATTTCCTTCCGGAGAGGGCCCACATCTTCCCTAGTCTTTCTTTTCTCGCTGACATACTTAAAGAAGGATTTTTGTTTGTCTTGATGCCCCTGGCCAGATTTAGTTCAATCTGGGCATTAGCTTGCCTAACCTGATCCGGGGCTGCTTGAACAATTTCTCTGTATTCCTCCCAGGCTTCCCGCCCCTGTTTCCACCCCTTATAGGCCTCCTTTTCACTTGTGAGCATGTCCAGGAGCTCCTTGTTCATCCATGCAGGCCTCCTGGCTTTTCTGCCTGCCTTCTTCTTTGTAGGGATGCATGACTCCTGAGCTTGGAGGAGGTGAGCCTTGAATATTAACTGGCTTACTTGGGCCCTTCTTCCCTCCAGCGCTTCATCCCATGGCACTATACTGAGCAGATTCTTCAAGAAGACACAGTCAGCTCTGCTAAAGCCCAGGGTGGTCAGCTTGCTGCGCACCTTCCTCGCTGCCTTGAGGATCTCAAACTCGACCATTTCATGGTCATGGCAGCCCAGGCTGCCCTTGAGCTTGACACTGCCTACCAACCCTTCCTTGTTGGTAAGGACAAGGTCCAGCAGAGCTCCTCTCCTCGTTGGCTCCTCTACCACTGGGAGAAAAAAGTTGTCGTCAATACAATCCAAGAACCTCCTGGACTGTCTATGCCCTGCTGTGTTACCCTTCCAACAGATGTCAGCAAACTTGCTGAGGGTACACTCTGTCCCCTCATCCAGGACGTTGATTAACATGTTGAACAAGATTGGCCAGTACTGACCCCTGGGGAACACTGCTACTTACAGGCCTCCAACTAGACTGTGCGCCGAACACTATGCTATCAGCCTCATTCCCCACAGTATTCTTGTGTCCAGTTAGGACATTATGGTCTGATTGGGTGGATAAGTAGATGGGTAATAACTGAGATCAGTACTCGGGCTTGGAAGAACGTGGTGAACGCATAGTGTTCTGCCCAGAGGGATGTATCTAGTCGGGTTCCACCATGTTTCAAGGGCATTTAATTACCCAAAGGAGATGAGAAAATGCTTTTCTTATAGCATTTGTAGCTGACACCTCATTGAGGAGAGCAGACACTATATTAGAGGGCAGGGGTGCCATCCCAAGGGACCTAGACAGGCTTGAAGGACAGGCCACTAGTAACATCATGTTATCCAACAAGGACAGATCTGAAGTT
Source organism: Vanellus vanellus (assembly GCF_965231255.1). Lineage (NCBI taxonomy): Eukaryota > Metazoa > Chordata > Aves > Charadriiformes > Charadriidae > Vanellus > Vanellus vanellus. The sequence continues at coordinate 616,756 of NW_028128467.1, read as the reverse complement.
CTTTTGCTGAGCTTGACTAAGGGCCTGAAGTGACAGAGGGCAGGGACTGCCTAGGTTGGTATCAGCACTGCAGGAAAGGCTCTGGTGGTCCTTTGGTTTCATTAGGCAAAACATGGAGCCGTCAGCAAAGGCCAAAAGCATCCTGGGTGGTAGGAACAGGAGCACAGCCAGTGGGAGTGATTACCGCCCTGGGCTCAGCACATTTGAGAACAGATCCAGAACACTCTCCCAGGTTCTGACCCCCTGCAATGCCTGAGAGACACTGGTAAACTGGAGCCCGTTCAGTGGAGAGCCACCAAGGTGGTCAGGGTTGGAGCACTTGTGCTGTGAGAAGAAGCTGAAAAAGCTGGGCTTGTCCAGCTGGAAGGAAGGAAGATCTTGGGGGAACATGCAGCAGCATGTCCCAGTGGACAACAGGATGCCCATGAGCCAGCAATGTGTCTTGGTAGCCGAGAAGGCCAATGACATCCTGGGGTGCATCAAGCAGAGTGTGGCCAGCAGGTCGAGGGAGGTCATCCTCCCCCTCTACTCTGCCCTGGTGAGGCCTCATCTGGAGTACTGTGTCCAGCTCTGGGCTCCCCAGTTCAAGAAAGACAGGGAACTGCTGGAGACGGTCCAGCAAAGGGCTACGAAGATGATGAGGGGATTGGAACATCTCTCTTATGAGGAAAGGCTGAGGGACTTGGGGCTTTTTAGTTTGGATAAAAGGAGACTGAGGGGGGACCCTATCTATGCTTATATATACTTAAAGGGAGGGTGCCAGGGGGATGGGAACAGTCTTTTGTCAGTGGTGCCCAGTGATAGGACTATAGGGAACAGGCACAAACTTGAATGTAGGAAGTTCCATCTTAACATGAGGAGAAACTTCTTTCCTTTGCGGGTGGCAGAGCACTGGCACAGGCTGACCAGAGAGGTGGGGGAGTCTCCCACTCTGGAGACATTCCAAACCCGCCTGGGCGTGTCCTGTGCAACCTGCTGTAGGTGACCCTGCTCTGGGAGGGGGCTTGGTCTAGATGATCTCCAGAAGTCCCTTCCAACCCCGACCACTCTGTGATTCTGTGAAACTGGAGAGATGTGGATTTGAAGGGTGGACTGTTCAGTGGATGAGGAACTGGTTGGATGGTCCCATCCAGTAGTGGTCAACGGCCTCATGTCCAGATGGAGACTGGTGACAAGCGGTGAACCTCAGCGGTCCGTACTGGGACCAGTACTGTTCAATATCTTCATCAATGACATAGGCAGTGGGATCGAGTGCACCCTCAGCAAGTATGCTGATGACACCACGCTGAGTGGTGTGATTGAAACTCCCAGCGGACAGGATGTCATCCAGAGGGACCTGGACAGGCTCAAGAAGTTGGCCCGTATAAACAGCATGAGGTTCCACAGGGCCAAGTGAAGGGTCCTGCACGTGCGTTGGGGCAATCCCTGATATCAATACAGCCTGGGGGATGAAGGGATGGAGAGCAGCCCTGCCGAGAAGGACTTGGGTATACTGGGGGATGAAAAGCTGGACATGAGCTGGCAATGTGCGCTCGCAGATCACAAAGCCAACGGTATCCTGGGCTGCATCAAAAGAAGCATTACCAGCAGGTCGAGGGAGGGCATTCTGCCCCTCTGCTCTGCTTTGGTGAGACCCCACCTGCAGTGCTGCTCCAGCTCTGGAGCCCTCAGCACAGGAGAGACATGGACCTATTGGAGTGGGTCCAGAGGAGGCCACAAAGATGCTCCGAGGGCTGGAGCACCTCTGCTGTGAGGAAAGGTTGAGAGAGTTGGGGTTGTTCAGCCTGCAGAAGAGAAGGCTCTGGGGAGACCTTATTGTAGCCTTCCAGTACCTAAAGGGGGCCTACAGGAGAGCTGGGGACAGAGTTTTTAGCAGGGCCTGTTGCGATAGGACAAAGGGTGAGGGCTTTAAACTAAAAGGGCGGAAATTTACACTCGATATAAAGAACCTTTTAACAATGAGGATGGTGAGACACCGGCCCAGGTTGCCCAGAGAGACAGGAGATGCCCCATCCCTGGAAACATTCCAGGCCAGGTTGGCCGGGGCTTGGAGACAGCTCATCCAGTTGAAGGTGTCCCTGCTCATGGCAGGGGGTCTGCACTAGATGACCTTTAATGGTCCCTTCCAACCCAGACCATTCCATGATTCTAAACAGAGCCCGTTTTTACTGGGAGGGGACCAAGTCTGTACTGGAAGGGTTTAATGAAATCCAGTTTGAAATGGCACAGTGCAAATCGTACTGGGAGGGGATGAGAGGATCCAGTTTATACTGGGAGTGTGCTCAGCCTGTACTTGGAGGGGTTAAAGAGGACTAGTTTGTAGTGGGAGGGGCCAAGTTTGTACTGGCAGGGGTTAAAGCAACCCAGTTTGTACTGTGACAGAGCCCAGACTGTAGTGGGAAGGGGCCAGGGGCTCCAGTGTGGACTGGGAGGGTGGCCCAGTGTACCCTGGGAGGGTCTAAAGGGATAAAGTTTGTACTGGGACAGGGCCCAGTCTGTTTGTACTGAGACGAGGCCCAGACTCTGCTGGGATTTGCTCGGAGGATCCCGTTTCTACGTGGAGAGGGCCCAGACTGTACTGGGAGGAAACTGGGGGATCCAGTCTGTACTGAGATGAGGCCCAGTCTGTACAGGGCAGTGTTAAAGCGATCCATTTTGTACTGGTACACAGAGCAGTCTGCACTGGGAGCTGGGCTGGGATCCACTTTGGACTAGGAAGAGGCTCTTTCTCCGCTGGGAGGAATTAAAGGGATTCTCTTCATACTGGGACAAGGCCCCTTCTGTACTGGGAGGGAATCAGGGGATGCAGTTTGGACTGGGACAGGGCCCAGTCTGTCCTGGCATATGTTAGAGGATCCAGATTGTATTGGAGGTGGCCAGTTGGTAGTGGGTGGGGACCGGGGAGTCCATTTTGGACTCGGCATTGACCCAGTCTGTACTTGGAGGGGTTAAATGGAGTAATCTCTATTTGTTGACAGTCTGTTCTGTACTGGGAGGGGAGCAAGAGATCCAGTTTGTACCAGGAGGGAACCCAGTCTGTACTGGGAGGGGACCACAGCATCTAGTTCGTACTGCCACGGGGACCAGTCTGTAGTGGGAGGGGTTAAAGGGGTGCAGTTTATACTGTGAGAAGGCTCAGTCTGTACTGGATTGGGGATCCAGTTTGTACAGGGACGAGGCCCAGTCTTCTTGGGCTTGGTTCAAAGGGCCCCATTTTGGACTTGAAAGGGCTGGGAGGTTGCCAGGAGATGCAGTTTGTACTTGGATGGTGCCCAGTCTGCATTTCGAGAGGATCAGGGGATCCCACTGCTACTGGGATGGGGCCCAGCCTATACTGGGACACGTTAAAATAACCCACTTTGTACTGTACAGGACCCAGTCTGTACTGGGAGGTGTTAAATAAAGGCCAAAAAGGCAGATATCATGGTGGGAGTCTGGTACAGAACACCGAACCAGGATGAAGAGACAGATGAAATATTCTAGAAGCAGCTGGGACAAGTGTCACGATAGCCAGCCCTTGTCCTCGTGGGGGACTTCAACTTAACAGATCTCTGCTGGAAATGCAAAAGAGTGGAGAGGAAACAGCCCAGGAGGTTCCTGGAGTGTGTTGAGGATAACTTCCTGACACAGGTGGGGAGGGAGCAGAGGAGGGAACCACCCCACTGGGCCTGTTGTTTGCCAGCAGAGAAGGGCTTGTGGGGGATGTGAGGATTGGAGGCCGTCTTGGGCATAGTGATCATGAAATGACAGAATTTTCAATTCTTGGAGAAGTCAGGAGGGGGGTCAGCAGAACTGCCACCTGGGACTTCCGGAGGGTGGGCTTTGGCCTGTTTAGGGGTGTGGTTAAGAGAGTCCCTTGGGAGGAAGTCCTGAAGGGCAAAGGAGTCCAGGAAGGCTGGACATTCATCAAGAAGAAACTTGTAAAGGCACGGGAGCAGGCTGTCACCATGTGCCGAAAGACGAGCCATCAGGGAAGAAGACCTGGCTGAACAGAGAGCTTTGGCTGGAACTGAGGGGGAAAAAGGGGTTTATGACAGTAGGAAGAAGTGGCAGGCAACTCGGTTGGACTGCAAGGATGTCATGAGGTTATGCAGGGAGAAAAGTAGAAGGGCTAAAACCCAACTAGAAATTAATCTGGCCATGCCATAAAAGACAATGAAAAATGTTTCATAAATGCATCATCAACAAAAGGAGGGCTAAGAAGAATCTCCATCCTTTATTGGATGTGGAGGGAAACACAGTGACCAGGGATGAGGAAAAGGCTGACGTACTTAATGCCTTCTTTGCCTCAGTCTTTAAGAGTAAGACCAGTTGCTCTCTGGGTACCCAGCCCCCTGAGCTGGAAGACAGGGTTGGGGAGCAGAATGAAGCCCCACAATCCAAGGGGAAATGGTGAGGAACCTGCTACATCACTTAGAAATACACAAGTCTATGGCGCCACATGAGATCCACCCAAGGGTACCGAGGGAACTGGCGGGAGTGCTCAGCAAGCCACTTTCCATCATTTATTCAGCATTCCTGGCTAACTGGGGTGGTCCCAGTTGACTGGAAGATAACAAACGTGGCGCCCATCTACAAGAAGGACCAGAAGGAGGACCTGGAGAATTACAGGCCTATCAGTTGGACCTCGGTGCTGGGAAAGGTTACGGAGGAGATCATCCTGAGTTCCAACATGCAGCACATACAGGACAACCAGGCGATCAGACCCAGCCAGCATGGGTTTATGAAAGGCAAGTCCTGCCTGAGAAACCTGACCTCCTTCTATGACAAGGTGACCAGCTTAGTGGATGAGGAAAAGGCTGTGAGTGTTGTTTACCTGCACTTCATTAAAGCCTTTGACACTTTTTCCCACAGCGTTCTCCTGGAGAAACTGGCTGCTCATGGCTTGGACAGGTGTACACTCTGCTGGGTAAAACACTGGCTGGACGGCCGGGACCAAAGAGTGGTGCTGAATGGAGTTCAATGCATTTGGCGGCCGGTCACAAGTGATGTTCCCCGGGGCTCAGTACTGGGACCGGTTGTCTTCAATATCTTTATCAACGATCTAGACAAGGGGGTGGAGTGCCCCCTCAGTAAGTTTGCAGATGACACCAATTAAGGTGGGAGTGTTGATCTGCCTGAGTATCAGAAGGCCCTGCAGAGGGATCTGGACAAGCTGGATCCATGGGCCGAGGCAAATGGTGTGGGGTTCAACAAGGCCAAGAGCCGGGTCCTGCCCTTGGGTCACAACAACCTCACGCAGCGCTACATGCTTGGGGCAGAGTGGCTGGAAAGATGCCCAGCAGAAAAGGACCTGGGGGTGTTGGTGGCTGAATATGAGCTGGCAGTGTGCCCAGGAGGCCATGAAGGCCCACAGCATCCAGGCTTGTACCAGTAAAAGTGTGGTGAGCAGGACTAGGAAAGTGATCGTCCCCCTGTACTCTGCACTGGTGAGGCCCCACCTCGAGTACTGTGTTCAGTTTTGACCCCCTCACTACAAGGAAGACATTGAGGTGTTGGAGCATGTCCAGAGAAAGGCAAAGAAGCTGGTGAGGGGTCTGGAGGACAAGTCTTGTGGGGAGCGGCTGAGGGAACTGGGGTTGTTCAGACAGGAGAAGAGGAGGCTGAGGGGAGACTTTCTCGCTCTCTACAGTTCCCTGAAAGGACGTTGTAGCGAGGTGGGGGTTGGTCTCTTCTCCCAAGTAATGAGAGAGAGGACAAGAGGAAATAGCCTCAAGTTTTTCCAGGGGAGATTTACATTGCGTATTAGGAAAAATTTCTTCAGCTAAAGGGCTTTCGAGCACTGGAACAGGCGGCCCAGGGAAGTGGTTGAGTCACTATCTCTGGGGGTATTTAATGGATGTGCAGATGTGGCACACAGGGACATGGTTTAGTGGTGGACTCGGCAGTGTTAGGTTTACAGTTGGACTCCATGATCTTAAAGGTCTTTTGCAATTTTAAATGATTCTGTGATTCTTTTGGGACTCTGGATTTTGTTTTTTCCTTGACCCTTTTTGGGAGGGCAGGAGTTGTCACAGAATTTTCCTACACTCAGCCTCACTCATCCTCACACCCCACGGCCACCAGAAAGAGCCCTGAGCCACCAGTGGGCAGGACTTGCCTTCCCAGGGCCTGAGGGTCAAGGTTTGGCCTTTCTGCTGCATCAACCAAGCCAAGGGGTTCCTCAGCATTACAGCCACCTGCACAGTGCCTTTGCCTACCTGCAGCCACAGCCTCCAGTTATCTCCTCTAACGAGCCCATGGGGAGGCTTTGGCAGTAACGACCCTCAGTGGGGCCAATCAAGGCTTCAAGGTACTTTGCTTCTGACTTGGACTTCTGGAGCACTTTGTTCAATCTTCTCTCAGTGCCTGAGGCTCATGGACTCAGCACCAAATACACCGTGGGGCTCATTAAAAGACAGAAAGCCCTAACAAGGTGTTCATCATTCCTGTAATTTTCTTCAAATCTTCAAGACTTGTACAGCCAATTAGAGAGGTTTCAGAGTGTAGTTAAGGAGGAGATTTCAAAGTGCACCTAAGAAAAATGTCTTTTTCATTTTAAAGGATATACTATATTACTCCTGATTATCACTTATGATTAGCATAGAAGCATTCCCTGATTGTTCTGGATACAGGGTGTCCCTTCAGGGGGTCTGGACAGGGAGGAGAAGCAGTCCCTGGAGGTCTGACACTGTAGGACAGCTTTGCTCCTCACCTCCCCGCCCTCCCCATTTCTGACATTGGCCACCTGGGACTGACACCCCTGGTCCTTGCATCAGACTTCTCCACTGAAGTCTGCAGCTGGATGTCACAGCTCCATTGCCCCATCTCCCACCTGCGCTCCTCAGAGCCCTGGCTGCACCCAGGCGCAGGAGAACTTTTCCTGTTTGTAAGAAAAGAAAAGTAAAGCATAATCAGATTTCCTAAACAATAACACACAGTCCGCAATCACACGCTCAGGACAAGCTACCTCTAATGAGGCTGCCTTTCTACAAGGGAGTTCTTATGAGAAAGAGTTAATTATCTTCCTAGTAACTTGCGTGTTGTTAATCCCTCCATGTTTTATTCATTGCTGAGCAGTGCTTGCACTGCCCCGAGACCTTTTTTGCTCCTCACCCCACCCCACCAGTGAGTAGGCTGGGGGTACACAAGAAGCTGGGAGGAGACACAGCTGGGACAGCTGAGCCCAACGGACCAAAGGGATTTTCCGTACCACAGGGCATCGTGCTCAGCAATAAAAGCTGGGCCGAGAAGGAGGAAAGGGATTCCTCAGAGTGATGGGATTTGTCTTGCCAAGTCACACATGATGAAGCCCCGCTTTCCTGGAGATGGCAACATATCTCCCGGCCAATGGGAAGCAGTGAATGAATTCCCTACTTTCCTGTTCTTGCGGGCACGGTGTTTGCTTTACCCGTTCAAGTCTTCTCATCTTGATGCATGTTTTTCTCACTTTACCCTTCCAGTTCATTCCCCAACCCTCAGGAGAGGAGAGTGAGCGAGCTGCCGGGTCGGGGCTCAGCGGACATGTTTCCCTTTCCACTCAGTGCTGTAACAGTTCCGTGCACTGAAATTTCTCTTCCATCTTGATGACGACAAATTAAATGTCATTCATTTTATTCTCGTCCTTCATTCTTACTTCATAAGACCGCTGTAACTTAAGAGCATTTAGATTCAGGCACGAAGTTTTTAGAACAGCCTTTATCTCTCATTGCAAACTCGTTCTTATTATTTCATGGTAAGACCTCTGCACCGATGTTGCCCCTAATTTATTTTGGTGGTCTCTCTTTCCTCCATATTTCAAATGTGAGAGGAGTTGATTGTTTTACCAAGCAATGTCAAGGGACAGATCCCCAACTGGTGGAAAGCACAAAGCAGGCCAAATTTTTGTGGTGGAGCCCAGTACACCACCATTATATTCATTTTGGATCTCTGCAGACCTATCCCTTCAGCAGAGTGCCTGGAAGGGCTGAAGTCCCTCCATCTGCCCTTCATATCAGCATTGAAGGTGAAATTATTCCACTCAAAGGTGGTGTTTTGATTCTCATCACAGCCTAAAACACTACATGGGGCAGGAGATATTCCAGGACACCTCAAGGGGCATCACACTCTTCTGGACCGAAAAGTGGAATCTCTGGGGTCATGGCGTATCAATACTTGTGGTCAGGGATCTGGTCAAATGACACAGCTCTATTTCTGTAATGGTGGTTGAGTTTGCTCAAGTAACCCCTGAGGTGATCCCCAGCCACTGGTGGTTGTCCTCCTCCACGGGAGGGGATCACAGGGGGCATCCCCTCAACACAGGGGACATCCCCTGTACTCATCCTCTCTGCCAGTCTCTCCAGCAGGGCCTGTATTCCTCCCCTGCAGAGCCCCACGTGAGCAAGCTGTCCCACCACATCTCGTTGAGTCAGAACCCGTCACAGTGGTATGACAAGCCGCAGGGCTCCAGCTCCTCCTGCCTGCCATCCACCTCCTCCTGGCTGGGCACGTTTTGGCTGCAGCAGCTCAGCTGTGGCACAAGGGTGGAGCACAGACTCCTCAAAGGAAAGCCTAAGCCCTCCTCCTGACCAGAAGAACCATTGTACATCGAGCAGGGTTGGTTTCTTGTAAGGCTCACACTCTCTCAGAACCTTTGGATGCAAACCCTCCAGTCCCATGGACTGGTAAGGGTGCAGTTTCTCAGGCAACCCCTGGCCTGATCCTCATCTACCGCTGGTTGTTCTCCTCCAGAGACCTGCCTCCAAGCACAAAGGCCTGGGAGACCTTGCTGGCGGTAACTGAGGCAAAGAGGATGTCAAATATCTCGATCTACCTGCACCTACGCTTACTAAATTGAACTGTTGTCCCACAATATTTCTGATTCTTCTTTAGCTGTTCCTGAAGTAGAAACAGCTCATCTTGTTGCCTTTGAGTCGCCTTTCAGTTTCAATTGAGTTTTGGCATGAACCATTCCCGTGCTTGGAGGATACTTTCTTTGAAAACAAGTCGCCTCCAGGCACACCATGTAAATGATTTGTCTGTTCCTCGGCTCTGTCATCATTGGTGTGAGCAAAGACCCCGGTGTGATGTGCTTTGTGTCCATGCAATGCCCACAGCTGTTGGGTAGAAAAGGGACAGACCTTGCCCCACTGATGGCGTCTGACAAGGATGCCTCTGACTGAAGGTATCAGTCAATGGCACGCAGGCTCCAAATCTCATTCCTTGCAATGCCATCTGGGGTGTCTGTCGCACACCCACCCTGAATGGGAATTGCTCTCCTCTTGGTTCTGTGCTGTCCCTGCCAGAGTTGGCATCTCAAGTAGCTCTGTGGGCCTCCATTTAAAAATTAAATTGAGCATTTAGTTTTGACAGGCGACATGGAGATGAGCATGAGGCAACTGCCAATCTAGTGAGTGGAGACCTGGTGAACACAACTGATGGAGAGAGAGACAGAGAGCCAGAGCTCTCCCTGTGGCACATGACTCCAGTTGTTCAAACGAATAACTCTAAAAGCTGCCCTGAAAATAACGAGTGGGGACATGTTCAGTGGCCATAATTTGGGCATCAGCTCTCCTTCCAGCTGGCCAAAGGAAATTCCCAGCAGCCTTTAAGAGAAGTTGCCCTGTCGCTATGAACTGCTCCAGTAGGGCTTGCAGTTGCCTGCACATATCTTCGTCCACCCCCAACACCTTAAATGTGACCAGGCGTTGTGTCTGAACAGCCCAACCCTGCCCTCCACCTCCATTAACCAGCAAGGGAGCTGAGGCAAGGAGCTCACGTGTAGCTGTCGATTTTGTGCACACCTGAAGACCTGAGGCAAGAGGAATCCCACCTCCTGTGGGTTTGTGCTGTGCGTGGGAGGGAGCTGAGCCCCCTTCTGGCCCCAGGACTACAAACGGACAAATGAGATGCGCCTATTGACTCATGTGCATCCCTTCCCTCAGCAGGGGTAAAGGAGATCCCTCCCAGTAGCTGACTGGGTGTCCCGTCAGATGATGGGACCAGGAAAGGTGATTCTCAAACACAAAAATCTTTTCCTAATAGGAGAAATGACAGTGCAGGAAAGAAGTACTTCTGCCCAGCTGAGGGAGGTGACATCAGGGACTCCTTCAGGCTGTTTCCCATCAGGTTCCCCTGGAGCCCCAGGGACACCTCCAGGGAGCCCAGAGGGGACAGAGAGAGTGCCACCGTGGGCTGGTCCTCTGCTGCTGAGCTGGGCCGGGCTGCTGGGACAGAGGGAGCTCCTGGCAAGCGGGCAGCGCTGCAGAGAGACAGCTCTGCCCAGCAGCAGGGCTGGGGGCTCTGCCTGCAGGCAGCGAGAGGAGAGGAGCGAGGCAGAGGGAACTTAAAGGCAACTGGGAGCAGGAGGACGCTGAGAGCTCACTGAGGGAGAAATCTTCACAGACTTTGACACAGTACATCTCTGGCTGCAGGGCAATGCAGCTCCAGTTCCTGCAAGGATCTCCTAAAACTGGCACATCCCACAGCTTGTGGCATCAGTAAGGACAACTCTGACAGTTTCTCTGTTGTAGAGGAGGATGTGCTGCAGGTCAGCGACATTTCACTGCACCGTCAGAGGGACAAGAACACGATGACTGCCTTCTCCTAATGTCTGCAGGAGTGTAAAGGTGGATGTGCTTGTGTGGTATCCCAGGGCTGTCCTTGCCAGCAGGGTCCCTGCACCCGGGGGGCTGTGTGCCGGCGCAGGGACTCTGCCGCCTGCCAGGGTCAGCTCTCCACCTTCCTGGGGAGCTCCCACGGTGCTTCTGTGGGGAGCAGCTGTGGGTGGAAGTAGCATCCCCCAGCAGGGTAGGGTCCTCCTGCTTTTGAGGGTTGCTGCTCACAGGTCAGGGCTGCTCAAAGATGCAAATCACCCCCAGGATATTTCCAAGGGTTTGTCTCAAAAAGAAGATCAAAGCAGGAATCACTATGAAGATAAGGAGCTTTCCTGACTCTGTCTTTTCAGTTTCCTATTCTGGGAAGGGGATGCGGGAAGAGAAAAGTGTACCTGGAAAAGGAGCTTTCAAGTTTTAACAAGTCCCTGAGACTCCTGAAATTCAACTCTGAGGGCTCATTAGAATCTGCCACAAGCCTCCTAAGGTGCCTTCAGCCACTCCTCTGCTTATGGACAGCACCAACATCCCCTCTGCTGGACCTGTCAGGGTTGTCCTGACCTGCCCTTTTCCACCTGCAAAGAGGAACATGCAAACAGGCAGGTTTCTGCCCAGCCCAGGTGAGCGCACAGAGGTTGGGATGGGATTTGTGAGCACTCACAGGGAAAAGACATGTGACAGGGAAACACCTACCAGGAGGAAAATCTCCAGGCAGCAGGGATATGATCAGGGAATGAGAGGAAACTAAAACCAGAAAGGTGGTGGGAGGGAGAATTCAGAAATCTCCATGTGATCCCCTCCAGTGCAGACCCCTTCCTCTGAGCAAGCCCCCTTGCCTCCTCTCCCACCCAGCAAAGCCTCTGCCCTCAGAGCTGTGGGGTCCAAGGCGTGAACCACCTCCTCTGCAGCCAGAGCTCCAGCAAAGCGCGGTGCAGCTCTCCAGCCATGTGCCAATTGCCCTCTGCAGAGCACAGGGGCTGAGAGCGACTGCCGGGCAGTGCTGGTGTCTGGGAGGTGACGTGCCCGGCTGGGTAAGGGTAAGGCTATCCTGAGTGCCCGGCTGCCTCTCCCATGGCTTCTATAAGCTCACTGTGATTTTCCTTCTTCCTCTACTTTTCCTTCTTCCTCTACAGGTTTGTGCCATTGCTATTGTTATCTTGTTCTGGTTGTCAGGCTCTCTGGGGAGGTGGAGTTTCTGCTGCGGACACACACTGATCTTGTGTGTCCTTTCACTCAGCTGTGTCTATGGGAACAAGTCCCAGATTTCCTGGCACACGTGGAGATGTGGTCAATGCAGTCTGTAGGGCTGGGATATGAGCCGGCTCTTACTTAATGAAATATCATCATAAGGACAACAGGCTTCCTCCCTGAGGTGTCCTTCCAAGCTGTGACCTTCCCTCGGGATGCAACCTCCTCATCTACGGCATGAGGAACCAGGAGCTCAATGACGCACTGAAGAAACTTCTTCAATCACTTGTCTTTCAGCTGTGATAAGCAGCCCATGTCTCTTCAAAAGTGATTTTGAATTCCTATCAGCAACCTCCTGTGCTTTGGGCATTTTACCTGTGATAGTCCTGTTTGCCCAGGAGTGTCTACATCCACTCCACCTCTCCAGAGGCATGAACCCAGCCTGACCAGTCTGACTCAAAGGCCTTATACGTGTGTCTTTCATGATGGTAGAGTTTTTCTCCCATGCCACAGCTTTCTAATAAAAGTAGATTTTTTCAGTCCCAGTGTCTGGAGTTTGAGCTCTTCTTCCAAAGCTGAGGTCAGGAATAGGCTGAAGAGATTGCCTCCATGAGACCATGCTGCTGAGCTGGGGTTCGTCACGGCCTCAGGGGTGGATGGCACGGGGTGATGTGTTGGGGAATGGGTCTGTCCTGAGCCTTTACGTGTGGGCGCCCAGTTCCAATGGTAACGATGAATGACCAACAGGGACCTGCCTGGGATTGTCTCCTTGTGGCTTTTGGGCACCGCAGCCCACTCACCCTGCAGAAGAGCACTGCCAGCTCAGGGTCTTGTGGGGACCATGGGGATGGAGCTGGAATGGCCAGCCAGGCCAACATGGACGCAGTCCCCCAGGAAAAGGGTCTCTGGGGACAGGGACACCCCTGGACACGAGCAAAGGAGCACCTCCATGCTTCCACAGGGGAGGTAAAAGAAAAAGAGACCCGTTTCTGCACGCAGCAGCTCAGGGCAGTTTGCACTGTTGCTGGGGCTGCAGGAGAAGCCTGAGGAGCCCCTGGGTCAGGAAACCCAGAGCTCTGCAGCACCCTGTGGTGGGGATTTCTGTAGGGCCAGCCCAGGCTGGACTTCTCTCCTGGGCTGGTCTGGGCAGGAAAGTGTCTGGGAGAGGAAAACACCCGTGTAGAGCTCAGCTGGTTGGGTGTGCAGGGGGAGGGCACCTAACAGGGTGCCCACAGGGCAGAGCCAGATGACACAGTGAGGCAAACAAGTCAGCAAAGGTGCAGAAGAGAGGGGCCCGGTCTATGCCATTTTCCCTGGACACCCCGGGGAAGCTGCACGAGAGGCATTCTTTCTGACCACTCCACACACCGGGCTTTCCATCTCTGGCCGTACAGCCCAGCTCTGAGGAGGGACCTTTGCTTCATGGTCACCCCCATCCTTTGCAGCTTCGTGATACCCAAATACACTGCAATTATTAATAAAAAGGAAACCAGTTTCCTACTGACACTCATCACACACCAAATCCCAGAAGCTCTTGCCACTGCTGGTCCCTCAGCCAAGCCTGTTGTGAGACAGCTCTGGCTCCATCAGGTGCTCATGGCCTTGTCTCGAGAGATATTGCAAATCTACATTGTTGTAGACTCCGCCAAGTTGCCTGGGTCTGTGCTCCAGTGTATGGCTCTGAGAGATTTCTGGAAAGATAAAACAACAAACAAAACATTTCTCTCAGCCTTTCCTTGTATATAATGTGCTCCAGGCCTCGCCCATCTTTCTGGCCTTTGCAGGACTTGCTCCTGCCTGTCAGGGTCTTTCTTGTGCTGGGGAGCCCCAGATTGGACACAGCTGTCCTGATGTGATGGTCCTGTGGTGGGTCAGCCTTTACCAGCTGCCAGACACCCACCCAGCTGCTCCTTCACACCCCAGACTCAAAAGGACAAAAGGAGAAAATAAGATGCGATAGCTCACGAGTCAAGATAAAGACAAGGAGATGACTTACGAATTACTGTCCGGGGCAAAGAGTTGACTTGGGGATGATCAGTTTAATTCATTGCCAATTAAAATAGATTTTGGTAGTGATAAAATATAATATAATAAAAATATTAAAGACCATTCCCCTTCCCCACTCTTTTTTCCCAGGCTCAGATTACTCCATCTTTACCAATTCTTCTACCCACCCTGACTCTGAGACATGTGGGGGGTGGGGGTGGTGAATGGGGGGTTATGGTCAGCACAGAACCTCTGCATCTCCTTCCTCCTTACACTTTTACCCTTCCCGGCATGGGTCCTCCTCACAGGATCTCACCCTATTTCTGGTACAGGCTACGTGTTGTTAATTTCCTTCAGTCTTACTTCTCTCCTTTATACTCACAAAATCACTGAAAATGGAGTTTGGAAGGGACCTCTAGATATCACCTAGTCCAGCCTTCCAGCTGAGACAGGCTCAGCTAGATCAGCTTTTTCAGGGCTTGTCTAGGTGGGTTTGGATATTTCCACAGATGAAGACATGCAATACATGTTTCAGAAAGATGGGAAATTACAAAATAAGCACAATTAAAGAGTTTGCTAATAACAGAATTAGACTACTGAAAGATAGGCCAGCTTTTAAGTGCCTGAAGCTCAAAGCCACAACTGGATTGTTGAGAGGTGTCAACAATGGTAAAAGAGGAAGGGGAAGGGAAATGTAGAGAGCAATCGCAAGTGCTTCTGTGCAGATGCACTGCTGGAAAGGTGCCTTCAGACATGGTCAGTTTAGTTAGGAAATATGAGAAAGATGAGGAAGATTAAATGCGGAGCCTGAGAGAGGGAGTCCTGACAATGCAAGTACAGGGGAAGATCAATAGCTCTCCTCTTCCTATAAAATAAACTCATTTGATCGTATGGGAAAACACTGATATTTATTACAAGTATTCACTTGTTAAGGTGATGAGGTTATGCTCATATGCATGTTAATATTTCTCAGGCTTCCAGGCAGCGCTCCGCTGTCTGACCATCAGTACCCAGTGGTACCTCCAGAGGACCCTGTGTCTCCGAAGCATCTGCCTGGGCCTGGCCGCTGTCCCAGAGGAGCTGCTGGAGACCAGAGCCCCTGGGAAGCTGCAGCTGGAGCCTGGGCAGAGGGTCCCAGGCACCTACACTGGCATATCGCTCCCGTGTCCCTGCCACTGCATCCCACCCCAATTTTATGATCACTTGCCTTTGCAAACAAAGGCAGCACACAAAATCGCTGAGAAATCACTTATTAAAACAAGACAAAACCAAGCAAAGAGAATAACAACACCAAAAATGTTTGAAGTTTAGAGTTGCAAGAGGAAATCAACCAAAGCACAAATACAGGCTGGGTGCAGAATGGATAGAGAGAAGCCCTGAGGAGAAGGACTTGGAGGTGTTGGTGGATGAGAAGCCCAACATGAGCCAGAAATGTGTGCCTGCATCCCAGAAAGCCAAGCACATCCTGAGCTTCATTAAAAGCAGCATGGCCAGCAGGTCGAGGGAGGTGATTCTTCCCCTCTACTCTACTCTTGTGAGACTCCACCTGGAGTACTGCATCCAGCTCTGGAGCCTTCAACAGAAAAATGACATGGACCTGTTGGAGTGAGTCCAGAGGAGGCTCACAAAGATGATTAGAGGGCTGGAGCACCTCTCCTCTGAAGACAGGCTGAGAGAGTTGGGTTGTTCAGCCTGGAGAAGAGAAGGCTCTGGGGAGACCTTATTGTGGCCTTCCATTACCTAAAGGGGGCCTACAGGAGAGCTGGGGAGGCACTGTTTTCAGGGAGTGTAGCAATAGGATGAGGGGTAATGGTTTTAAACTGAAAGAGGGGAGATAGAGATTAGATATTAAGAACAAATTCATTACTCCAAGGGTGGTGAGGCACTGGAACATGTTGCCCAGGGAAGTGGTGGATGCCCCGTCCCTGGAGGTGTTCAAGGCCAGGCTGGATGGGGCTTTGAGCAAGCTGGTCTAGTGGGAGGTGTCCCTGCCTATGGCAGTAGGGTTGGAAGTAGATGGTTTTTTAATTCCCCTCCAACCTAAACCATTCTATGATTCCATGAAATATAGAGATGACATAAGCTCTCTGAGAGATCTCCTCCAGTGCTTGACTATCTTGATGGGGAGAAATATTTTCTTCATGTTTTTCAGCTGACGTCCATTGGCCTTCCTCCTCCCATCATGCACAACAAGGAAGAGCCTGGCAGCCTTTTAAGGCAAGAAGATACGGGGCAAGTCATAAGAGAGGATGAAGAGATTTGTCAAAGTGTTGGTGATGTTCGCCATTTGAAGGAGGGGAAACTGCATCAAGGAGGTTCGATTGTCCCCCTCCCCTTTCTTGGCCAGAAAGCCAAGGACGGATAACATAGCACACAGAGGAATTGGTAATGAGCCTGTCCAAGTGAGATGAACCTCACTGGGATGGTGGGGGTTGTTCCTGAAGTCAGTCACACAAATGTCAGGGCTGTGAGGAGTCCCCACCTCATTTGGCCTCATGCACTCCTTGTACACACAGGGGTGTTTGGAGACACGAGTCCTTCCCTTCCACAGGCAGAGGCAGAGCACTGCAGCAGTCTTAGTGTCTCCCTGGCCTCCTGTTGCCAGTGCCAGAGGCTGGCCGGCACCTCAGCCCTGTGGTGTGTCCTCCTGCTCTTCACTCATCTGAGATGCCCCAAATCGTGAAGAATGAACAGGGGGACCTCAGTTCAAGGAAGCACATTCCAGTGCTGCATTATGGGGGTTTCCCAGGGGACCTTACTCTCCAGGTGGAGTGACCTCAAGACACCGTCTGTCCCACAGTCCTTCATGGCATCCCTAAGAACAGCTGATGGCGTTTGTGCTCACTTGGGTTCATCTTACCACCCGCACGCAATGTGTATACTTCTGTCTCCTCTGTACAACGCAAACATGGTCTTCACACCTCGTCTTTCAATGTTCCTCTGTGGAGGGAAGAACAACCTCTCTGAGCTGGGCAAGAGGGCAGTGCTGGAAACGGTGCTTGTTAGTGGCT